>NW_009260493.1:8040108-8076140 GCF_000687185.1 Egretta garzetta | reverse complement strand
AGATAACTGCTAATGATTCCAAACTGTATTTTCTTCCTAATTTAAAAGCAGAGTAGAAAAATTACCCTTCATTTTGCAGTTTATCCTCCTAAATGCTATTAATTAAACATTTTTTATGTTTATTTTACAGTTATCTCTAAACACTACTACTTTGTGCTTTTAATTATCTCTTTGCAGTTTCTACATTTTCATGCATTTTACAATTAGAAGCTTTCATTGCTTCCTCAATCCCTAATTTTGGTTTTAGATGGCTCCAGTGAGCTTTCTCCAGGGCTATGCCCTGGTACAGTTGTGTCAGCCCTTCACTCCAGGGACCACTCCTAAATGTCTCAGGATATACCACAGCTGCCCTCCCTTTCATGCTCTAAAGCACCAATCAGGTGTCCATCACAAACTTTTGGACTCCTGAAATGAAAACACAAAAAGACATATTTTTTTTAGGGACACAGGGGACCTATAGAACTGTTATGTTGTGTTGACATGGTCCATCTAATCCAGAACAAACGAGCCTTAAGCAGGGCAGACACAAGTTTGTGCATACTGCTTGGATTCCTGACTCTTACTTAGCAACTCAGATATAGCCTACAGACAGTTTGGTGCTGAAGTTCTCACCTTGGATATTTACAGCATTAAGAATTCTAAGATTTTTTCTGAACCCCATGAGAAACCCTTTTTTTTTCCCTTCCACTATTTTTTCCAAATAGAAATGCTCCCTATCTATACACTTAGCACTCTTCTACTTCAAACCCTTGATTTCCATTACTCTGATGGATCATGTTTTTCTCAACTCTCTCCCGAGCTTCTGTCTTATCAGGCTTCAGTGCAGGTCATTAGTCTCTAATGAATTTTATAGGTATTCTGGAGAATGTTTCTAATATGTTACAAAGATTCTGATAAGCTCTTTATTCATTATCCATCCTGAAGCGTGACTCTCTGGGGGTGAAACCACTTCCAAGGTTGCTAGATTGTTTAATGCTCATGTATTTATTTCTTAAAGGTCAATAAGAGCAAGCTGGCTAGCTTGTAAAGAAGTAAAACATAATTGCACCCATTGTTTAAAGCCTGATGCAATACTGACTGCAGCCAATAGAAAGACGGAAAGCTCCCGTTCTCTTTCGGTGAAGATTTCTGAGAACAGTCATGAATGCATGGAGCTTCCCATAAAATAGTAACTGCTCTCTTTTCAGGGAGATTTTCACTTCCTTGTGTTACATGCTGTACAGAATGGACTGAAGCAGTCAAACGATCCAAATGAAAGCAGATTTTTGCCTATGTATTTTTTAGAGAACAATTGACACTGAAGTGGGGCAGCACCACTTATTTTTGACCCGGTCCAATGAGCTCTCTCAGTGACTTTCTTTTTTTTAATGTTCTGAAGCTTGAAGCTGTGAATTGGGGGAAAATAAAGTTAGTAACAAAGAGTCTCTAACTGATCTTAGTTGGGAAAGGAAAAGTTTTTCAGAGTTTGTTCTAGTGAGACATCTAGCTGCTCTTGTGTGCTAGTATCAGTGTGAAGCAGAAGGAAAATGGTTGCATCTGGAGCTGACAGTTTCAGATGCAATTAGGAATAATTATATTTTTGTTTATCAGTAAGAGTAAACTGAGCGATCACACCCCTGTTGGGGGCCCTTTAAGTCTAATACATGACTAAATTCAAATGCGCATGTTCCAGCAAAAATAATAATTCTCTTCCTTAAGAGTTAAGTGCTTTCCTGGAGTGGGATCTGTGTAAGAGAAAAAGGGCCAAGTCTACCCAGCTGCAAGCCTAGCGAGCTTACGCCAGGTTTGAATCTGCTCCAGGAAAGATAAATGGCTGCATATCCATAATCTACAGCACTATAAATATCAAGAATGCTGCTGATGTCATACTGGAGTGTGCAGCCCTCCATCAGGTAACATTTCCGCTGGCTATGAGATGAGTGCCATTTAGAAAAGGACTACAGGACTGAGCTGTCACAGCTTATTTTAAAATTTTCTCCTTAAACCCCCATATGTCCCAGCTACTATCAGTTTTCCCATTGACGGGTTTTAGTTTATTTTAGCAGTGCTTTTTTATTACATGGTGTGACTGTACCAGCTTTAGCATTTGGAAGATTAAATGCTGTCTATCCTGTGATTCACAGGGCTCTTTGTACGGGACCCTTTATTGAGATTGCTAAGGGCTAAATTTTGGCCCGACCCTTTCAGTTGTTGGGCTCGCAACAGAAGCAACGTACTTGGAGGGGAAGACAGGCAGAAGAGGAGCAAAGGGGCAAGTAATATTTTGAACTCATTCATGGTCTGAAGTTACCAAATCTTAATTAGTTAGGGACTGCTTTGGTTCCAGCTCTTGGCATGTTCAAACTGCGCCCCCAAAAGCGAATGTAAGAGGTCAAAAAAGTAGACATTACTTCTTCATTATAAGGATGAAGTTTAAAAAAGTCCAGGGCTTTTATTCTGAAATTTATTATGCATTCTTTATTTTGGCAGGTCTGAGATAAACCAGCAAACATACTAATGAAGACAAGAACTGTCCTGAGGAAATACCTCCTATTAGTTAATAAGCAGACACAGTGGCCTGGATTAGGAAGGAACATGACAACATTGTTGAAAATGAAGATGTGTATCCTAAGTGAAGCCAATGGGTTCACAGAAGCCAGGGCCGTGTAACCTGCTGCTGCACATCAGGATTCCAGAAGAGGAAATGAACATTACGCATGGTGAGAGCAATAATACACCAGGGTGAGATAAATTTACTTCTTAACTGCATTTCATCTCAGAAATCTTAAAGTAGCATTTCTGTACTGAGAGAGACTCCAGAAGACTGGCTGCCCGATGCAATGCTGCCTTCCAAACGGAAAGATGATTGTCAGCTCTCTGGTTTGCTAACTTTTATCTTCGCTGATAAATGAATGTTAAGTGGTCAGTTGTTGACAAAAGCCCTCTTTTTAATTGGATATGTGAACTGGACCTTACATAACCTGGCAACATATTATCATCCCTGGACCTTGTCACTCAGATAAAACCATCTTGGCTCCTTCAGGAATGCGGGTGTTCAGTGTCTACATTTCTGCTATTTGTAGGGGAAGATCACAGACATATATGCTCTGATAGAAGGAGAGAAAATCTCCCAAAGTTTTAGTTCAGTAGGAATTTGCCTAGATACAGTTGCATAGCTCCCAAGTTGTCCCATTGGAACTGATTTGTCCATAGGTCTGGAGGAAGATTTGACCAGGCACACTGAGAGCTGTTTGTAAAAGACCAGAGAAAGGCCAAGAAGCCCCTTAGCTGAGGAATGCTTCTGTCACTCAATATCTCCATGGGCCTCCTGGGGAAAAGAAGTTCAAGATGTCACTAGGGAGACCATGCCAACAGCTGCCCAATCTTTCTTCACTTGTGGTGGGTCCACTAGTACAAGGAACTTGCCAGCATTGTCTCTTTTTTTAACAGAGCTTCAGGATATATTCTAAGAGAATCTCAACTGCTGTGAAAGCTAGAGTTCATGAACTGCATATTTTTCCTTCCTTTTTGTTTTGTCTTCTGGATTTCTTTTTAGCTGTTGATTTATCTCTAGCTGGGAAATCTCCCAGTCTTTTTAAATACTTAAATTTTTGTTGTGGAACTGCTGCAGGTCTGTACGAGGGTCAAAGTCCCCACCACAACAGTTAATACTGCAGGCACTCCTCCTTCAGCCTCAGAACAGCTTCAGCTGTTCCCTACAGAGATGACAGTTCCAACCTAGTCCCAAGTCCTTGCCATCATGCCACTGCTACCAGTGCTCAGTCCTACACAGGAGGTGGCAGGTTGTCCAGTCAGCTCTCCTCACCGAGAACTACTTAAGACAGCCAAAATAAAACGGGTAGTTTCACATATATGTCATTGCTAACTTAGCCCATTTCGTGGGAATTGCTCACACAAGATGGGCCACCAGAAGACCTGGAAGAAGCATACCTTCTAGCAAAAGAACAGTGATGAGCAGCTGGGGGACAGCAAAGGCAGATCCCATCAACCTTAACATAGCTGGAACTGAAAAGGACGTATGTCCACAGCTGCATTGTCCCTCCATTTGAAACAGTCCTAAGCATTCACTAGAGAGAGCTCAGCCAGCCCCCAACTCACAACATGCTGTTGCCTTCTCATGCCTCATCATGATGCTTTTGAGATCCTTGGTCCTTTATCTGTGAGATATACTTCACAAGTTAAGGACTGAAATAGGACCTGGTTTATGATTTGCATTAAAAGCCCATGGAGTTCTGAAAAGACAGCTTCTGGGAAAGAAAATTTACCAATTTCTGCTCATCAGGAGTGCTCTCCTGGCGTCTGTTGTGTAATACCATTGCTTGATGCAGTTTCACAAGGCAAAATCATCATAACCATAACAGAGTTCAAAGAAGAGAGACTGATAATTGGCTTGGTTTTGATTTTATAGCTGCATTGCTTAATTCCTAATTTATTTTGATGTTAGTTTTAAATGGCCCAGACTGACTAATAGTCTGGGGCTTCTTTGCTGGGTGTTGATAGATTTAAGTTGTTGGGGTTTTCTTTTTGTTCTTTCTATCTATTTTGTTATATTTCAGTTTGTTTAACTAACATAATAAAGTTATTAATAAAGTTAAGTCATTTCTGTCATTGAACAAAACGATCCAGAACCTTTAAAGAACTGAGTAGATATCATCCAGACAACTTAAAAGCCTATATTTAAATCTTACTTCGTAAACTCATTTAAATCACGTGTTCTTACATCTTCTGTTGATTAAAAGTTGTTTCCTTTGAAACTTTCCTTTTTATGTTTCCATGCAGGAAATATGATAAACTTGTTTATTTCATTTGTCAGTTTTGTGTTTCTGAATTTCTTCATCAAATCTGCTATCTTCCTTAAGTATCCAATTCTTTCCCAAGTTATGTGCAGAGAAGGGAATGGTTTTACTGCTGTACTTGCAGTGCTGGAAAGCAAGACAAGAAAAGAGCAAGCAGAGGTGCTGGCTGCTGGCTTCTGAGAACTACAGGAAAAAGAAAACATTAAATGGGCATTTTATTTTGGAGACAATCTTGCAGGATGAGAAAGCCAAATATTTTTAGGATCATGGGATAATTCAGGTTGGAACAGACCTCCAGAGGTCAAACTGTTCAACTTTTCCAGTCCAGTGATGCATCACAGTCAAATACTTGCTTATCACTTATTGCTTTTCCTGGCCTTTTATTTTCTTAGTTAACTCTACCTTCTACCCCTTTTTAATTTGAACTGGCCTTAGCAAATCATTAGCATTTGCATAGCAGCAGTATATTTTATTTATCAGTGAATTGGAAGCAGCTGATTAGAAACAAATGATCTGTAGGATGGAGATCTGCTGAAATCAGCAATAAGGCGAATTTTTTAAATGTGCTTGTGAAAGAGACCCCAAGACATGTGGAAGTTTCTCTCTTCTCAAGCAGTGTGGAGTTTTTCAACTTCTTCAGTATTCACAGAGGGAAAGAAGGTAGTAGGACTCAGACAGTAACAAGCCCAGTTGAAGGGCAACAGCTTTTCACAGCTCCAGTTTGAAGGGGAGGGAAGGCTGGAAATCCTCATGCTCGCTTCAAGCAGAAAGAGTTAGGTTAAGAAGAAGTAGATGATAACTGATTGAGAAATATGCAATTTCAGAATGTTTTTATCATGCTATCATTGTTTAGCAAAGAATCTCTTCACTTATTGCCCTGAAGAGGGGAGACATATTCTACTGTGGAAATGCTGGTAGGGTTACCTATAACTTTTATTTGGAAAAGACAAGAAACGCTATATATAGTTTTTAAAAAGCCAGCCTTATTTGCTAATGCCTGCCTTTCACCAAGTATAGATGTCTTTTCTTTTCCACGGTCTACTTTACCGGTATCATTTCTTCTGCTGTAATGCCTTTGGTGAATTTTCGGAGATGAATACCAAAGTCATCTCCATTTTCATAAAAGTAGCAGGGACTGGGTACGACTACAGTATAAATGAAGTTACCGAGCTTACTATTGACCAATACTAGGAACAAATCTCCCGGCAAGTCTGTGCTTGAACAGTCCATGAGCAGATGAAAAGTCCCAGAAGTGTTCAACAACATGCACTGACTCTTGGCTAGTTAGTGAAGCAAGGTTGTCAAGCAAAACTGGGCAAACTGCACCCCCATGACTTTTTTTTTTTGTGTTGTGTAGGTCAGCCTTGGTGTTTTTGTTTATGTGGCTGCCCGCCAAAAGTGTTTAAAAGGCCTTTTCAGACTGTAGCAAGGAAAAATATTCCCTTCCCTGCTTGATTGTGGGGGTCTAACAGACTCACCCTTTCTGATGGCAGAAGTTTGGGACTAGGACTGCCCTTTTCCTTAGTGCTTGCACATTTATATCACAAATACATATAGAATAATGCCTAGGACTCTATGCACAGAACCAGTCCACATTTAATAATGATTGTAACAGGATTTTAACAGTCATTAACTGTGAGTATTTATTTCTACTGTAAGTCTTCTTTCCCATGCAAAACATACATACATGTGGATGCATTTTTAAGGAGTTGGGAACTATTCAAAACAAGAGTTATTTTGAGGGTTAGGAAATAGCTTGTCTTGTGGCTGCCAAGTGATTTTGGAATAACTCTTTGCATGATGAAGTGGAGGGAAAAATGGAGATAAAAACATCAGTCCTTCAGTTCAAGACTAGATGCTTAAAAGAAAAAGAAAGAAAGCACTTCACCTGCATATGCTTCTGCATCCAGATCCCCCTTTATTTTCCATTCTGAAGCTGGGCAAGGGAGCTCCAGCCACATTCTCCTGACTGCGCCCCTCAGCAGGCTACACAAAAAAGGCACGCAGCCCTTCTCCTGTATTTTCCCCTCCTCCACCTTGAGCAGGTTTGAAAGAGAGAAGGGACACTTTCAGTGATGGGCATGTGGAAATGTCATTAGTCACATTTAGATAAGTTTATAAATGTCCAAAGTAGCTCTCAGGGCCAGAAATAGGGTTGAGGTGAAACATCTGAGCCTCATCTAAAGCTAGGGGCCTTCAGCTGGTGTAAATCAAATATCATGATACAGCCTAGCTGAGGATCCAGTGCCAGGACTCATCTCCACAGTCTGTAAAGTTCCTGACTTATATTAGGGTATTATAAAACATTCATAAATAGCTGCAATATGTGACCACTGAATAACAGTGAAATGCAACCCTCCCTTTGACTTATTTTCTGCTTGCTTTGTATTTTAAAACAGGGAAAAAAGGATCCTTTCCTTTACCTTCAGCACTCTTTGCTTGTTCTCCACAGGATGAGTAGCCATCACATTGCTCCCAGGGGCAACCAAGAGATGGAAACTTAGGATGTGCAGAGCCATCCATGCTGAACGCTTGCTGTCTCCAGCCCTGCACAAAATGAATGTTGCATACAGATACCTAAGTATTTATAAGCCTTGATGCTGCTTCAACTTAATATATTGGACTAAATTAAGGGGTAAACCAACAAAAACAACCCATTGCTCTTCCTTTCCTTTCTTCTTTCTCTCAAAAACCAACAGGCATTTTTGAGAGAAGGTATGATAAAACTTATGCTTTAGTGGTGCCTACCTGAGGCCAGGACAATATGTTGGAACTTCTCCAGAATAATATTTTCATCTTAAAGCACCTAAAAATATAAAAGCTTGGACATTAATGGTTATAAATATTACAATATAAGATTGTTAAAAGTCAAAGTCATGCCATTTGCTTTCCAGATATTATTATGCAATCTGAACCAAATCTTGGTGACTTCTTATCTTGTCTCCCAAAATTATCCTTTTCCCCCAAACATAAAAATACACTTTCTGAGGTGGATGATACATTTAGGATTGTTAAGCCAAGCAATCCTATTGACAGGTTAATTTTGAAATACGTATTTAGGCAGCCAATTTCAGAGAAACTGGTTTTGAAAATACTCCCTTTTCCTCACCCAAAGTTATCTGGAAAATTAAGCTGTGGGATAAAGTTTATCAGTATAAAGTTTCCAAAGGTTTTTAAAGGAAAAAGGGAAGAGGAGGAAGGAAAAAGAGTATGGGACCGAAAGAAGAACAAGCAAGCAGGCCTCTTAAAATCTTGCTTGAGTGTAAGGCCACTACTTGGTCAAATAAACCAGTTGTCTCAACTCCTTCTTGATATCAGGGCACATAGTTTATGGTGAAATTAATGCCTTTGTTTTGCCATTACTGGGAAAACAGCTCCCTTGGATGATGCTGCACAGCCACGAGTTGGGGAGAAGAGACGTATTCTAATTCTGCAAGTACGTAGGATCAGGCATGTAGGGCCTCAAAAGAAATCCCACCAGGTCCTTTGACCTGGCGTTGTCAGGCCAGGGGGAGATGCGATGCTGTGGGAAGCCCGCTGCACGGCATTTCACATTATCACCACCAGGCCCCATGTATGAAATCTGACTGGTGGCAGACAGAGCCCTGTCAGAAATTATGGGGACAGCCAGCATGGGGTCTCGCTCAGGCCTAGCACGCCGCTTACACAGCGAAGCCCTCCTAGCAGCTGCAGCCTATTTTCACAAATATCTGACAAGTTCCTTTGGCTCCCCGCCAGCCTGAGCTGCACCCAATGCTTCCTCTGTCCTTCCCCAAGCTCCGCAATCCTTTGTAGCTGCTGCTGGTAACTTAAGACATGTACCAAATGAATGCTCCTTTCCTCCCCTCCATGTGCAGACATCCCACCCCAATTAATTAACCCAACAGTGGCTTCATCTCTAGGAAGCTGTGACTTCCCACACTTTATCCCCCTCATTCAGCTTAAAGACATCAGCACATTCCTGACTTCATCACTTGTTAACTCCCTTTTGCTAATGGCCAGTGCATCCTCTCTCGCCAGCCTGCTCCAATTTGATATGACTCGAACTCTCATGCAAAAGTCTTAAAGGCTGTTTATGTGCTCAGTTGCTACTATGGCACAATAAAACCTCTAAAGGTGTGTTTTAGCACTGCTTCTGTACAGAGAATTTCAGACCTTCTCAGACTGTGTTGCCATGTTGTCCATCTTGCAAGCACCTGGTAAAGAGCAGCAAAGTCCGAGTGAGAGCAAGACCTCTTCTGTTTTCTGTTTGATTACCAAAGGTTAATTCTTTGGCAAAGTGCCAGAGGATTTAATGAAGGTGGCAACAGCATTATTATGCAAAAACATCAAGTGAAAAGTTTTCTTCAGCAGCTATTCAAAAAAAAAAAAAAAACAAAACTATACAGTGTAGCAGAATGATGCATCTACAAACAGATTTTTAGCTATGCTACCAAACTCTAGAAATCGTGATACTTTAAAAAAATATTTATGGAATTTAACTCCTTATTTATATTTTAGAATTATATAAAGTATTTCAAGAATCAAAGGGATCTCCAGAGATCATCTGCAACACTTCTCTGCCTAAGTACAGGTTCAATTACACCTGTTTCATTCCAGGCACTTCCTTGTTCAACAGGTCCTTAAAAACCATCACTGATGAGGATCCTCCAGTCTTCTTTTGACAGAAGTCTCCCCTTTTCTTAAAATAGTTTGCAAAGTTTTTAGCATTGCATTCAATAAAAAGATTTTAAGCTGTTTGCTCGAAGCAGCTAGTGTGGAGGTAGACAGAGAGCAGCAATAGCTGCTTAGAAAAGAAGACTAGAGGACAGCAAGCTAGGAAACTGTAAAATGATCAAACATTGAAAAAATCAAGGTAATAATATTCTACAAAATGTCAGGCATACCCAGCTTGGAAATTCAGAGGAAGCACCCAGACGTCTAGCTGTTCATTTGACTCCAAACCTCTGATTAAAAGTACTTTGATGATCACACAATAACAAACATTCCCATAAGATTTCTTTTAGCAATCCTCATATTCAGCTATAAAAAAGAATACTTCACATGCAGTAATCAAAACTAAAGTTCCTGGATTCAAGAATGTTTTAAGGTAAAAAATGAGTTCTTGGTCCTTTGCACACTACACAAAAACATTCCAATCATCTCTTCAACTGGTATAACCAAACATATTGTGCTTTGAATTAATGTATACAGTATGTTATTCTAGCTGTTTTTTTCACCTGTTCACAGGAAAATCAGAAGAAGTTAGTATTTGTTTCTAAATCAATAACTTTGAGTTAGCACAGCTATACAGCCCTATAGTCATTGAAGGTTGTACTTAAGCAAAATGTTTGCTTAACCTATTTTCTCTTCTTACAGAACTAATTATATTCATACTTGAAAGTCACTTCAAAATCAATTGAATAGTTGGCATTTTAAAGAGGTTGCTAGAGCTTCTGTTTAATAGATATTTTAGTACATGGCCTGTTCATCTCCAAGCCAAATGGTCCACACTACTCCAGTGCTTTTTGTCACTCCCTGTGCTTGAAGGACTCTTCGTTTCATACAGCATGGCTCACTGTATTTCTCAGCTCTCAATATTTGCTGCAGTTTTGCAGGTATTTATCACATCAATGTCACCAGACCAAGTCAGTACTGTTATTAGCCATCCTTTCTGCTGTGGGCTTTCCAGGCTGCTTGAGGGGGAACAAACTGTCTCTGAATAGGATCACCTCAAGCCATTTGCTTTCTTTCCTTTAAGCCTTAGTTTCTGCCAAGGGCTGGATTGGAAGGAGGAAGAAACATATGGGAAAGCTAGCAGTCCTGCCTGCTGGTTGCTAAGAAGCCTGCAGACAGCTGTAAATTAGAGCAGCCTCTGTCTGTTATATTTTACAGCTATGTTCCTTTGAGCAAGCCAAAGCCCTGAGATGAGAAGGTGCTGCTCACTTTGGGTTGTGAATAGAGGGGCATTGCAGAGCTTTAACCCAAAGATCTTGAGCAATTTTTTTTCCCCTTCTTTTAAGACAAGAGGTTGCCAGGACAAAGCTGTGAGGGCTGAGTGGTCAAACATTTACACCTTTCACTCCAAAATTCCCTCTGTTTCAAGCATCTGCTGTGACGTTTCTCAGAAATGATGGCACTCGTGATGCCACCAGTTGTGACAGGAACTAGGACTGTGGGAACAGGTTAGCAGCTGCCATGCAGTTTGGGGAAAGCTTCTGAAACGGAAAAGGTATGTCCAGACTGAGGTCCACATCTCAGCTCCTAAACACTAGTTGTCAGGTGTTGGACACACTTTGTTTTACACTCCAGGCGGCCAAGGCATTTACCCCTCCAGCCATCTCCCTTTTAAACTGCTGGCACATTTCATTTGGTATGTAGTTCTAAAACCATATTTTTCATGTGATACTGCAGAGACCACCAGTCAGAAAGCTTTTACTGATGGCTGTTTCACATCTATAGAGTGAAAATGAAGCCCATGGCCCCCAAATGCTTACTTAGAGGTAAATCCAAGTAGATTTTGGCCTATGAATAATCCTTCACTTTATACTTCATTCTCCTTCCTCTGAAACCAACAGCAAAACTTCTAACTAAACAAGAGTTGCACACTGTTCGTAACTTTTGTGCTTTCTGTCAGAAGCAATTGGGCTCAACAGTAAGAAAAGCTTTCAACATACCTGTAACTTATACGTCTGCTAGGAAGCAAAAGCTGAGTTTGACTTCTGATGGTCAGTACGTTGCCTCTTCATTGTAAAATGTAAGTAACAATAACATAAACCAGCCCTGTTTAAACCCTTGTTTATAAAATTCTAGTAGTATTACATTTTTTTTAATAGCTGGCCTAGAATAAGCATTAAAGTAGCTTTCATACAACCCATAATGCCAAAAAATAAATGCAATTCTGCACATTCTTTCCTGAGAGCATCCACAAATGACGTGCAAGGCATACACATTGGCTGGAGGCCATCAGCAAAAGCATTGTTTTAAAACTTTGCATGACATCAAGCCAAAAAACTACTTAGCATTTGTATCTCAGATCTCAACTGAATTATGAATTAAACGACCAAATCAAAGCAAAAAGCATAAAGCACACTACATCGCGCAACTTTGGTTACACACACACACATGCGCGTAAGTGGTGTGGATCTGTGGTGACTGATACAACCTCAGTGTGCGTGTGTGTCTGTGTGTGTGCAGGGGTGTGCTCACACACACACACACAAATGTGAGACAGAGAGAGAGAAAAAGGGAAGTGTTTGGAGGATATATTCAGAATAAAGCACGCTCCCTTTGCCAACAAGTGGATGCTATCCCAGATGGGCTCCCTCTGCTGTTGAGAAGATAATATATTTCCCCATCCAACCTTATTTCATTGTGTCCATCCGTAAGGGTGTTAAAAAGTGCCAAATGTAATCGTGGTATTATTATGGCAGAGTCCCTTATTTCACACAGGCCCTTACGGATAGGTTAGTATAGCTTTTCTATTATCTCTCATCCAGTGTTCATGGATACAATATATGGCATATGCACATATATACACATATATATGTATATATAAATCTGTGCACTTTATTACACTGAAACAGTTTTCCATGCATGTACAGATCACTTCTAACCCTGAGAGACACTGAAACATCATACGGTGAAAATTGTCACCCAGAAGTCAGCAATTCACAGTTGAAGATGAGAAACCGAATGCCTGGAGAGTGGCAGGCCTTGCAACAGCCAGGGCCTGATTCTCCAATGTTTATAATGCCTCTTAATCTCAAATCATGCCAAGACTCTTGCTAAGACCTGTGCGCTTGTGCAAGTCCAGCCTAAGGAACGCTGTGTGGCACCCTGGCAAGGGGGGAATACACAATTATCTATTTAACTGGTAGATTCTCAATTTTGGAAACCTAGGACCCAGCATTGCTTAGGAGCATTGTGGCACTGGCAATGGGTGAAACAGGTTTTGCCATGAACACTAACTAGGCACTTTAATCTTCTTCCGCCTTATTTACCACCCATTTACCACCTTCTGCTACACCTAAGGCAGTAGTCCTGTAGACTACCCCATCCTGTGCTGCACAGCTATCATTCAACGTGAGAGTGCAAGTACCATCCTTTACGGTATTTCCGGGATGGTAAATGCTTAACTTTGTCACCTGGATGCCCTTTTGACATAAGTCTGTTTGTTTTTTGATGCAATCCCTTCCTTGGAAAAACATCACTTCCCTTTTTGTCCTGAGATGCCAGGAGATGGAAGCAGGGTGACCCCAGCTTGGCTTGCTGGAAGAGCATGACCCCCTGGCAGCCACAGCACATCTCTCCCCGCCTGAAGTTTGCAGCAGAGCTGGGATGCTTTTTGCAGGATGAAACAAAAGGGAGAAGGAGGCAAGAAATACACATTTCCAGTGTGTGTTCACAGATGTTTACTGACAGCAGAGGAGTAAGGAGACCAGCCTTAGCTCCCAGCCCGGGAGAGAGCATGTCCTCATGGTCCCAGACCTCTGCTCCTGCTCCCAGCTTGCCCAACTTCCCCTCTCCTCCTCTCCAGTTCCTGCAATCCCTCCCTCTCCATTTCGTTCCTCCCTTCCAGCTCATGGCTCTTTCATTGCTACCCACGCCCTGGCTCCTGCCTCCTCCATCCTCACACCCTGCACTGATACGTGTTAGCAATACAACGCTTGGGCCAGCTCCCAGGCCTGGTAAAAGCAGGAAAAAAACTCACATTCACTCTAGTGGCCTTCTTGGACCGGGTCCTGAATGCACAAAAGCAAAGCTGGTGTTAATTTTCCTTTCCCTCGGACAGTGCTGTTAGAGTTGGCACGTTCTTCTTCGACCGGTGAAACAAGAAGCGGGGGGTGGGAGCTGGGGGAGCAGGAGCAGGGGAAGAACAGAAAGCATACGTAAAAGGAGGAATGATTGCACACATGTGCTCCGAATTCTTCAGCCCAGATTAATGTTTTCCTGTGAATTTAATTGGCTGCCTTCTGGTTTCAGCCAGATGACCAGTTACATTTCAGGACAGCTATAAAGTTGAATCTAAACGAAATATTTGGACAACGGGAGCCAATGTCTGTGAACTATTCCAGAAAATTATTAAACAAACAAAAAACACTGGAACTTCCAACTGCAGAGCATAATAATTATTATTGTTCATTCACATGTAGTATTAATTCCTACTGCATCAACTTGACTGACAAAAAAAACCCCAAACCATTCCATCGTAATTTCAAAAAGCAAGATGTCCTTGCATCTCTCTCACATGGATGGCAACACAGCATTTCTCAATGAATGACCTAGCATCACTAGTTGGAACACCTACAGGGTTTCATTGCAAATGAGATAAATTTAAATCTGCTTGTTATTTAACTGTCCCTCATCTCCAGCACCAATCTGTTGTCAAGTAGCACTGAAAGAACAAATTATGCTAATGGTTAGAGTGGTAGGACTATAGTTGAGTCCCAAAGGTGACAATAGGCTTTTTACTGCTGTCTTCACTTGAATGCAGATTTAGGCCTT
Source organism: Egretta garzetta (assembly GCF_000687185.1). Classification (NCBI taxonomy): domain Eukaryota; kingdom Metazoa; phylum Chordata; class Aves; order Pelecaniformes; family Ardeidae; genus Egretta; species Egretta garzetta. Next base: position 8,061,858 of record NW_009260493.1, on the reverse strand, counting down.
TCCACCAAGCTCTCTGCTCAGTTATGCTGGTGGATTGGGTCCGCTGTACCCAGTTTATCTTCATGGACGTGTTAGCATGACCCACCTATGGGCCAGGTTCTCCCTTTCCTCCCCACCCCTGTTTGGGCTGATCTTAAATAGATACTGAGAATTCATCATCTGCAAAGGAAAACACCCAGTTGGCATCAACCCAGCACAGCTCCCTCCTAGGCCAGCTCCTCTCCTTGCCCTGCGTGGGAGAGGGCACGTGGCACGGGGCACTTTCTCATGCCTTGCCAATTCTTCACTGGCTTGTGGCATAATCCACGGTGGAAAGCTCCCCTGATCCAACTCACATCCTGGCCTCATGAGCCAGCAGGACTAAGCCACACAAGAGAGCAACGCGGAAGGCAGCTCTTCCTGCCGGGGGACAACTATGCACGGGAGTAATGAGATCTGAATGCCTACTCCTGCATCTCTTATGAAACATCCTATCTACCCTGCATGCTAGGTCCCCAGAGGTCTAGCAACCAGGGCAAGGCAACAGATCCCTGACAGCTCTTTTTTTTTCCCCCTCTGGCCCTCACAAGACTGTGGCTTTTTGAATTAGGAAAGCAGACCAGGAGAAGAGGTAGTGCCATAAAGGGTTATGGAGCTTTGTTTCACTGTTTAGATACTCTCACTACTGCTCTTCTTCCACTAAGTCTTTTGAAAGCCTGTCTTCAATTTCCAGACCCGCCCCTCCCAGTGGAAGGTGCACCAGTGCCTCCAGCAGAAACCAGTTCAGGGATCAAGCACGCATGCTTTGTTCTCTCTCCTGGTCTTTGATCTTTGTTTCCCTCTTTTTTCAGATTCATCAAGATCTTCCCATCCAAAGAGTCCTAAAGAATTGTGTCTCAAGAAACACTCAGGAACCTCTTCTCAGTGCGAATTCAGTTTCTGTTACAAGAATGACACACTGCAGGCTCAAAACTTTCTGGTCTTCCCTTCACCTTGGATGAGCACAGAAGGAAAGGAGCCTTCCCACAGAGGAGACGAGCCAGTTCAGTCACCAGGAAGTGGAGGGCTAGATAAACCCCAGATTTTCCAGATTACAGGCAAAAAGGGCAAACCGTTTGCCATCAAAAGGGACGAGGCTCGGGGGAGAAGTTGGTGTACAAGATGCTGGCAGTAGCCAACTCCATAGCTGAGGAGCAGAGGCCAGGGAGCAAAACAATAATTAGGCAATGAAAATATTATATGTAAATAGAAAATGAAAATACTAATATATAATCAGATCAGAAAGCATCATCTGAAGTAAATATGGTTCAGTGCCAGTGGATGTTCCCCAAGAAAGGGTACAGTTACATAAAACTGTCAGGGAGAGCAATTAAAAAGGCAAACTGTGGGTACTTGGCCATGCTTTATCACCCCAATCTAGCTCCACCATCTTTTCGGGCTTCCCTGGGTCTGGGCAGTGTTTGACACAGCATCCTCAGGAAAGTGGTCATCACATCAGAGAAACATCTTGTAACATCATGAAAGCAACTTTCAGAAATAGATCTCAAGTCCCTTTATCAACCATAATTCATACGTTTGTAACACCAAAAGTATGATGTCAGAAATCACTTTGTCCTCTCATACTTGCTGAATTTCCCTTGCCAATAAAATATTTTGGTTTTATTCAGTTGACAACAAAGGTGAATGTGGGTCCTCTGCAATTCTGGGTAACAGGCCATTTCTTATTTAAAAATTTACCCAATGAACCTTAAAAGTATCTAGTAAGAGTTACGTTTCCACAGGTACTGGAAAATTATATGCCTGTAATTCAAATGACAGCAAACGTAAATGGTATTTGGAACGATAACAAATTATAATCTATTTCTTAGAAAACCTTTATATAGCTCTGTCCAGACCCTATTTCTGCTCAGGAGGCAAGCTGACTGAAAATATCTCGAAGCTTTATATATGTGCCTAATTATCACCCCATTCTCCAAGCTGACTCTTGATGGAAAACTAGGGTTGCAAAGGCACAGCAAGGACGAGAGCCAACCGCTGGGAATTGAAGCTCAGCAAATCTAAACTGAAGTGAGATGGAAATTTTCTAACAGATGGGGTAACTGACCATAAGAACAGTTCATGGAGAGTTGTGATGAATTCTCTCCACCACTCACAATTCTTAAATCAGGACTGGATGTTTTTCCAGTAGATAGACCAAACAAGAATTAGGTCAGAGAAAGCTAATGGCCTGGGTTGTAGCAGAGGTCAGACAAGAGGATACCAAAGGCCTCTCTCGGCCTTACAGTCTTTGAGTCTCCTAAATAAAAAGTTCAGGGTTTGCAGAACATAGCATAAATCCTATTCTATTTCAGGCTGCTTTCAAACTTGGGCAATGAAAGAAGAGGGAAAATAAACAGATGCTGCAAGACAAAATCATCTGAGTGATGAACAAAAAGCCCTATCCATGCATCAAGCATGGCAGAACATCTTCCCAGGGGTCTGTCTTATCAGTGATCTGGTTTACTTTGGCCTATTTGTCAGTGGCAGAAAAAGAAAACAGCCCCAAATCCTGATAACTATATAGGACTGATTGTATCATGCAGTGATAATGAATTTGAATAGCTCTATTAGAATAGAAGTGTGGCCTGAAATATCCCTCCCCTTTTCATGGATGGTGGCTTTTCTGGCTTTCCCCTTATCTAACAGGAGGGTGTTTTTCCAGGGCATGAATTCTTTAAAAAGCAGAGAAGTGTTAAGGGATTCCTCCCTTGCTTGACAGGGGTTACCTCCCCTCAGTCATGCCAATTCGATGGCTGGGGTGGCTGAACTCCAAACCAGACCTGGGGAATGGTCTGACTTTTTTTAAAAGTAAGAAAAGAGCCATTTTCCTCTGTTGTTTTGACAGAAGGCACTATCATAAATCTGGTTGGGAGCACCGCCACCCAAACAGTTGACTCATCACAGCGGAGCAGACCGTGAACTCCAGCACTGCAGGGAGGAGGACGGGAAGGAGCAGCAAAGGCAAAGAGGGTCATCAGGATCTCTTCAAGTGGGTCCACCACCACAGGGTTTGGCGTGTGGAAGAACCACATCTGGGGTTGCAAAACGCACTGCTTTATAAGGGTTCCCTTGGAGGAGGGCTCAGTTTGGACTTTTGTGGAGCCTTAAAATCTGATGGCTCATGGCCTGTTTCATTTGTTTTCCTGTCATAAATTCCCCGCCATGCATTTTCTGAATGAGAAGGACTGGCTTACAAATGTTAAAAAGGCCAGGGGAAGATGTGGATGTTTCTCCCATCTCCCTGACAGCCCCTGTTATTCTGCCCCTTGTGTTCCCATCTCCACAGCACCAGCATGCACAGCGAGGGACTGTGACATTTTGGAGGGTGTTTGGGAGGGGAGATCTTGGAAGACAGATTTCTGAATGTCCCTTAAGTACCTGCTAGAAGATAAGAGGGAGAAGGAAGAAGGAGATGGAAGGAACTGCATTTTCGGGATCCTTTTCACTATTCCATCCCCAAACATAGTGTCTTCCTTGAGCAGTGAAGGCATTTAGTAGATTGATGCCACAACCTAACAGGCTGGACATACCTTTGAAATTCTTGTAAAGATCAAAATGAAATCCATTGATTGCAATGGAGAGTTTTCCATGAGTAAACCCCAAAGAAATTCAGGATGCAAGCTGTGTCTTTCAGTCAGTTATTGTATAAAATTACTATCAGAGTGCTCATCTAGACAAGCTAAGGTGGAATGGATGGGACAGAAAGACACTGGGTGAAAGAAAGCCTACTCTTACACTCATTTTGAGAGGGGAAGCTAATGTGTAATGCAGCTGTGTATGATTTACTCATGATCACATTGCAAATGTCTGGGCATTAAGATGGGAACCTATATTAAATGCCAGCGCAGTGCCAGAACCACAGCACTCAGATTCAGAAAACCTTCTAGGAATGGTAGATTGACCTCATTACATTTTCATTGCAAAAAATAACAGATTACAACCCACTACTGGCACCAAACCTTCAGACATGTCCATGTGAAGTTCCAGTTCACATCAAACCCTTGAAATATTGCCACAGTCTTTGGTGGGAGTAGATACAAGCAAATAGTCTGGTGCCCCGTGTCTAATGGTGCCCTGTCTCTGAGGTGTCTGAAGAAGGATTAAAACCACCTATCCGATAACTAGTAAATTATCCAGTCTTTCCTGTGTCCCGAAAGGGGGTTTATTCTATGCTGTAAAATATGAGGTTGGATTACCATTATCATGATCTTCGTTTGCATAGTTACAGATGTTGCTGATGGTCATAAAATTATCTAGGTCTTTTAAGAGTCCAGCCACAATATATTATCTTGATGACCACTTAGGGCGGTGAACTCCACAGATTAGCTAAATGTTGGGAAAAGTGGGGATTTCCTTTTATAGGGACAAAATTTACTACCTTTTCATTTTATTGGGCAGGGGTATACCTCTCACAGTTTAGATTACATGAAAAGGTATGTCTCATTTCTCTGCTGGATCAAAAATAGTTTCAGAAACCATAAATGCAGTTTGATACTTATCAAAGCAAAAACTGCACTCATTTGCCAAAGTACAAACCAGAATGAGACGTACAGATCCCAACATGCTGGTGGCCTCCTGGAACGGATTTGCGTCTCCGATGCCGCAGCCCCCCTGCCCTCTCCCCCTCACTGCCGTCGCCCCCGCCTCCAACCTTTTGCTTGTCAGCACTAAGCTCTGTCCAATTATTCACCTTTTCAAAAGTGATTAATTTTCAGGATAACCTAATAATGTCAAAACCAACACTGTTATGCTCTATCACCCACCAGGATGGGCCAGAGAGGGAAGGGGGCAACCGTTTTGATTCACTTTGCCTTGCACTTTTTACCTGACGGGCTGATGAATTGTGCAGCCAACAACTTAGGAATCATTTGGTCAGGTTATCGTAAACAACTCCCTTTTACTCCTTCACATTTCCTAATAACATTGCTCTATAGCAGTTGCAGCGCTGTTCCCTACCTCCTGTTTCAGTGGTAATTATTTTTTCATACAACGCCATGCCTGCTGGTAAGGCGTTATACAAGCTGACTAATGTTTTGTGCCACTGAAGCAATCGGGGGAGTTTGTCACATCATTTCTTTGCCTTCCAAAGGCTTTAACAAAAATGACAGCCCTCTTGGCAAATTCTTCTTTTTCATCTCGCAAGGGACCATCTTACAAGTTGAGTCTCAACTCTAAGGCGTGCAAACTGGGAGCTTTAGCTCCCAAGAGGTGTTTTGGGAAAATCAAGGAATTTCAGAGACAGATGCTTTCTCTGCTCGTTTTATTCCTTGGAAGGAATAATTTCCACCACTGGCACAATCTGCATCCATCTCTACCACGTGCGTTACCTGGTTGATATTGGCAGAACCTAACTCAAGGCTGTTTACTTCTCCTCTCTTGTTTTATTTTTGGCCAGTGCCCACCCAGCTGTTGAGGGGTGAGCTGCAGCACAAATGCTGCAGCTCGTCCTCCCTCTGCTCATTTCCCAGTTCACATGTGGCACACGGAGAAAAACCTTGCTCTCCCCCTGTTCATGGCTGTGCTAAAACCAGGCAAGACTCTGCACAAAGATATGTGTTGCTTTTAAAAAAAATAGTAACTGCATCTGAAAGAGGGCTGGGAGAATTTACTAATGTTACATTCATTTATATATACAAGCAAAATCTCATGAACTCTTGTTCCATGACTCTGTTAATTCCTTCTTCGGTGCAACAGCCAATTCACACAGGACAGATGCTTTCTCTGCTCGTTTTATTCCTTGGAAGGAATAATTTCCACCACTGGCACAATCTGCATCCATCTCTACCACGTGCGTTACCTGGCTGATATTGGCAGAACCTAACTCAAGGCTGTTTACTTCTCTCTTGTTTTATTTTTGGCCAGTGCCCACCCAGCTGTTGAGGGGTGAGCTGCAGCACAAATGCTGCAGCTCGTCCTCCCTCTGCTCATTTCCCAGTTCACATGTGGCACACGGAGAAAAACCTTGCTCTCCCCCTGTTCATGGCTGTGCTAAAACCAGGCAAGACTCTGCACAAAGATATGTGTTGCTTTTAAAAAAAATAGTAACTGCATCTGAAAGAGGGCTGGGAGAATTTACTAATGTTACATTCATTTATATATACAAGCAAAATCTCATGAACTCTTGTTCCATGACTCTGTTAATTCCTTCTTCGGTGCAACAGCCAATTCACACAGTGGCAAGAGTGTCCTTAAGGCTGCATGAAGATGAGGGCTTGCAGCTCCGGGAGAACATGGAGAGATCCCTGTGCTTTGTTTTAAGTAGGAGTCAGCAGATGACTTGGGATAATCTAATTTGTGCAAGGAATATATTTCATTTACATTTTGCTCTCAGAAAAAGCGAGAGCACAGTAAACAACATCTTATCTATACCCATATATTCAGCTCAATTCCATGGAGTTTTGCCATTGACTCAATTGGAACAAGATCAGTCCTTAATCATTAAAAAAACACATTTTTACTCTTGTTCTCCTGCACTTTATCCAATATATTATGTCGGAATGGAAGACACTTTTTTAAGAAGTGAACAAGCATTCTGGCATATCCTGCAGGACTTTGGATGACAAATTTCTAGTGCAATAAATTGCCCACTCTATAGCAAAGTCTTACATGCAGCCATTTTGTAAAAATTTTTTTTACGAGTTCTTTTTTTAGTCATGAACAAAAGAATATTTGTCTCCTGACTTTCTCAGTATACTATTTTTTATTTAAAGGCTTGAAAAGGGAAAAAAAATATCAGCTATTCTATTTGTTTCCTTCATGAGGAAAATGTAAAAAGACAAAGTTTCTGAAATGAAATTCAGTCGCAATCCAATTATAGGGACCTGAAATGAGTCCTTGGTATTTTATCCTTGCACTTAGCTTCATTAAACTTACATAAAAGTTAGGATTATCTATTTTATACAAGTAAATAATCTTAACTGTTTTCTTCAATTACCATCCTGGAGGTATTGCCCATATTACGTATTATAAGGCTAAATGAGGAAATGAGCACCTAACATGTCACTTTAAAAGGGTGCTTATTTGTGGTCCTGTCTGAAGAACTCCTCCTCATATATCCCATGTGACGATTAACAAAGCTTATTATATTGCAATACATTAATATAAAGCAATTTGCTGGTTATCATGTAAAGTGTATGAACGGCCAGAGAGCACAAATAAAAACTGAAGTAGAATGGGATAAAGTGTCGAACCAAGAAGTTCCTGATCAAATTCCAAACACTGATCTACTTCGTATTGCCAACATGATACCCTAAACAAGTGATGAGGAACAAACACAAATGAAATGTTTCTGCCTTTTTATTTTCACATAAATGACACTGAAAACTGCTTTTTAATTAACTGTTTTACCTGGGACTGGATCCTGATGCACCCACTGACACCCTACCGCTGAAAGATGCTTCTTAGTTTTATTAGGCCTTTGTATTAGGTATTAGCCTATCTGAAAAGGTGTCACCAGTCTGATCATCAGGAACACTTTGGGTCGGCTTAAATTACTCTCTTTCCTTCTCTTTGCTGAACTGTGAGCAGAAGTATCTGCCCAGCAGCCTGTTAACCTGACATAAATTATCGGACGAGGCTACCACACTGGGAGGAGGAAGCCGAGGAAATGTGTGGGTTAGCAATCACCAAGCCTATTAAACTGCTCCACAATCCCACCCTTCAGATTCACAATTTCTCATGTTTTGGCTTGACCAAGAGGCAGGTTGGTGAAGCAAGAGGATCTGTGGGGGTGTGAAAGGGATGACCCTGGAAACAAAATATTGGTTTTACATCGCAGGGTATCCGTTACAGGAGAATTTCCTCTGGCGCCAGCAGGTATTTGAGTAGGCATCTGGATGGATCCCAAAGGGGGAAAGGAAATGGAGAAGGAAGTTTTTAGAGGGGATCAAGATGTTAAGCCTTAAGACTGTTTGAATGACCCACGATTACTACCTTCCAAGGTTTTATCTGTGCGATGACTTTTGGTGGTGGCAGGTTTTAGGGTTGATTTTTTTTCTTTCTTTTTTTGCTTTTTGGTGTTGGTGAGGAGTTCCAGCCAAAAGCGCAGAAGGGCACTATTAAAGGAATGCAAAGTCCATCACTGACAAGGAAAATCATCTGATCCATAGCAGCCTCCTCTTCTCTGCACTGAGCACACTGATCATACAGATCTTGAAAGCTCTTTGCTGCATTCCCAGTGCTCTTGAAAACACTGTTAGTGGTTTTGGTAACTGCAATCACAAAATATCACAGGATGGATTGATGGAGTTTTACCCTGAAAGCAAATTTGGCACTTATTTGTTCCCCTTGGGCTTGGGAAAGAAAATCTTCCTTGGGGGTCTGAAGGCTGATTCATTAAATCTGAGCTGTCTGCTGAAGTGCTCAGTAAAAGTGACTCTGATTTATTTGGATTTGTCACTATAAAGGTCTCTGGAGACAGCTATTTATCCTATGGGATTCTTGACAAATTGGCCGAGCGGTCTGGGCAGTCCAGAGGGAGGATGGTCTTCTCTGACCCCTCATATGGCCAGAGAACAGGTAATCACTCCCCCGATCACAAACACGCACAGAAATCACATCACTGCCAAGACTTCTCTACCCACCCAGGAGCTGATCATCCATGGCTTGGACAAAGACTCAAATCTACACTTGAGCTCACTGAAAGGCAAGCCTGAGCCAAAAGTATAGTCTATAGCTACAGGAATAGGCAGGTAATGAAGAGCTCATGGGAGGGATTTATGCTGATGAGGGTATGTCCCGCTGAACTGGAGCCTGGCGAAGGTGTTTGTAATGCTGTAAGATCAATTTTATCATCTTTACCAACTTTATCCGTATATTTTAACTCCCTCCCAGCAACAGCGACCAGCCAGGCATCCCTCTAAGTGCAAAAGAGAAGAGAATGAGCTTGGCAGAAAGCGGAGGAGGGAATCTGCTGCTGTTTTCTTACGATCCCACTTGTGTGACTTTTCCCGTGCCGTAGTATATAAGGTGGTGTAGTGTCTAGTGTCAGTTCTTCCCTTTAATTATCCGCTAGCCTGCCTAAGAGCTGTATAAACACATTATGGTCACTTGCAAGTAATAGATACTGCAACTGCATCCATCTTTCCCTTTTAACTCTTTCTGTCTGTCCCGCCTTTTGTGCTCCTCTGAATTTTGTCAAAGGGTTCAATAACGATCACTTTGGCCCAGTTTCTTTAGAGCCGACTTAAGCTCCTGATCCATTTATAGTTGTCACTGGGAAATAAGCACCTTCAGAGCATGATTAAGGCCACTTAAGATCTACGTTGCCTCTCAGATGTAGATGGAATAAATTCAGAATGCCATGTCTAGAAGTATTGTTCCAAATGACTGGTATGGAGGTGATATGAAAAACACAACTAAAGGGAAGTGCAGGAGAAACCTGGGAGAATGACAGCCTGCCTTGGAGTTAGTTTGCCATTACTTAGGGATTTTATCCTCTCGGCACAGGGTTCTCCTCCCCATTCACACCCGTGCGGTGAGAGAGAGGTTTGGCTGATGCCAGGATAATAGCGCAGGCCTGAAAGGTTCAAACTGGAGGAAACCAAGTTCGGTGGCAACTGAAAGAAAGTATGAGGGGGATTAAACACAGCACAAGCGGGGATTCTGCGATGGTGACTGTCATTTGCAAGGGATGCATGGGGATGAGCTGGTGTCAGCAGGGAATTTGGTCCCCAAATGAATCGTTCCAGATTGCGCACAGCATAAAAATGGTGTGAAAGCAGCTAAAGTTCATGTTACAACCTCAGAAAGAAACACCATAGACTTTTAAAAGGCACTGGGGGTGGGGGTGAGTCCTGGAAAGGTAAGAGCAATGGTCTCTTTACTCTACTTGGTGGTTGGATGACTTCAACCCAGGGGTTTTGCCTGGCAATCTGTCTTGCTAAAAGTCAGGGTAAGATAAACTGTACTCTGTCTCTGATTTCTGCAAGAAAGAAAACAATTGAACGACTGGTCATTCATCACTGAACCACCCTCCCCCCTCTCCAACACCTTGTATAGGGTTGTATATCCTGGAGCTGTTTAGCTTTCCTCATCCATTTCTTAAAATGAAAACAAAGACTTTCAAGTAGCAAGATATGTATTTTACAACTTCCCTGTACTAAAGATAGTTCAGAATTGGAAGGGACAAATTACTTGGCTGTTTTTACAGTTGCTATATTCAACACATGTATCAGCATATGCCACTTACGTCAAAGTAAGCTTAATATCAAAGGACCTCCTTTTTTTAGCCCTGCCTCTACAATTGTGCTCATATTTTTACCTATTCATAAAAAAATGCATTCATTTTTGTGTACTGAGGAGCTCAAACTCAGCTCAGATGCAGCTTATGGACTTACAAATGTGTGGGTTTACCATTCAGTTGTGGAAAAATGGAGAATATTATTTGAGAAGTTCCTTTAACATTTTGAGTTAAATCAGCTATTTAAATCGATGAGAAACAACCCTACAAGGAACAAACTGCAAAAAATACAAACCTGCTGTGAGACAAGCAGACTGAAAAGGGGAAGGGTGGCAAACAAAGATGGGAAACAAAAGTAGCTGGGATATATGGATGTAGGAAAAAACAGTACCTTGGGTGAGAAGAAAAGCTAGGCTTGCTCTGATGAGCTGAGCTTATGCTCTGCTATCAGGGAAGCAAACGAAGCTGTACTCCTAACAAACCCAGCTACGTGCTGCTTGTGGTACAAAGCACTCTGCTTTGGGTGCCGAGCTTGCCTGGCTGCTTCCCACACCCATACCAAGGGATGCTTCGGAGCACATTACCCCTGCCTCACGCCTACCACAGCGGTGAGTACCAAGGGAGTCTTAGAAACCAGTGAGGTGGAGCAAGGGAATCCAAAAAGAGGACACCGAAAGAAGATGGGCTTAAAAGCTGCCTTCTCTGCAGACCCACTGCACCCCGAGGGCCTGCGTGGGCTCTTGATTCAAAGAAGTAAGACCCTTCATGGAAGAGACAGTGACAAAAAGGCATAAAGAAGACTAGTAATGGATTTTAACTCTCCTAAGGGAATCCTGTGTTTTTACTCAGGAAGGATTAAAGGAAACCAAAGTAACACTTTATTTTTCTTCACAGAGAGCTTGGGGACTTTGCAGTAATTTAGTCAATGGTGATTTGCTACTTGTGCTATAGTGGATGGTACTCGTGATCTGTTTATTAAACTTTCAGCCTGTCACTCATCACTAACACGATCAAAACTCATTGTTTTTCTTCCTATAAAAGCAACTTTTCTGTCTTTCAGAATTACTATGAGGTTGAGGGACGATTGCTTTCATCTAAAATCAAAGTCAGGCAAGTATCCATTTTGTAAGACATGTGAGCGTAAAAATGTGCCAATGTAAACATCAGGTATCTGAGTGAAAAATGTTAATTGGCATTTCAAGAAATGGGGAGACATCACAAAGATATTTTAGGCTTTCAACATATTTGTAGTATTCTAACATCAATCATTTTCTTGCAACTATCAGGTTATTTATCTTAGCTACCCTCGATATCCATTACCATAGTGCCTAAGCCCCTCATAATGTTTCTGTAGGGCAGGGAAGTGTTCTCATCCCTTTTTCACCACTGGAGCAGAAAAGATCCCCCTTTTGTGGTCACCTAGAAAGCTGCAGAAAATCAACCCACATACCCTGGGTCTCTGGCTAGCACCTTAATCAAAGAAGAGTCTGTCTCTCTTAAATTAGCCCAGTTTGCACTTCATTAATTTGCACCATAAACTGTTGAAGCAAGGCTGTGTTACACATATCACTGAGCCATTAGCCATAGGGCCAATTCCACCACCACTTAGAAACACAGGAACAACCTAGGGATTGCATCCCAAAAAGGGCTCTGGCTACAGGCTGCCAAGGAGAGGTGAAAGACCACAGCGAGCCAGGGCACGGGGAGAGGAGAAATAGAAAAGATGATGTGGTGTGTTGCTGTGGGTGCTGCACCAGGCAGTTCACCTGGAATTGCTTCTTCATCAGCACAGAACGTGGTTCTCGTCCTGGGAAGCCCACGCTGGGCCCAGATGTCCTGGTGTCCCCTATGGAATCGCGGCATTGTGAATCCCCTTGAAGCCCCTGTGCTCAGACAGATTGGCTGAGCAGCTCCTCAGTAAGGGTTTTGCATGCACGGAAAGCCTTTCTGAAGAATTCATCCACAGCATTGAGAGAAAACTTGCAGGTGCCATGTCTCGCATATGTGTCATGTTTTCCACTCTGTGGAAATGACAGTCAATACAGCTCATAGCGATCACATGTACATCTTTGCTCAGTCCTTACAGAGTACAGATGAAGATATTTCTGCCGCTGAATTTTGGTATATGGAAAATGGCATGGTAGATGATGTCTGGTAAATTTTCTAGGTAGTCCAAATGGCCTGTGTCACAAAGAAAGATCTATCTTATTTTGGTGCAAAATTTGGCTAATGGAGAGCTATTGTGCAGGGTAGAACTAGCTGAAATGAAATGGAGATTGAAATAAGGCATCAAAATGAAAATCCTTCAGCTAGCCACAAAATCCTTTGTTACTGTTTTAAAACAGGAGGTTACTGTTTTAAAACAGGAGGAGATAACATCTGTCTCTTCACACCACCCTCAGCCATCATCCCAGCTGATCTTAAAACACAAGCGGATACATATCTGAGTCCCACACCATTCTTTCTAAAAAAAAAAAAAAAAGAAAAGGCTGCTTTAATGGTTGGTCCCTTGGAACAGAGGCCTTATCTTCCCACCAGTTTTTAAAAACTTGGCCTTTCTGCTTTGGATGGACTCAGAGCAGCTAGTAGGCGTTGTTTTCTATTTCCCCTCTCCGAACTGCACAAGCACGCAGGGTGTGCTAGTCCTGGCTAGCAGAAGGTCTGATGGCTCCTCTCTCTGTTTTCCTCCTTTAAGCAGCTTTCCTTCTGGGTTAGTCACACCCCCAGTAAAGAACCAAATACCAGGCAGTCTGAGCATCACCCCAGATCTGTACACACAAAGGAAAAGAGAGGAGTAGGGAGGGAAAAGAGAGCAAGACTGCCTTCACAGTCCATGCTTGGGGCTTTTTCTCCCCTTACTTCTGTAGTTTCAGTTCTTTGGTACTTTCTCGGTCTCGTGGGACTCTGCTGCAGCCCACATTTATGGTCTTCTTTTTATGCTATCCCCTGGTTCATTTTTAAAGCTATTTATTTCTTCCAAATTACTTAAATAGACTTTTATTACGTGCTTTTGCAATACCACTTTCTAAAACAACACCATTTTCTATATGTGTTACGAACTATGATACGCACCATAAAACCAGAGGACTGCACCGTGGCAAAGTGCCATGACCCCACTTTGGGGATGTTCCAGGAGCTCTGAGAGTCACAGTTTGTGAGGCATGTGTAAGGCCTGTCAGAGTCAAAAGAAATGCACAGTGACTGTGGTCTTTCTATGTCACTTGAGTAGGATGTGTAATCTGCTTTCTCCTTTGCCTTGCCAGCTAACGTTCCCATTGCAGACTCATCTGCAACACACACCGTCCACAGCTAACTACTGTGCTGGGTGAAACCCTGTGTGCAATCGCACATGTGGATAGCTGAACATTATCAGTTTGATGTTTTGTTATATCAGTATTTTTGGCCCAAATATTTTCCCAGCTATGTATGGTCACTCCTTTTGATGTCACTGCAGTTAGGCACGTGTATTTAAAGGTTTAATGCGACCACCTATCACAGCCGGTAAAATGCAAAGCCCCCGTGACAAATGGAGTGCAGGGAGTCCAGCAGCACAAACTGTGGCCAACTCGATCTGTAATAGCGTAAGGCAGCCCACCAAGAGTCTGGGTCCCAGCATGTGATGTTTCATTTGGATGGAAATGGGGGACATAGGCCAACCTACTGCATTAAATGATGGATGCTGTGGAAACCCGACTTCCAGAAGCTGCGAGCACTTTAAGTGAATAGGAATTTCAGAAAATCTGTGTCTACATGCATGTATATCATGCCATAAACCGTACAAGTAATAAAAGCTCACCAGAATAGTTGACATTCTTCCTGCCGCTCCCCTACAAAGTGTTCTTTTCCAGATTTCCCTCTGAAGCAAAAATCTTTTAGTTTCCAAAACTTTATCCAACGTGCTAATTATCGGAAGGCAAAAGGGAACTTCTTTCTTATCGAAAAATTTCATCGTGCCTTAAAACCACAAAAATGCAAAGGATTAGCCAACAAAGAAACATCATGGAAAGAGATATTAAAAATAAAACAGTTATGTCTGCACTTTAATCCTTCAGTGATAATTTTGCATAAGATATATTGCCTTTTTTGCATATTTCTCTTTTGACCACTTCATAAAAGAGTCTGCAGTTTACAATGTCAACTATCAGTAATATTTCAGAGATGCATCCTGGAAGCAGAGGATGGTAATAGTCCCTGCAATAGCGATGGAAGAGGATACCTCTCTTCACTGTCTGTGAGTCTCCTTTTGTGTTGGAATAAATGTACATTATAAAACAAACATGATACAGCCACTTGGGTTTGCTTCCTACAAGCACCCCGCAAAAGCAAATTCACCTGCATGTCTGTGAAAAGTTAATTGAAAGGTTGGGCTCGGTGCTCACGTCGAGGATTAGCCGCCTTGTTTCTGCTTTGGTAACTTCTACAGCTTACGCGCTTCTTGTTTCTGGTGCACTTCTAGCCCATAGATGCTTTGCAAGGCATCGCTTCACACAGCGGCAGCAGTACCAGAAACCCTGACGAGAGACCTGGCATGGGAGGGGGAAGTGAGTCACACCAGGACTTGATGCATCCTTCATGATTACCATACCGCCCTTGTTGTCAGAACCTCTCTTAGGCGTTAGGATATTTAATCATGACTCCGTTTCTACAGAGGCAGCTTTTGCCATTCTTGCTCATACAGTCTGTTTTGCTCTGTGAGCAGCCCTGCTGATTTTTATGAAGCTGCTCAAAGCAAAAGGTACCAGATGGTGTAAGTCAGGGTGGTAGAAATCACCCAGTTTTTACATGTGCAGGTACTCCCTGCAGTAGGCAAGAGCACTACTTGCATGAGTCACAGATTTCATCATCAATGTGACAAAAAGCATTAAAATATGAAATCTGGAATTAAATATTTTTAGTTTTGTAAAATATGTTTTCAGTATCCGCTAAAGACATTTTTCTGGAGCTCCATTTCCCTGAGTTTCAATGTTTTGGGGTTTGTGACATTTCAAGGTTTAAAAAGTCACATAAAATGGAATTATGGCTGCTGCATAGCTTTCTACATAAATTTTTTTGAAAGTGCAGTTTATTTGCTTTTAAATTTTCTAATCTGTAACCAGTAAGACTGAAATTTTTCCATTCTAGGTCTGAGCACAACTCTCAGATATTTCTAAATGAGAACAGAAGGAAATATTGTTGGTTTTTTTCCCCACAATAAACTATTCTAGAAAAGTTTCTCAAAAAGCTCTGATTTCTCAGGGCTTTGAAGCAAGACACCGGGATTTCCTGGGGAGGAGTAGTGACGCTGGTATCGCATACAGATACCGGCCTCTTGGGCCAGTTCTCCAAGACAGCCTTTTTACCCTCTTGGCAGTGACATTTTTCTCTTTGTGTGGTGCTTTATGTTATTTATCACGATGTCTTTTACCTTTCAAACCAAAACCGTGACCAGAAACAGATACACAGCACTGGAAAGGAGCTGTGGGAAGGTTTCAGTGCCCTGGCCCTTCCAAAAAGCTACCCCACTGTTACAAACAACTTTGATCCTTTTCCCCCAGCACTGTCCATCCTCTACAATGGATAAGACAGAATCCTATCAGAAAAATAACACAGGTTTATTATATTATTGGTAGTATTAGTATTATATTATTAGTGTTAGTTATTATTAGCATGATTCGTATGTAATAGTAGATTATTAGTATTATTTCACTTCAGGTATGTAAAAGTATGCTTCTGAAGTCTCTCCACCATTTTACTTAGTTTCCAGGTGAGACCAGAAGTGAGCAGGAGAAATCTCAGTGCAACCAGATTTTAAAGATTTTAAAAAAATAAAAAATTGCAACTTGAAAACACTAATCTTGTTGTACTTTCATTCCTGATTATTCTCAAACCTGACTGTACACAGTTCATGATCAGCTGGCTGCCTGTGCGTGACTTCTTTGGTTATTCTCCAAATATAGGAAAACATCTGTATTATACTTGGGCAAAGAGTTTTAAAACCAGCTACCGACTATGTTTTCCTCAGCTGTGGGTGATCTGAGGTTTTTCTTGGGTGACTGTTCAATGCACAGTAAAAATATGGTGCCTTGATAAATGACACAGAACATCAAAAAAAAAAAAAAACCAAAAAAAACCAAGCCATGCCACGCAAAATCATGAGACACTTGCAGAAATCTTGGCCTCAAGTTCCAAAGCTGTTCTCAAATTACCATGTTATTCCAGCCCAGGGGAGGGAAGGTTGGAGGCATAAAAAGTGGGGCTTTTTTTTCCAGGGGGAAATCTGTAACCTGCCATAGACCAGCATAAGTCTATGCATGACATATCCCCCATCTGACACCCTTCAGACCAGGCATCCCAAATCTCTACCCCCAGCACCCCTGGCACATCCCAAATGACCTTACGGTTTAGTGGGTCTCAATTAGAAGCACAAGAGAGATGCACTTTCCTGCGTAGCCAGAGCGATACAGAGGACAAAGTCATCTACAGGGCAAATTCACAGATATGTACTGATGTTCCCCATGCCAGTATTTCAACTTCCTTTTTAAAACACGAATGAAGGAGTGAATGTACTAGAAAGGCCTAAAGGACTTTAGCTCCACCTGTCTTCCCCAGCCAGTTATTAACCCAGTGTCTGGTCTGTGGTCCCAGTCATTTAACTGGAGAAGTAAGTGGCCACACCACCACCGCGGTGGCTGCAGCCATCCCAGCTTCACCCTTCCCACCGGATCAGGTTGCTCTCCACCCTGTTGGTCTTTACCCCAACCTGGGATTGCAATTCAGAACAAGAATCAGGAGGACTGGGCAAGGCAATTCAGGCGAGGGATTGAAACTGGGAGCCAGATTAGTGGTACAAGCCCTGGGCTTTCCGGGAGGGACATCAGGAGCAGGAAGGCTGGAAAAGGAGAGGTTCAACTCATGTCACAAACAACTAAGGAACCAGGAGTTCTGTGATTCTGTGAGTTACCCAAAGATGAGAGGATATAGTGTTTTAGGTCTGTCCATGTTGGCCCCTTTGGAGAGGGAAAAAGGGACGATTATGTTGTTAAAAGAGTGTGTGATAGTCTGTATGCATAAAGGACTCAAAGTACATTATACTACACGTATGTGAGTATATATCACACACACACACAATAATCGCCACAAAATGGATACAAAAAATGTGTCCTGTGTCTCCACAAAAGTGTGTGGTCTGTATTAGATCAATTTTACTGGCTCCGAGGACTCAAAAATGTATGTAAATCAGTAAAAGGTACAAATGTGTGGCAGTTCTAAAGGCTCATAACGCATGTGTATGCATACCTTGATTTTCAGAACACACACATAGCAGCATACTAAAGGCATTTTTAAGAAACTAGATCATTCCTCCTGCTTTTTACAACAAATTTTTAGAAATTACTAAAGTAAAGTTAAAAATAAGTGATAGAAAGGATGTGAGTATATACTTTTCCTGTTGTTTTGTTCTTCTGATGCTGAAATTTTGATGGGATTTTGTGCTTTCTGGTCATTCATGCTCTCTGGTCATTCATGCTTAGAGACACAAGCAACTTCAACTTGGTTTTCTGTCATCCTTGCTCCAGTAGGAGTCTTGTAGCTCATTTCTAGCATCAGTCACGTGGACTATAAATCTCCGCAGTGGATACAGCCATTTAGATCTCCACCTGCACAAACAACAATCAAGCCTAGCAAATAAGGAGGTTCATAAATCTCCACACTGGTGATTAGCAATATTTTGGATCTGCAACAAGGATGTTTTGAAGAAAAAAGAAAAAAAAAAAAAAAAGCAAAGCTAATTCATTAATTAGGACTGATATGCTGACACTCTGTTTAGCTTATACACAGAGAAAACACAAACAGGGCACAGTTAACATAACATGACGTTAGAGGTTAGTGAATTCCCAAGAGCCCAAGGCTTGGAGATACGACACCTTAATGTACTTATCCTATTGTGAGTGGGAAGGTGTTATCTTCCAGCCAAATGGTAAAGAGCGGGTTTAAAGTTTAGATCTGCCCTTCTGTCTTACGTGAGCGAAGGAATCAAGATGGATCAAGAGATAGGAAAGACTTCCTTGCTAGGTATCAAAAATGACACTCTGCCACCTACTGAAACTTTAATCTGCAGACAGCACAAAGGGCTTGGCCAACATACCAGTTTGGCCCTCTACAATTTTTGGTTTGTTGGTTCGTTGTTTTTTGTTTAGTGCATGCAGAGAACCCGACGTGATGCTCACACAGATCAGCAAGAGACTTTCCTGTGGCCCTGGTGACCTTGGACTAACTCCGAAGCCACCGCGTGCCATGGTGACATCTCAGGCTGTACATTTTTGTCCAGAGCTGTGTGAATCCTCAGGTGAGCTGCTGAGTAAGTGGAGAGATCAGTCACTGTGTCTGGAAAGGTCCCATGTGCCGATCGTGCCCAGTCCTTTAGTCCCCCATGTTCAAAACCCAGGCTGCTGGGGGACCTGTGGGATTTCAGGAAGCATGTGAGGAGGGAAAGCGCTACGGGAGCAAGTTCATGCTTCACAGCCCTCTTTGGGCTCCACGTGTGGGTTTAGGAGCAGATTTTATATGGAGAGGAAGAAGACCTAGGCCAAGGTTAACTGCTTGTAAAAGCCTGCCCTGCAGAGACTGAATACACATGTGCAGAAAGATTGTACTTGCAGCGTACGTCTGCTCATTGGAACCACACAGCAACCCGCTCATTCACACTAGCGGTAAAACGATGGGGAACGTTTGGCTTCAGAGCACTGCCTGATGCCCTCGCTCCCACCGTGTCCACAGAAGGGGCCTTATCTTGCTCCTTATTCAGGCAAAACTCCCTGACTTTTCAGCGTGTACGAATCAGCGGGCAAAGCGTTCCATGGGTACAGCAGAACGAAACACTGACATCTGCTCTGCAACAACACACTGAGAAAAGGGGGTTTTTTCTGTGTGATCTCTATCATCCAATGATGCCCCCTTTTTCCTTCAGGTCAGTGCCCCATCTGCAGTCACACTGACCCTCCCCAGCAGCACGGTGCTCTCCCTTCGGCTCGGCAGGGCTCCGCGGACCGCTGGGGTCTCAGCCACCCAGCACACCTGCAGACAGGGCAGCCTCTGGGATGCTTACAGCTGGGGGGACTCAAGGAGTGAGAGGGGACCGGGACTTGTCCAGAGGTCACCCAGGAAGGCTGGAAGGAGTCAGATCCTCCTGCCTCCAGCCCCCAGGCTGTGACGGCAAGGTCCACGCTGCTGGCCAGGCGGCGGAGCGCTCCCTTCCTGGAATACACTAGTAGCTGGACAGGATGCATTCGCAAATATAATCATCCACAAATCTCCCCCAGATTAGGTTACAGGACAGCGTTTCGACAGCATGCATTACAAAGCTCCCTGGAAGGCTTGGCTGGTGGATCTGCTGCTCCCTCTCTGCTCATGACCCATTTTGGCTTTCATCAAGAATCATGACACCAGCTGCCTGGGTCATCTAGGAGGCAGGGAGGGGGAGAGCAACCCTGGGCTGGAAAGGGAAGTGGGGAAGGAGAAGAGGAGGAGGAGGAGGAGGAGGAGGAGGAAGGGGGAGGATAGAAAGGCAGAGGGGGGAGAGAGAGAGAGAGAGAGCGCAAGTTGCTTTGCTCCAGTTGTGAAGATTTGAATCCCAGTTCCGAGCTCTCGGCAAAGGCTTGCCGGGATACCTCGTTCCCAGTCCTGTGCAAAGGTCTGTGATTGGGGATGTGGTGTGCTCAGCGGGCAGGGCCCCTCCCCTGGGCTGGATCCGCCTCTCTTATCCCCCAGATAAATTACTAGTGTCCTCACTAAATTCCTCAGCTTTCTCTCTCTCTCTCTCTCCCTCTCTCACACACGCTCACTCCCTCCCTCCAACACGGGCAAAGCGGGGTTGGGGGGCGGGAGGGCAGGGGTCCTCTCTGGACTGGTATCGCGCCTTAGTGCTGGAGGGAGGGGAGGGAAGGGGAGGAAAATACTGGCACCCCTTCTCTCCTCCGCCGCCTTGAAGTAGATTTGAGGAGCGGCCCTTCCTTCCCCCCTCCCCCTTTCCTGCTGGTCCTTCGGCATCTTCCAGACCATGTCCACTGGGTCCCTCAGTGATGTGGAAGATCTGCAGGAGGTGGAAATGCTGGAGTGCGATGGCCTGAAAATGGATACTAACAAAGAGTTTGGGGCGTCCACCGAGAGCAACGAGGAGGGATCCAATGGCGAGAATGGCTCCCCTCAGAAGGGGAGAGGGGCCTTGGGCAAGAGGAAAAAAGCTCCCCCCAAGAAGAGCCCTTTAAATGGAGTGAGCCAGGAGGGAAAGCAGGTCCAGAGAAACGCTGCCAACGCCAGGGAGAGGGCGAGGATGAGGGTCCTTAGCAAAGCCTTCTCCAGGCTTAAGACCACCCTGCCCTGGGTGCCCCCAGACACCAAGCTTTCCAAACTGGACACCTTGAGGTTGGCCTCCAGCTACATTGCTCACCTGAGGCAGATCCTGGCCAATGACAAGTACGAAAACGGCTACATCCACCCAGTCAACCTGGTAAGTCACGGCCTGCCGGGGCCAGGCACCCTGTGTGCATGTGCGCGGGGAGAGGCAGCAAAGAGCTGGGATGGGGTGTGTGCGGGGAGAAACCTTGGCTGTGCTTCCCACAGAGAGGCTGGTGCCAGCGGGGCGGCAAGGGGTACTGTGTGAGGGGACAGGCTCCCACCCTGTGCTCCAGGAGCTGAGCAGCCCGGGGCCCATCCGCTGCTCCTGGCAGTCCCCTCCAGGGGAGGGGAAGGGGCCACGCTGGCCACAGATAGGCAGGGGTGGGCTTTACTGCCCCAGAAATGCCTGAGAAACCTCAGCAGGTTGGCAGCAGCTTTCTACCTGCAGGCAGGCGGGTATAGGAATTTAGGTAGAGAAAGGTATGTTTTAGGAAGGACCCAAGCCAAGGACCCAGGATTTGTTCCTAGCCATCCTCTCTATCCTAACATTTTCTGCCATAATAATCCTCAAGCCCTAGCTTTTTAAAGAGTTCGGGGCTCTGCGCTCAGCCGCTTGAATTTGTTGGGTCCAGGATGCTTCTCCTATCCGTGTAAACTGGCAAAGGAGAAATAAATACCAGTGCAGACTCCCCAGGGGGGATGTCTGCCCCAGGCACCCTCCAAAAAGGCTCCCTGGGCTGCACTGTGTCCCTCCCGCCGCTCCCACCACCCACAGAAAGTTTTCCCGGGCAGTCTGGGGTCTCCCCGCCATACGCGGCCACCAGAAACATCCAGTTTCCATCTCTAAAAATACGTGTAACTGATGCAAACCGAGGGTGGGCAAGATCTGCCTGGGCTCTTTTTAGACATACAAGCTTTACATCGCCCATGCGTGCAGACCCTGCCAGATAACGGGATGCCAGAGGGGGGGTTTCACGGGGGTCCATTTCTGCCGTTCGAGCTCTGGACTCTGCGGGAAAGTACGTTACCCGCTGTGTCGTCTGATAAGGGCCTTGGAGGTATTTTTTTGGCTAAACCCAAAATCCACAGCACAACAAGATGGGGTAAAAAAATAAAGTAAAACACCCGGCCCAGATATACACACACACACACACACCCGCCCCCGCCCAGAGGCACACCAA
>NW_009260493.1:8039331-8039690 GCF_000687185.1 Egretta garzetta | reverse complement strand
GAGCCGCTCTCCCTCCCGGCGCAGAGGAGACCGAACGCGCCCTCGCAAAGACTCCGCCCCGAGAGAGCCCGACTCTATTTAACTTTATTAAATGCGTGTACAGTCGAGTGTCCCGCAACGACAGCCTTGCTGGTTCAAGCGCTACTAGAGGAAAGGCAGAGATCAAACGCAGCCCGCCACGCGTGGATCCTCTGCCCGAGACCCGTGAGATGTGTAGATGCCCAGAAAAACTGACTTTGACAGTCATCTCTATGAAGCGACTCGCCCTAAAGATATATAGATATATTTTCTTCAAGCAGGTTTTGCTCTGTTTCTGTGAATAAACCTTCCTCTCCACTGAGCAGACCGCGGTGTAACCT
>NW_009260493.1:8035712-8038713 GCF_000687185.1 Egretta garzetta | reverse complement strand
GGTAGCGCGTCCCCCAAATCCACCGGTCGGGCTCCTGCGCAGGTTGGGTTTGATCAGAGCGGCTCGCTGTGAGCCGAGGGCCCCGCAGGCATCGCAGCCCTCGCTACGGAACGGGCCAGCGCCTGTGGGATCGTCTCCTAACGGTTTGGAAGGAGAGGGCTCTTCAGTTCCACTTTTTCACAGCTTTATCTCCATCCTGCACAACTCAAAGCAGACCTCCTCGCCTGCCCGGACCCCACGCAACCTTGCCATCGTGAGCGGGGCTGTGCCGGTTGGCACACGTGGGGCTGGATGGCCTGCACTGCCCAGCGCATCCCCTGGAACAGCCGGAGCTCTTGCTGCAGAGATGAGCGGCTCTGGTAAGCAGGGTTGCAGGGGCTGGTCTCTTTGCTCCAGGAGTTGGGAAACTCAGTGGGAGCTGCTGTTCTCTTGCAGGGAGACAGCACAGAGCCCTCCGACCGCACGCTAAGTGCAAGCGATCGATAAGGCAAATGTACAAACACCAGTTTAACCACTCAATTTACCTACTGAATTGAAATTAACCGTTGGATTTAACCACTCAAGATCTCGGCTTAAATCCATACTAGCTAATGCTGCTCAAGACTCACGGCAAGGTGCTCTTTTCCTTCTCAAAAGCAGAAACTGATAGGCATCTGAGCTGTGCGTAAAATTAAGAGTTAAATTCTGAATATTCTCATGCAGGCTCCTTTGCCACCCTGCTCTGCAATGCTTAACGCATCGCACTCAGCATCCTTCCCACCCTTCCGAGCTAGCCGCGTTCCCTCTCCATTTGCCCCCTGAAACACAGTGTGGAGAAAGGGAAGGGAGAAATGCAACAGCCCGACGTGAAATGCGAGGAACACAGCGGTAGCCATGTGCCAAAAGCTGCAGCGTAAGCGGGACAGTAAGGGGAGGCTGTAGACACCGTTATTTCTCCTGCTGCTATTCCCTTTACCTAGTGGTCTAGATTGCAAGCCCCTTGGGGACTAAACTATTCCCCAAGCATCCTCCTCCTTCCTCAGTCCTTGCTTCGGAGCAACAGTTCAGCAACAAACAAAAAGGCAAAAAGCAACAAGCAATAAACAAAAGCAGCCAGCAGCACGCAGAAAGGTAAATAACGGCTTGACTCTGACTTGTAAAACACTTTAGCAGCTTTAGCTCCATTTTGAAGACAACGAACGTATTTTCCAGAGGCATTTTCCTGTGGCTGGGAACCTTTGGGCTACTGACTTCTGTAAGGGCACAGCCTTACGGAAGGCACTGGCAGTTGGCTTCTACAGCCCAAGCTTCTCAGACGACTTAAGAGTCCTACCATGTATTTCAGGAGAACGAGTGAAACCATTCTTCCCTTTCGCTGAATGCAATTTTACAGAAAAATATTTGCAAACACAAAATGTGCATTTAGTCTGACTGAGGCAATTGATGACTTTGAAAGGAACTCGCAAATGTGCTAAAGGAAAAAAGGGAACCGCTTTAAGCATCAATGCCAGCCATTCTGAAGAAAATATTTTGCTTGCTTTCTTGCTTTTCTGTACGAAGTGATGCATTTTAATTATTTACTGAAATATAGGTTTAGCCCTTCTCCACGTGGAAGCAAAGCTGACTCGATTTATCTTTCTGTATCTCCATGGATGTAGATGCAGCTGCATGAGTGTCTGTATACATTCCCTCCTAACTATGTTTGAACTCATTGCCTGATTTCAGCTGAATTTGACAGAGGTCTCAAAGATAACTAAATTGCTACATTTTTTTTTTTTAAAGCAGGCAGCTGAGTAGTGAAAAGAAAAAATCTTTAAATTCGGCAACTAAAGGAAAGGTTTCAACATGAACGCAGCCCTTATCAGATACCAGAGCACACAGAGCAGAGCTCCAGCTGTAGATGAAGCTACAAACGCTGCTTGAATCACAGGATACAAGTTCATAGAAAACCTGCTTATAGACCTATGTGTTTTAAGAACAGAACTCTCTAAAAATAGTTTAGTCCCATCTGATTTTAATACTATTCTTCTTCTTTTTTTTTTTGGAAGGAAACCCAGTTCCACCCAACTACTTCACGGCCATTTTTCAGTTCAGCTAGAGACTAGAAAAATCCCTTCCTTGCAGAGCTGCACGCAGTGCTCGGGCTCCTGGGTTTGGTGCTCATGTTGCACCGCTTAGAAGCACTTTTTAACAGTCTGTGAGGTCTTTAGGAGCTAGCATTTTTCCATCCCTTACAGAAAATACATTTTAGGCTTATCTTATCCTCTCGCTGGGGTGGAAATCTGCCAGCCTGAAACCTCAGCACAGCAAGAAAGCCGCTTTGCAGACACCTGCACAACGCCTTGCTGTCCTGGGCACTGACTGGGGCAGCGAGGCCACGGTGACGGCCGTGCCCCCAAGCTGCAAGGTGCACAAGGAGAACATATGCTAAATAGCTTATTTTTTAAAGTGCCTCCAAAGTCGAAATTCCCAGCTCCGCTCGGAAATTAAAAGACACAGAAAATTGGTGTGGTTTCTTCCCTAGGGAAACTGGTTTGAATCCCGGCTATAATGGCAGGATCGCAAGCACAGGTTTGTTTGAAGCATCTGCATCGGTAACCCCACAGTTGTGTCCGCCTGGAAAAACATGCTTCCCTGTAAATGAATCGCGTGTATTTTTCAAAAGGTAATCTTTCCTGAGACACCATTGTCATTGCCATTCCTTATTATCTGCGGTAAGAAAAAAATAAAATATGCAGAAGACACAAGCTAATTGCAGGTAATAGTAAGCTGTCTAAAAGAGAACAAAACTCACATATATCTGGTGTACGAGTGGAGGGTATAATCTCATAAAAGCGCAGGGTATTTCTAATTTCTGCCTGGGTAGCTGAATGTTGATTATCACTTATAGTCTCCCAAAAGGGAGAGGTTTTCAAAAGAAATTTCAATGGCATTGAAATGAAATTCAGTTTCAACAAAATCAAAGTTTGTGGCAGCAAACCACAGAGCATTCTGTCATTTCTGTGTATATACATACCGAGAA
>NW_009260493.1:8028158-8035688 GCF_000687185.1 Egretta garzetta | reverse complement strand
CCAGCCAGCGTTTCAGATTGTCCCTGTTCGTTGCTAGCCGTGTAGCGCCGACTATTCCCGTGCTAGGGCTGTGCTGCCAAATGCAGGCCCACAGGGTAAATACAACTTTGCGCTCGCTATTCAGCCGCCGATTGCTTCATGCTCTTCGGCCCAGCGTGCTTTAGGGATGGGAAGTGGCACAACCAGTAATAATGGCTTTTTTTGGCTCTAGTGCTGCAAAGCAGTATTACGGCTTGGTGAATTTCTGCAACCCTGAGAAGACGTCCTAGGTCTGACCTAAAACTTATGCTCCGGGAGGGATGGGAAACAAAACACGTTGGGAAAAAAACATGATGGGAAAAACCTTTGTGAGGACTGCTGCCAGCAGACTCCAAACCCAGCAAAGTTCTGCAAGTAACTGGTGTTTCTTCAGTTCGCTTCAGACACGGGTGTATCTGAGCTAGCTGTATAAAAATGACTTTGAGTAGGCCTAGGCATGCAGTCATCGCATTTCCCAAATGCGGCGTGGACATACCCTAGGGTCACAACAGTCCTGAGATGACGCATTTTCTTGCCTTAGGGTTTTGCCCTTAAACTGAAACTTGTAAACAGATGAAATGCGTTTTCAAGGCGATGCGCATGCGTGCACACAGCTACACCGTCCTTGCATGGGGAGTGAAGAGATCCAAACCCCCTTGCAAGGGCAAAAAAAGATCATCATAAAAGCAGGAGAATAAAAACTGATGCAAATCCTTCCTTCAGTTTAAGTTCTAGGAGGCCATTTTCCTTAAGCACGGAGAAAAACCCCAACCCGTATTTACATCTCAGGCTGCTGTGTAAACTGTAAGGCCATATCCGACTGTAAATATGGATTATCTACACACTCGAGTTTTTTCTTGGTTGTTTACACGCTGTTTAAGAAACAGGGATCGGAAACACTAAGGAAAAAAGGGAAGGGCACAGCTACACAAGCCAGGAGATGAGAGGAAAGGGGGGGGAAAGGCATAGAGTAATTCCTCTTCCTCTGACTACTGCTGCTCAGTCCTTGTGAAAGGCCGGGCTGGGGAAGGGAGGAACGAGCAGCAGCTCCACCACAGCCGGCTGGAGCCAGACCACCGGGGAGATGGAAACCGGGAGGGAGGCTGAGAGCTGCAGCTGCCTTCTCTGGGAGGAACATCTGCGAAATCCTGCGCGGCAGCAGAAGGGGAGGAGGAGCGGGCACAGGCAGCCAGCATTCCCAGGGATGCGCTCACACAGATGACCGTCCCGCTGGATGGCTTCCCAGGCTGCTGCAGCAGCACTCCCTTTCCTCATCAGGGGTGAGGCAGGGACCATCGTCTGCAACAAGCAATCCGAGGGGCAGTGTGGCCCCTTGCTTCATCAGCCTGTTTCTTGTGATGCTTTTGGATGGCCGAGCTGACCCGAATGGGAACAGTTCTTCCTCACTGGTAACAACACGTTCTTTTGTTCTTACATAGGGACTTTCATACCGCTGGCACCTCAGAGTCAATGCAGAAATTAAACAGAAGACGGCAGTTACCTTGGAGCATTTGCCATCACCTCATGAGCAAATGTTTTTCTATAGGAGGTCACTATCATTACACAGGTGGGAAGAAAAAGAGGCGCAGAGCTGACAGCTGACTGGCTGAAAGTCCACATGTTAAGATTGGCACAGGCTGCTCTTCTGGTGCACAAACCCACGAGCTGTTCTCCCAGGCACGCCGAAATCACCCCGGGATCTTTGCTCTTTGAATTCAGCGTAAAGACAGGAATGAGAAGGGTGCAGGGAAGGAATCCTCTCTCTCAGGCTGTGTATCTACATCTATATCTGTATCTATCTATACTTGCTAGCATAGACAAAACAGGCTGTGGACCATTCTCTGGCTCCAACAGCCAGTGCTGTGGCCGGGGTCACATCCACACACAGACCTGCGTTTCATTGCACTCTCGCCAAAGGGTAAGAAGAGTCCCCAGCACGCGCTATTCCCAAACTGTGCTTGGACACTTGCTGGCAGCAAGTCAGTCAGTCAGGCCAAAGGCATGCCAAGGGCCCTGCTAACAACTAAGCACTCTGCAAACATAAGCCTTGGCCCTGTTTTATTGATCAGTGCCACTGCAGCCATAGGAGCTAGAGCGATAAAGGTACTCGATGCCTTTGTCTCACCCCAGCCTCATGCTCTTCCCACTTGTTTTCTAGATCAACCTGCAATCTTCTTTTATGGGCCAAGAATTCTTAGTGGGGATCCTCTTTGCTATTTGTATCTCATAACTAATATATATTAAGACTAGAGGTCACTAGAAGCGAGAGGCGAAGTTCAAGAGCCAACATAACACGAGATTTAAACAACATCATATCCTAAATTACGACATTGAAAACCCATGTTCATTTGTTGCCCAACTCTACTAAGCTCTGCAGTACCTTTTCTACCTGAACTGTGAGTTCCCTGATGCCAAAATTTGACGTATGCCCTCGGAGTCTCTCTTTCTCGCCACTGCCAAGCAGCATCACATTAACCTCATGCCAAGATCTGGAACCGAGACATTCCCCTTCCCCAAGTCCGCGGGAAGGCTTCAGACAGTGGGTAGGCGCTGCCTGTGCATGCCTAGCAGCTTTCTGCTGGGGCGGGAAGCAAGCTGGCGGGGTGAGCCGAGGCCGGCACCCCCAGGCTCCTTGGCTACGGCTACACGTACCGCCGCAGGGAGGCTGCTGAAGAGCCAATGTTACCAGCTTCCCGTAAACTTTTCTCCCTGATTTCCCTCACACTCGGTCTGCTGGTTTTGCCACTGTTTTTTCTCAATTACTGCCAACAAAGGCCAGCATGCCTAGTCTGTAAATACTGTTCAGTTGTAGAGGCTGAAACTACAGGTATGCATTAAATTATTGTAAAGTTTACCAAAGAAAAACCTCATCCTGGTAATTTGACTTTTATTTGGGGGTACTTCACTGCCATTTTCTTCATATGCTTGTATTATATTCAATAGTGTATCTAGCTACATATATTACACACTATTTATATACACACACTATGTAGTATATATGCACACTATACAAAAATATGGCATGAATAACTACTACATAGTATCTATATTCATTTTTTTATAAATACACACATATAAAATAACATATATCATTAAACAGAATGTTTGAATATTGTGGGGCTGGTTTAAGCGCCACTTATGGCAGGGAGGTAACACTTTCACAGTGCTGGCATGAGTTACCATATTGTCCATCATCAGAGAGGCGTGAGAAGGCACAGCCGAGTTTACAGTTTCACCTGATAAAGTAAGCCCTGGAGCGAGGGATTCCCTCCCCGACTGATCTCCTGCCACAGGCTTAAGCTCCTTCCCTGCTGGCTGCCAGCTTGGGAGATGGCTCCTAATTAACCTGCAGTGTCATACGCGCACAGCTGACGACCATGCCATGCAATGTCATTTCTATGGAATGCTGCTCCTAGGTACCTCCTCTTCAAACACAAATACTCCAATGGAGTCTTCTGCACAGAGCCCACAGTACTTAAGAGGCAGCTGTATAAAACTCTTCATGTAGCCTTCACTCTGGGCTGCCGCAAGGGGCCATCCGGCTTTCTTCTCTCCCCCCTACGCTTCCCCACAGTCTACTCCAGATTAGAAGATGAGGGTGGTGGAAATTGTTGTGAGCCACATAAAAAATTATGGCAATGTCCACCAGTTTTAAAATTGGAGTGAGTTTATGTCACCTGCAGGCATTAAAATGCAATCAGACCTTTTCTGAGTCTTTTATCTCTGTATGCTTATTTAACAGCTCATAAGTACTAGCCTGTACACGTGCATCCTCTGAGGAGGGCAGTCTTGGGGATGAGGATGAGGAGTGAAATGAGTGCATCTAAGTAATTCACAATAATCTTTGGCATCAGAGAGCTGGCTGTGATGGAGATGCCACAGTTCCCAAACCAAGGGGGAATTCTGCCTCTCACTGCCTCTCAGCCAGAACCAAGCTGACTAAAAGAGACAGAGCTATTTTGTGTAAAGCCACAGTACTGGCACAGTTTCCTTAATTCTGGATGAAATTTTCCCAGGAAATTTCACTGATGTGGACAGGTTCCTAAAACACAAAGGCCACACATTAAAATACCCTCTGAAAAGTTAAGATTGAGCAAAGGAAGTGAGTATAAAGATGAGACCCTCCCAATTGCCCTAAGTGCATCCAAAGGTGGCTTTGGGGTTTTTTTTTATTTGGTTTGGGGGTGGGTTTTTTTCTGGGGGGAGGGAAGGGGGCACGGAATGCAATATTTAACCGGTCCAGAAAAGACCAACTACAATTCCAGTGTCAAATAAAGAGACACTAATTATAGCAGCTGTTGACATGAACTAAGAACTTCTGTCTTTCCTAAATTTTTTCCATCATTGCTACTGATGGTTCAGCTCTTCTGATAGGAGCTCTGCAACAGATACAATAGCAGTTTACACTATGTGCAACATTATCTTGCTATGCTCAGAGGAAACGGGAATAGAAAAGATGTTAAATCTCCAGTCCCAGCTGGTGCTGGATCTACACTATCACTCCAATGGTAACACTATGGTAGGAAAGAGAAAGAATTATTGGCATAAAAAGCCCTTTCCTTACATGAACCCTTGGAGAGTTCTGCAATGATGACATTTAAATGTGGTTCTGGAGACAGTCAGCAATGCCAGTTCTGGAACTGGACCATATACCAATAGGCAGTACGTTGTAGAAGCTAGAGACTGAGAGTGGAGTCAGACAGGCTTGTTGAGGGGGGAAAAAAATAAAAAAAAAAAAAAAAAAAAAATCAGCAACTGTTGTGGTACAGCTATATAGAAGCTCGAAAGGGCTGTCAGGAACATAATGAAATCGCATCTTCGTTCGCTCTCACTGCTGTAATTACAGAACAAAGATGCGTGCAGCGTCCTCAAGTTCGGGGATCCTTATTTTTACTGTGCTAGTACTGAAGGTCCCAGGCAGCTCACAATTCCAGGCTGCAGAATGTCCAAGCACAGGAAACGGCCTCCCCACACCTCCACCTCCTCTTTACTTCCCAAACAATGAATTGAGAAACAAAGGCATAGGAAAACGAAATCACGTAGTAAGGAAGCAACAGTGTCAGAAACGGCCTCTGCACCTCCCCTGTTTGATGTCAGGACAGGATCTGGTAAGTCAGAACGAGCAACAGCAAGAGGCAGATGAGGACACAGTTCCTGCAGGTGGGAAATCCTTAGCATCTCAGTCACACCGGTGGAGGAAGCCACGGAGCCCAAGTTAAGAGTTGCATGGAGGGATGGAGACCAGGAGGGGGAGAACATAAGGACAGGATAACCAGTTTTGTAACTACACAGGTGTGGAAAAAAATTGCAGACACAACTGATAAACTTAGGTATCAAATTAGGTAGGTGTCCAATCACCTTATTTGCATTCCATGTTAATGTGATCACAACTATTTGCATACATTTGCCCATTTTCCAAATATATATTTAAAGATGCAAACTTCAGAACATGTCCTAGTCTAAACAGGAAAAGCTCAGGCTGACAAAGCAGCCAAAACTTTGAAATGGTAAGGGTTCATCTCTTCATCAGTAAAAAAATACATTCTTCATGTCCAGCGATGACTGCACATTTCTGTGGAACACGGGCTAGAAAAAGTTACATCCTGAAAAGAGCGAGCATGTGGAGACAGACAATGGATGTGTATTTGCTAGAAGGCATTTTGTGTCGAATTTCTGTAGACCTTTAGGAGTATGCTGAAAAAACAGAAGCTCAGTCAGAATTCGAGCAAAATCAGGGTGCACAAAGCTTTTCTTCATAACTTGCCTATGCCATCCGCTATTCAGAAAAAAAAAAAAAAAATCAGCATCTGTTGTGGCACAGCTATATAGAAGCTCGAAAGGGCTGTCAGGGAGAAGACACCAAAACAATCTACCCCACATTAGCAGTGTTAATTGCAATGACTCAGAGCCTTCAGGCTGAAGCCCAATTATTTAGAATTAATTCTAATTAATTGTTTAGAATTGAAACAGCCTTAAGACACTCCATAAAAAAGCTGGAGATCCCGTGCGGGGTTGCTGAACTGTGGTAACAGTTGCTCTTAATTCAGAATCCCCGTTTCCAAAAGCTCGCCTCCCTCGACCATCTTCACCGAGACGCGGTGGATCCGTTTCCGTAAGAAGTCGCAGGGTGGCAGCGCTGCCGCGCTCTGCTGCGAAGCCAGCCTGCAAACAGGGAAGGAACACCGGCATTGACAAGCAACTCTTGTCACTAATGCACTCGCGGCTGATTTGAAGCGAGAATCTGAAATAATTACTCCTGGCAAGTGAACCTCGTAATGCGTTTCAAGGATTAGACTGAATCTAGCAGAGGAAAACATCCCAACTCTGAAAACGTCAAAATTTAAATTTCATACTGTTCCCTCTATCCTAATTAAAGCTATTCTGCTACCACTTCAGATGCAGGAAGTACGTAACTACAGAACCTCAGCTTCAAAAAATTGTCGTTCCAGCGAATACTTTGCACTGCACACATATAAATACGCATATATATACTTTTCATATAAAGACTGACGTGTCTTTATAAACCTAAACTCAACCTGACTTTATTTCGTCCTGCAGCCCGGGTGCTGGGTCCTTAATTGGCCACACTGCAGCCACACGCATTTGTTCGTGGGTTCCCAAGTTAAGCACAACCTTCCAAGAGCAAACGTCACTGTAGCTGAAAGGCAGTTCATCACAGGCTCTGCTCCCTACAGAGAGCATAGGTGGGACAGTGCCAAATCTGGAGGGCTCTCCTGGACAGAGAGAACCGCTGCCACCCCAGCCTCACTGTGTCCTTATGCCCCCCCTTCTGTCTCTCCTCAAAGTGTGCGCCATGTGCCCACTTTGCAAAGATGAAACAAGCTGCACGTCGGAAGAGTGCAAAGCAGCAGTCTTACGTCAGTCATTTTAACGTTATAACCAGAAAAAAATGCTTAGGCCACAAAGTCCTCAGGGGACTTGGGAATATTGGAGGCTTCTCGGTCACCAGCTCGTATCTTTGTTTCACCAGGACTCAGTAGTCTGCTCACACAGCAAGGTACCACAGTTTGCTGCTGTGGACTGTCCCTTCGGTACCAAACAACAATGCTTTAAATTTTAGAAATTTGGAATTAAATTTAGCATTTGGAAGGCAGTGACCAGAGTCCTGCTGCAGCGCAACACGCACATATGCAGCAGGAACAGCGCCAGCGTGCTGTCGCGGCGAGTCCCAACTAATGATTCTGCTCACACAGCAAGGTACCACAGTTTGCTGCTGTGGACTGTCCCTTCGGTACCAAACAACAATGCTTTAAATTTTAGAAATTTGGAATTAAATTTAGCATTTGGAAGGCAGTGACCAGAGTCCTGCTGCAGCGCAACACGCACATATGCAGCAGGAACAGCGCCAGCGTGCTGTCGCGGCGAGTCCCAACTAATGATTGCTGGGTTGCGTCAAGCGTGCCGCCGACCCCTCGGTTCGGTCAGAGGGTGCGCATGGAGTGGCCAAGCCGGCGATGCAGGGGTGTGCGGCAAACCGAAGAGGCCGGAGGG
>NW_009260493.1:7999181-8027025 GCF_000687185.1 Egretta garzetta | reverse complement strand
TTATGGCTGGGGTTGAAGGGGGGAAAAAAACAACAACAAAAAAATTATTTGTTAGCCTGAGTCTTGCGGCACTGGTACGTGCAGGGCTTTGAGCGAGATTCCTGGCGGTGCGAATAGGAAGAGGCTGCTGTTTTCCTCAGCCGAGAGGCGCAAATGGTAAATGCCTGACTGGGAGGGGGGCGAGAGGCTTACCTGTTGTGTTAAAATATTTCGTGACAGCAAAACAGTTTTTTATGTCTCTTACGATGTTTTATGAAGTCAGAACGGCCACCTAACCCGTTGGTTGAGATTTTTATCATACCTGTGACAATTTTCCACCTATCTTAAAGACCTAAAGGATTGTTCGGAACGCCTGGTGCTGGGCTATTGCTGGATCTCCCCAGGGAAAGATGGCACAAAACTGGATGCAAGGGATTCTCGCTTTGAATATGAACGGATCTTTTTGATGAGAAGGATTTGAGGAAAATAGCCTGTTATTAATTATTTAAGAATACACTTCCTGGTCTTGTTCTATAAGCGGTTTGGCTTTATTCCTGCAAATGGATTTGTGTTGAAAGACCCTGGGTCCATAGGGATGCAGTAGGCATATCCAAGAGATTTGACAGCAGGATTGGGCATTTGTGTCCTATTTGCTTATGGTATAGCTGTTCTATACATTCATCATCTGTACATTCGTCATACATTCGTCATCTATAACATCATTGTGTTCATTAGTCTGATTGGACAAATCCCTACTCTGACACTGGTTTTATGTATACTTGGAAATTTTCTTCTTCTCCAAAAAATATTTATTTCAGTTCTGTAGGAAATAGCCATGATGGTGCAAATCTCAGAAGGGGCAATAGTAGCTTCAGGATGGCCTTTTGCTTTAGGGACAATTTAACCTGCCCCTGGAGGCAATGGAAGATAAAAGCACACCTCTCTAGCTCCATGACCGTAACTGAGAAAGTTGTTTGGATCAGAGGATTTTCTACACAGACAGACTAGCTGTGTCGCTCTCGGTTCCGGGGAGTCGTCCACCTACCGTTGGGGCTGTATCATATCTAAGAATTCAAGCAGATTTCAGAGGTCTGTCACCTCCAGCATTTCATAGGGACCTGTTTCCTGAGGGGCTGAACACAAATCTTAAAAAAGGCACCTTCAGTGGAAGGATGTAATTGACTCTCTCCTCATTCCTGATGGGCTTCAATTTTGTGCATTCTCTGTTCTCATAGGGAAACTTCACGTGGAAACTCCTGTTAACTTCTTCAGAAATGGTTTTCACATCTTAGTTTGACAAAAGCCTGCTGGCGCAGTAGTGACAAGCTATCCCTTCAGCTGGGCTGTTGGAACTCTTTGTGGGGTCAGTCAGTTGGTCAACTGCCTTGGAGCAAGGTTAAAAATAACCAGTAGAAGTTGCTTATACTTAACGCTGCTGGTGAAAAAGGTGTTTGTTAAACTGTTCTGACATTAACGTGACCATTGTTAAGATATCCCCCATCTACTTTTCTAGCGCCAAGCTTCTCGGATCAAAGGTAGCCAAAAGCTTAAAATAATACTTTGTTTATATTCCCCATCCCAAGTGCCTTTCCTCTGTCTTTGATGATGATGATGGTGTGGTTGGTTTGGTTTGGAACTTTTTGAAGACAGAGCGCGCTGGCTTTTTTTAGGTTGTGAGATTTCAGTGCAGGGTGTTTGTCTTCATGTGTGTTTATATAGTACCTAAAATAGTATGGCCGTGGTCCTAACTGGGGATGTATGGGTAATGCTTTGTTTAAGAACTTGAGTGCTCATTCCTTCCTCTGGAGTATTTCTTATAGTGGCAAGTTTCTCTAGTTTCAGTGTGGAATACGTTACCTTACAGTGTCAGATGTCCTTGAGTTAGCTTTTGTTGTTATTTTTATTTTTATGTTCATTAGTATGCTTTACCTGTCTCCGCTTTTTTTCTTTTCCTTCCTCTTTTTGAATTCTTAGGGTATCTCTGAAATCCATATTGAAAAGAAAGAACAAACTTTTAACATTTCCTTGATAAAATAAAATAATACAAAGCTCTACAGAGATGTATTTAAGCATTTTTTTCTCTATTGGGGTGGATTGTGTTATACTGTTGCAAGAGAACTTGAAATCAAAGTTCTTTAGTTTCTTGCACTGGAGAAAGCTTAATGAAGTGCACAATTTAAAAGAGATGCTGCACATATAGACAAGTATATAATTTTCTTTTCAATTTTAGCCTATTATTAAATTACCATTAACTGGCAAAACATAATTTTTGAAATGAGATTTAAGCTGCCAAAATTCTAAGGCTCAAATGAGAGAACCTTTGGGCAAAACTAATTAGCAAAACCTAAGCTGAGCTCAATAAAATCAACTTAGGCATTTGCAAATCCAGAACTGGAAAGAACCAGATGTTTGGTTTCTGCTTAGTCCCTCTGTTCTGCAAGTGTAACTGCATAAATATGGAATAGTAATAGGCTTATACATAAGGCTGTTGCTTGATTCAAAATGTCTTTGTAAAAGCATGGGGGCATTATTTTCCCCATTTTGCAGATGGACAGAAATGCAGAACTTCAGGTTTTGGGAAATAACGTAATGGGTTGGGGCTACGCAGCAGGGATACGGTAGCGTGTATCAATAGCACACAAGACAGGAGAAAACTGGGAAAGAGGATGTTGTTTAGGACTCCTGTGTTCCAGCTAGTCATGCTACTGGAGATACGTATAAATAAGAACATCTTTCTTTCTTTCTTTTTTTTTATTTTTTTAAAGAGAACATTGTTACACCTTTTTTATAAAAATGTTCTTCAGATTTCTTTTATGTAGTGCATGAATTATTATTTTTTTTAAAAGCATTAGCTTGTTTCTCTTCACATAGTTTGTATGAATTCAGATTTCTTTGAGACTTCCCAAAGAAAGGAAGCAGGATGTCTTTTCTCTAGATTTTTTTGTTGGCAGTACAATGTGACGCATTAAAATGAATGCTTGAGGCAGAGGTGGTAATAGGTTATGCTTGCTCACTGCTTGGACAGAAGCGTCCAAATCTAGAAATATTTTGGTTTATCCAATATTTCTAGATCATGCCTTGGAAGAGGTTAACATTGTATTTGTACGCTAAATGGGAATGGGGGTATTCAAAACTGTTGACACTTCGATTCAGCTTCTCAGAGAACATGGCTAGTATTTAGCAGCAGCAAGTAAAAGAGTTTTCTCAATACAAATGGAAAAAAAACTTGGTAATATGTGAAATATTCAATATTTGAGTGAAAAGTTTAACAATGAACTGCTTCTGTTAGATCAAGTAATATTAAAGTAGAATAAAGGCAGTTTTCAGTTTTTATGCTGTATTCAGATACAGCTTGTGTAACCAATTATGTCCCTTTTCAACTGAATATCACAAAACATAGTCTAGAATATTAACTGCAGCTCAAATTAAATTTCAAATTAAAAAGCTCCTCCCTAAATATCTGCTGTCTTGAACTTTCGAAACATGGCTAATGGGGGCACATCAATGTGTATTTTTTCTCCCATTAAAATCTATACAAGTAGATTGTACTTCTAACCATACACCATAACTGTTGAAAACATCCTTACTGACAGCTCCACAGCATATTAATGTTTTTTCCTGTAGATCGCCCTTTAATGATAGACCTTTTCCTTTCAAAGTGTAATTTTCCTCTTTCAAATGCTTTTTCCTTTGTTCTGAATGAGCACATCTCTTTTCTCCCCAGATCTGTTTAAGACAAGCCATCAGGAGTTTTATGGGGACATTACCGTACAGTATTAGGGTTTGCTGAGAGGTTAGCAACCTTTCAAGGGTGTTATGCTTTCAGAATGTAGAGATTGAGGATGGCAGCAGAAACTTGCTGATAATAGGGAGACGCTCTGAGTGGAGGTGTCTTGTTTTCTTACGCAGCAATCGTTCCTGGGTTCCAGTAAGTGAACTCAGCGAGAGCTGGGAGTTGGAGCCAGGGTGGAAAACAAATGCCTCTCTGAAGATGCCACGGCTTCCAGCTCCTTGCTTGGTGTTGGCCCTGCCTGCATGGCATTCAAAATCTGCACATGTGCTATCTTTGGATCCGGTGCCATAAAT
Organism: Egretta garzetta; assembly: GCF_000687185.1. Classification (NCBI taxonomy): domain Eukaryota; kingdom Metazoa; phylum Chordata; class Aves; order Pelecaniformes; family Ardeidae; genus Egretta; species Egretta garzetta. Next base: position 8,022,960 of record NW_009260493.1, on the reverse strand, counting down.
TGCGAACCCAATCTGTAGTAGTCCATCAAAACCAGATGGGATAAGTCATTTCTAACTTTGAGGATTCATGTAATTTTTGGTTTAAAAAAAAAAAAAAAAAAAGGATCTGGGAATACTAATTAGTTACTGTTTGTTCTCTTCTTCTTTGCCCGCTTTCTCCCCCACCCCCACACATAGCCTTTGGTTTTTATGGTTTTCTCTTTCTGTTTCTACATCTCTTTTCTGTGTTATCACCCATCTTGGCTTTTCTTATATTGGACAAGCCAGCAATTACAGAATAAGTCTTTCAGCCAGGAACAAGCTGCACAGTAGAAGCAGCAACCATCACAGCAGCTGACCCAGTACATTATGCACTTCTGCCTCACAGTTTATTACTTCTGTATTGTCAGTGACTCGCGGTCAAAGATGCCCCTTGAGCGAGTTCTCAATTAGAGACTATGGCATGATGTTTAGGAAGTTGTAGTCGGATGAAAATACTGATAATAACATTAATTTTGTATTTTGAAAATTTCTGATATAGAACATAAGGCCAAAACATTTGAAGTGATAGAAATGCATTACAGTCTGTTACATATATTGTTGTTCTTGGTGCATAGTCTCCTTGTTCTTCCATGGCAGTGACCATGTAGAACACTTCATATACCTGACTATTTTTCTTTGCTTTCTGTTGTGTTCATTTTGGATGAAATATTACTAAAATTTTAGATTAATAGATCAAGATAATATTGCCTCTATCTGTTAGGCTACACTCTACTTGAGTGACTTCTGGAGTAAAACCAGGATATTTACATACTTCTACAAAGAAAAATTCCTTAATGAACTACAGTTTTTGATACAAGTCCTTTTCACTATGTACCAATGTTCTTGCTCTTTTCTGCTCTCCTTTCCCCAAATAATTCACCTGAGATTTTTGAGTTGTCTGCTGTCTTGGCTTTGGTATGCTTAGAGAAGAGATGTTGGGCAGTCTTGAGCTGGGCTGAGCCATAGCCCAGCTCCCTGTCTTAGGATCCTCCTCCCCCAGGTGGGGTGAGTGCACGGGCAGCCTGGGCGCTTCTGGCTGCCTTAGGTGTGCTGTGCGTGCACTGGGCGGCTGTCCTCTGCCTTCACAGTTGCTCATGCTTTTCCTCAGAAATGCCTGATTCTACTGTGTACGTTCAATGCATTTGTTCTGTGCCGTTCCTGTGGGCAGTGCAGAAGGGGGTGAGGGACCCACCACCGCTCAGGGCTGTTGCTGCCACCCGGACATTTTGTATAGTTCACATTGTGCTATTATATTGGGACAGATAGGCCAAGAGTGCTGGATTGAGATGAGAAAGCTGTGGTAGCAGGCTGTCTACAGGCGGCAGTTTGTGTAACCCGTGCTAGTTCAGAGTCATTCAGCAGGCTCATCCATTCCAGCACAAACGTCAAGCTGTTCAGAATTATCAGTCTCAGCAGTCGGGGAAGTGCATTTTCCTGAGGTGTCTAATGACATCCTCAAATGAGCTGAGAAAAGATTGTGTGCTGGAGCTATGGAAGAAGTTTCAGTAATCTTGACTGTGTCCTAACATAGTTGGTAAGAGCTGTAACATATTTAACCGACAAGTTTAAATATTTTGTGTGTGTGTGTGTGTATGTACATATACATACACACTTAATTTCTGTTAAGTCTGGCAACATGGCTTCAAACACTAACCTCATATTTTCTAGCGTACAGGATGCAGACATTCCCCCTCCCCACCCACAGTTAACTTAAATGAGTCAGAGTGTAGTCACTTCTGCTTCTTGTCTCACTTAAGGGATTGATGTATACAATGGTGTTAATAGGCAATTTTCTACGACTATGTTTAATACTATCATTTTCCGTTCTCAGGATGTTATCTTCATGGTGAGCTGGTGGGAAAACTGAGTTGTAAATCACCCCAATGGATGCGGACAGCGATGTTGCATTGGACATTTTAATCACAAATGTAGTGTGTGTTTTTAGAACAAGATGTCATTTAAACTTGAGAAAGATTGCATTAGAGGGAGCAAATGTGATATACAAGCGTGATGTTGGGGTAAGAGATTCAACATACCTCAATTACCTGGTTTTTATGAATGATCCTTAAGCTAAACATTCTTGTGTCTGATACCTGTATGTGGCGGGTAGAGAAAAACGTAGTTTTATTTCTGTATTTCTGTCTTGATAGGTATTTAGTCTGTCATACACTATATGTGTGTAAGGGGAGGGGGTAAATACTGTCTTGGAAGACTGCAACTAGTGAGGTGAATATTGGGTATAAGGTATGTGATTAGACCTCTTACACCTCAGGGTAATAACATTGATGTTTTTGTCAAGAAAACATATCCTGTTAAGGAGTTATCAGTGTGGGAGTCACTGTAATAAGAAAAAAATTAGCACAATGCTTGTGGCTTTCAGCTTCTTATTCAGAGGAAAATACCTTCATTTAATCTGCTTTGTGAACACTGAATACTGAGATACTCCATGCTTATTCTGCTCTTCTTAGGAGCTGACTTTTTTTAATTACTGAAAGAGATGAAGGAACAGTTCAAGGCTGTCAAAAACAAAGGAAGTATTAATATAACAGTTGATTTGTCTAACAGTTAATTTGGGGTTTTTTCAGTATGAAATTGAACTACCACTAATTCCCAATTCTTTTACTTTTATCTTTCTTTTTAGAAAGTATTAATGAAGCTTAGGAAACCTAGGATTACGGCCACAATTTGGTCCTCAGGAAAAGTTATTTGCACAGGAGCCACAAGGTGAGTTCATGAAGATTCTTCCTCTAGCTGTAAAGTCTTGTGTATTTTAAAATATAATGTTGTAGATTAAGAAGATGGCAAGAAGCAATACTTGCCACTGTTAAGATTCACTCACGCTGGATCATGCGTAGAGCCTTGCCAAGCTATGTATTTGGGAGGAAGTTTTCTATGTGAAGTATCTGCCTCAGACTGAGTTGAAATATTAAGCAACGTCAGTTCAGCCTTCCAGGAGAGCAGCAGGGAAAACTACTTTACGAAGAAAATCCTAGAGATTTGATTTGAGAACTCTTTAAGGAGTCTGTGTTTTTAGCCAGAACTGGAAACTTGGGATGACCTTTTTTGAGGGATATCTCTTTCTATTTCACAAAAACCCGACCTGAATTTAATCAAGTTATACAGTGTTGAGGGACTAGAAAGAAGCAAAAGCAAACTCTCAGTTCAGATACATCTGAGACTCGCTAAACTCTTAACAGCTGAATTCCTTTAAGATAGGTCTGCATTGTAGAGTAAGGTTAAAGTACAATAGTAAATTTGTATATTTTCTCGTGGAATGGAAGGTGATTGTTCAGGATGTTAACTCCAGACTACCTGGTGATCGTATTTGTCTCTTAAGAGTATTTAGTGTCACGTATGATCAAAATACGTCTCCAACTTCAGCTGGAGCTAAGTGCCAAGATACTTTTCAAACAGGGCATAAAGAACTCTGTTCGAATATCTACATAGTTAAAATGTAATATGCACAGTAGGATAACATGAAGGCTGTCCATGTCATCATGGTTCAGGTGTTACATGATTTAATGGTTCATTTTGTAGTCTGAATAGGTGTTGGGGGGGGGGTGGTGTGTACACAAATGTATTCTCTATTTCTCTTAATGCTAGATTCTTTTCTTTCTTCTTTACAGTGAAGAAGAAGCTAAATTTGGTGCCAGACGATTAGCTCGTAGTCTACAGAAACTAGGTTTTCAGGTAATTCTAATGAAAAAGGACTTGTATGGCTCAAACAATGCTGGTAGTCAATTTTTTAGAAAGAGACAAAAACGAGGGAGCATAACTATTTAGCAGCAAGCATGTTTTCACTCGGATGCCCCTTTTGTGTCAGCGTACATTTTCCAGATGCTAGTTAAAGACAACCTGTTTTATTTAGTGGATTTGAGTTTCATTTGGCAGCTCAGAGTAGCACTTCTTCACTGACTAATGAGCAACAAAATTTTTTTAATAAATGAACCACCCACAGATGTTTCTTGGATAGAATTTACGGTATCTTGAAAGATTTACTTGGAAGAAGCGCTGAAGAGTATAAACTTAGCTGTCAATTGAACATAATTTTCCCTTTTTTCTGATGGGGTAGCAGATACATGTCCATCTTGCTAAGGGCAAGTTTGAGCCTTTTTAAGTGGGGGGAAAAAAGTTCTTGTGTTGTGTGGTTGCATAGCAGGAAAGAAGCCAAATAAACTACTTAGGATATGAAACCCCTCCTTTTTTCTGGGTTTGGGTTAACGTTACCAGTCAAAAACACCACTTGAGTTTCTTAGTAAAGGTTGAGAAACAGCAATGTGAATGACTTAAAATGACATGGTTTAGTACGCTTAAAACTTCCTTGTAGTCAGTTGCGCTGTTTACCCGCAGTTTCAGTTTACGGACATTCAATAGACACAGTGGCTGTCCTTTGGCAGGGAGAGGCTCCGCTTCATTGTAGTACATAAAGGCAGTGGTGACAGGCTATCCTGGTAATGCTGCATCAGACCCAAGTGGAAGTTAAACATTCTTACAGTTATGAATGCATGCGTTAGACCCAGCCTTGAAGTTGGAATGGAACATTAAATCAGTGAGGTAAACAGTGCTTCCAGGGTAGACACACCAAGTTTTATAATAAAGCGAGCAGTTTAAGTGGAATATATTTTGAAGATTAAATTGTTAGTTGACCTTTTATAGGGCTAAGTTGCTTCTACTGGTTGTATACTTCTAAAAAGCTTTGACTGAGGAACCTTCACTTGAAGTTCAGGCAATCTCAGAAAACGAACTAAAGTTTCTTCAGTGACATTGCCAACACCAAGTTCTCAGCAGTGCATTTGTTTGTTTAGGAATTGTCCATTGGCTATTTTATTGTCATCTAAAATGGCTGTGGTGAAGAAAGAACTGAAAGCCAGTAGTTTGAGCTGGGTTTCAGAAAGTAATGGAGTAGAAAAACAGCTTCCTGTACTGGCCACTGGAGACTTGAAACAAAACCATTTTCACTTTCTCTCTTATTCTTAGTTTTAATAAGAATGGTGTATAGCAACAAGGCATTAAAGAAGTTTTCAAAATGCATAAGATTCTTGTAACAATGAAATTTTAAGGTTTTTCTCTGCTTATTTTGATGTTCCATGAGCTGTTCGATTTGGTTTCTTTTCAGTTTGGATGTGTTTAGTACAGCAATATGAGTTCTTTCTGTGTCTCATTCTTAAACTGTACTATAACTGTATAATACAACTGTGAAGAATCTAGTTCAACAGTTACTGTACCACAGAAGGATAAAGGAAGTGATTGGAGTCCATTAAGTACTGTTTAGATTCCTCTTAGAAATGCATCAATCACAAGGTTCTAGTTCTGGAATCTCATCAAAATATTCTAATTAGTATTATTCTAACTTTTTTGCAACCCGTACATCTGCCTTGCTGCAAACTGAATTTCTAATGTCTTTTTTCCCCCTCTCTTTTGAAAAGGTAATTTTCACAGATTTTAAAGTTGTGAATGTTTTAGCAGTGTGCAACATGCCCTTTGAGATCAGATTGCCAGAATTTACGAAGAATAACAGACCTCATGCGAGGTACGGTAGGATTTTAAAGAATTATAGTCTTGGTGTATTTTTCAAGCTTTTCTTTTTCAGTTCTAGATCAATCTTTTTTTACCTTTTATTTTGTTTTCTAGTTATGAACCAGAACTTCATCCTGCCGTGTGTTACAGAATAAAAACTCTCAGAGCTACCTTACAGATTTTTTCCACAGGCAGTATCACAGTTACAGGTATTTTGATGTCAAAAAATAAATATTTAACTTGTTGGAAATATTTAACTTTAGGACCAGTAGGTTTAGGAAAGAAAGACGTTTAAAACAGTCAAAAGATATGTTGAAGGTATTTTGTTTCCCAGTGCTAGCACCTAGCTTGTTTTTGAGTGAAAGTGCCAGAAGAGTTGTAGAGAAAGTGTTATTATTGGTAGGCTCAAAGGTTACTTTCATTGAATGTATGTAGTCTGGTTTTTATAAAAACAAAAATGAGATAGGACTTGAGAATGCAGATATTTATTGTTTATGTAAATATTTGAATTTTCTTCCTTCTTTTCATCTTCACAGTGCTGTAAACTGCACTGCATGTATTATTAACGTCCCTTTCATAAATACACGTTTCCAAACAGGGGATTTATGGAAACTACAGGATAGCATAGCATCTTGTCATAACTGAAGTTGACCAATATTTGCAGTTCTTCAGACTTGCGCTGTCTTTGTTAAAGCTCAACTGAGAGAGAACCACCACCTGTATCACAGGCATCAGTGATTGTTCCCATCCGATCAGAGGCGTGATTGTCCTGGGTCTTGGAGATGCCATGCCATGTTTTTTCCTCTCTCTTCCTAGTTTTCAATTTCCATTATGTTTGCGTGTGAGGTGTCCACCGCAGGTTTCCAGATATGAGAAGTCACATTTTTTAGAGAATACCTGTTAAAATGGTACAGAACCAAACCCCATCACTTCTATGTCGCTTTATATCACTTTAGCGGGAATTCTGTCTTGTGGGTGTTAGAGCTCAGCTGCTGGTATCAGAAGTTGGATAGGGATTTTTATTTTCGCATCTTAATTCCTTAACAAATGCCTAGGCTTTATGGGGAACGTTTCTCACAAGATATCAGAAATGTTTTTTAGAGAAGATAAACTCCATCAGATTTGGTAATCTGAAAATGTAGGGCTAAAAAGTATTTCAAAGATTGCAGTATATGTTCTGAACAGAGCAGGTGGTCTAGCCAAAACTAGAGACTAAATTTAAAATAACTAAGAAGCTTGAGTATCACTGCAGTCATAAAAGGCTCTCAGTGTCTTCTCAGCCTCCTAATGAGATCTAGCCTTGCTGTAAGATTATTATTGCTCCATATATGGGACAAAATCACTTTCATATTTCCAGAATTGTCCTTTCAAATATGAAATCAAATATAGTAAACATCAAAGTTTTACTTCCTCCTGGTTTACTTGTTACAGTGAGTTTGATCTATCTCAGACCTCTGTTGGTTTTGAAGGCTTCTGTTCTGCCTAGGCCTTTCTTCTAGGGGGAAAAAAAATGTCCACAGTTTTATGCTTCTTGTTCTAAAAAATGTTTTAAATTACTTTTCAACCTTACTGTACTCCTTCTCAAGTGCGTTCAGATGAGGTTCCTTTTGACTATTCATGTTTCTGTAGTACTAGTACTTGTCACACCACTAACTCAAGAATTTTATTTGAGATACATAATTAGAAATGTTATAAAACAACCAGAAAGGTGGGGTTGTTTTTAGTGGGACAAGCATAAAAAGATTTAGGTTACACTGAGAAAAGAAAATAAAAAGAACTGATATCTAATAGGAAGAAGTATTAATTTTTCTTCCTCCAAAATGAACGAGGGGATTGGTTTTGGTGGTTTTTTTGTTTGGGGTTTTTTCTTTTCCTCTCTTATTCTTCCCACAATCACGATCCAGCTTTTATGTCTCTTCAACCCTACGGGAGTAGCGTTTTTTACAAGAATTATTTGCCTACTCATACTGTTGCTTTCTGAAGGGTTTCTCTAGAACTTGCATTTCTATAATAGCAGACAAATTTAAAGAAGGTGTGCAGTATCTGCCCAGAAGGCAGATCTTTCACCAGCTTGTTTTAGGTGAGTGCTTAACTCAACTCGACAAGTTTGAAAATACAGGAAGGATCCTATTCCATTCCATTTTCTTTCTGACTGAGCATGTAAATTAAAACAGTATGTCCGCAATTACTTAAATAAGTAATTTGTAACTTAGTTAAATAAGTTATTTATGATTTTGGGGAATGATTTTGAACAGTTCTCTATACTTGGAAAAAACTTCTGCAGTTTAAAGTGAGGTAAAAAACCCTGAGTTCACAGGCATCAAAGCATGTGAGAAATTGCTGTTTTCATTTATCTGCATCACCAAACTTCTATCCAGGATTAATTTCTTCTGGCATGTTACTGTTCTCGTATTTGCAGTCTTAGTTGTTCATTGCATAAAATGGTCTAGTACCATTAGAAAGCATCACTAGTTCATTCTTCCTTTTCCTTCCCCAAATGCTCATAGATCGTGTTAGATAAACTTCAGATGCTTCATCCTGAGACAGTAACTATTCCCCGTCTTGCTGGTTTTTGTCCTGAGATCAATGGTGGAGCTATCTGCAAAACCCAGACTAGAAAGTAATAGTCTGTAATTTTCAAACATAAAATAATCTTACTTGAAGCATGCTTGGGTTAAATCCAGCATTGTTTAGCAGTAGTTTTTTGTTGGTAGGTTTTTAAAAGAAGAGATAAAAGTTGCTAGGCTTTGAGTAATACAAATTCCTAGAAGATGAGCGTGAGTAGAAGTACTTCTTCTACCTCTGCCACTCAGCCTCTGCCGCATTCTCTGGGCTGACTTTTTAAGCCAGTAAATAGAAACAGCACACAAGTTGAAATGAAGTTAAATGACAGTATTATTTGTTTTAGTCTATTTTAGACCAGTATTTATTTTAGTCTATTTTAGACCAGTGTAACACATCTTGCAGATTTCATGTGAGAGTCTTTTCTCATAAGTAAAAGCGATCAAAGGAACACCTTCTTAAGTTGGGAGAAATGAGGGAGTAATTATTTTTGTCTACAGGATAAAGTTGTGATAGTTAAAAATATTACGGTTATTTTAAAGATACTATTGTTGTTTTAATATCTGTTTCCCTGATTTTTCTCTTCCTACTGCTTTTTTTTGTTCTTAATATGTCTCAGGGCCAAACGTAAAGGCTGTTGCCAGTGCTGTGGAACAGATTTACCCATTCGTGTTTGAAAGCAGGAAATAAATTTTATAATTCACCACTTGATGGTTAGGTTCCCTAACCGAGCACCTTTAAAGACTGCTGCACATTGGACTAAAAGCAAAAAGGAAAACTGGACCAACCATAGCAGAGGAATACAGACTCTTTTACTTGCTCATGGCCACGGTATAAACTCCAGTTCTTTTGGATTTTACTCTTAACAGTGCTGTATTGTAAAAACGGAAGTTTACAAGATATGAAATTGCTGCTTTTAAAAAGACATTCTATTTATTTTTGCAGTAATTTCTGTGTATTCATAAGCAAAGCTGTCACGATGTGCACTACCTTTAAAACATTTTTTTTTTTTTTTTTTTTTTTTAGTTTGAGCTTGTGTTTTATTTGTGAATAGTCTTTTACATTTTTGTATGCTGAGTATTGGGCACCAAAGAAGCTGTAAAAGTTATCTTTTTCACCTTATGAATGTGCACAAATAAAAGTTTGGAAAATATTTCTCTTCATACCTGTTCTGTTATATTCCTTTCCCTTTTTCTATTACAGTTAAAATTGTATAGTTGCAAATTAATTTGAAACAATGTAAGAATAGTCTTTTGCTGATACCTTCTGTTTCTATTTGTAGTATGTGTAAAACTTTGTGCGTGGGTTAGATTGAAATCTATAGTAGTTGCGTATGTTTATCCGAGGATGAAATTTGGTTTGTTCCCAGTTCTCTTAACTACATGCCAGACTTCCAGTATTTTCTTGCTGTTACATGAAGAGAAGACATTTCTAAATATAAAGGTCTACAGCAAGCGTTTTCCTATAGATGATGAGGAAATCTTATCAGCTAAAGAAGCTACTGTAGAAAAACCAGCTGCCTTGTCCACCTACTGGATGCAAAAGGAGCGAAGTTACTATGTGAGCTTCGGTTTTCAGGAAAGTGGTGTTGTGCTTCAACGCAAGAAGATGGTATGGTCACACTAATCCATCCCCAGCTTATTGCTGAACAATTAACACAGACCTTTTCTACACTCTTCTTACTGTACAATACTTCCATGACAGGAGCTGCCAACAAGCAACAAAGCTTGATTCTGGCATGTATTATTATTGGTATTAATCTTGGACTTGGAAGCCAGTAGATGTTTCTCTCAATAAGTGCACATTTGAAGCAGGAGAGAGGTGAATGCTTAAAAGTAACTGCAAATGCTACTTTTAAAAAGATACAATAAATATGTATAAATGTATGTATGTCTTTTTTCCCTATCTCACTGAAGAGAAATGTAACGCTGCTGTTGTGTGCTGCAGGTAACATACAGTCTTGGTGGGTGCTAGAAATAGCAAACCATGGGTTGTTACCGTGCCAGAAGTCATGGTTGCGAAAGAAGGGTGGAGGAATGTCCTAAGGAAGCAAATGCCTGGCATAGTGTCTTTAGTCTGTCTGAGGGGATGCTATAGAAGTTGGGGCTGTCTGTAGTGACTTCGTGCAGAAATTATGGAAAGGAAGGAGTAATGTGGGAAATGCTCAGCCAAACCCTTCAGAACCAAAAGAAAGGAGCAACCATTTGCCACAAGCCTTAAGTGATGTATTCATAAAAATGCTCTTAAGCTCAGTGTAGGTAGGAAAGAGAGGACTTACAACCTACAAATTACTAAGTTGAGTTCAACGGTCATGGAATCCATGTTTTTTACTTTGTACAGAAGATAACGTGGACCTCGGCACGCCTGACACAAATGAGGATTTCGTGAAAAGTCAGAGAGGAATGGACAAACCCCCATTAGGGAACACTAGTGTATTATTAGTACAGTTTCAAAAAGAAAAAGCAGACGGCATTTGAACCATGAACAAAATTGTAATGGGTTTTCCAGGAACAAAGTGTAGTCCTAAACTGATGAATGAGGATTTGGCCATTGTAACTACACTAGCTGACTTGGATCAGGCTTGCCTCTTTTTCTTTTGGATCAAATTACAAAGTACTTGAGTGCTACCAGTGACCTTCTGGAGCTTTTATCAAGCATATGCCTCTCCTAAATTTATCTATGGAGAAAGACGAACGTCGTGCTTTTTTGTTAGCACTGTCACGTAGCATGAAATCTGCCTGTTAGAACAAAAATGAAAGGTAATTATAAGCTGCGATGTATTAAAATGGGAACTTTTTCTTTTGAAGTGCTGCTTAGATCCATGCTCCCAGTTTGAGGCCTTCATAACAACCCACAAGGGAGGCAAAAAGCACACCGGTGAACTTGCAGGGTAGGGTCATGCATTTACTCGGCCTGTGCGTCATAATAAGCCCCCCATGCTTTCTTCAGCTCGTTCTTGGTGTAATCCTCATGCAGGTCTTTGTGGTCACTGGTCACAAATTCTTTGGCAAAGTTCTGTGCTACTTCTCTTTGATCAGAGTCTTGTCGGTCCCAGTTTTGGCTCTCTGCAGGCCACTGACATCCTCTCCAATCCAAGTGATGAGGGCAAGCTTGAGTCGCCCGCTCACGGCATTGCCAGTGGTGAATTGGAGAAAGCCAAACAATCAAACATCATCTGTGCCCTTCCTTTTAAAGGTTTCGTAGTCTGTGCCTCAGTCTTCAGGGATGATGGTAGAGCCATTGTATTTAAAAGTCACCCAGTTCACCTTGGTGGCATTGTCCCTGACGAGGTTGTACACCTCCCTGCACACCTCTTTGTCAATTTTGGTGGCCACAGGGGTGGCCGTGCCAGGGAAGGAGGGAGCAGGGGGGGGGGGCCCCCCCACGGCTGCTGCTGCTGCTGCAGCACTGCAGCACACCACGCAGCAGACTTGAGAATGAGAATAAGAGCAAATAAAAAATTCTTTGAAGCATGTGCTCACCTACCCTAGCTCCAAGGGAGCTTCAAGCTCTTTGTGATAAACACGCTTTAAAACCTCTGATGATGAAGGGCATTGGGCAGTGTACGCTCATACTCGGGGATATCCCTCCATCCCGTCACTGCTGTAAATGAGCAGGTCCCCACCTCAGTCTGGAATAAGCCTTGCAGCTGCTTATTTCTACATGCAGACATATACAGCCCCCATCCCAATCCTCATGAGCCAGGCTTTGTTGCCTTTGCCATGTTGTGCTGCCTCCCCCTCGGCTCTTGCTACCCGCTCCTGCAGTCGTGACATGGACCCTAGGCCCTACAGCACGATGCCCCCAGCGCGCTAGCTCTCGCCTCCAGTGCAAGGAGCGGTGCACTGGATTAAGCGTACCCGTCAATCAATCAGCTCTTCCTCAATGGCCACGTTTTCTAGAGTGCTGTCTGTCTGTCCCTGGTTCTCTGGGTGAGTCCCATGCAGGACTCCGCACAGTGCTCAGCTGTGGCACTAGCCGCACCATAACAAGTTTTTTTGACATTTCTTAGAGAGAAGGGTTGGTTCTATTTATACAACCTACTGAGGGCTCCTCTCTGCAGCAGAACGGTAACTCTGACTCATCGCTCGCTGGTGAGTTGTCATAGCCACTAGATCTTTTCCTGCAGTTTGTAGCTCCACTTTATCATTCTCTGGCTTGCAATTAGTGTTACCAGAGAAGTTTGCACTTACGCTTTCAGATTTGTATTCTGCTTTTTTCAGACCCTTCTCATGGATTTGCAAAGCTTTGAATTCCAACCCCGTCTCTCCCAGTTTAGTATTGCCTGCAAATTTAATAAGCATATTCTGTTCTGTAATCCAGTCCATTAATGAAGATATTGAATAATTTTAGATTTGGGACAAATTTTTTTGTGGCGTGCTTCAGAGATCCAAGGATGTGATTTGTAAGACATGCTCCTTTTTTCCCTTGTATTTTAATAGTTGATGAGGTTGTGACTGCAAGTTCTGTGTCATCAGACATGCAGGCTCTGTTATAAAAGACCAGTACAATTAGGGCTAGATTTATAGGGCTTATACAGGGCTAAGTATGTAGGACTACAATTAAGATGAGAGCTATAATGATGTAAAAAGCCTGCGACTACAGCATCATCACCTTTTGGAGGTATCTGAAGCTATTAGGGTCTCTGCAGTTAAACCAGTGTTGGAACTGCACCTTCGTCAGAAAGACGGTATTTTTACTTACTTGTTCTTGCACTAAATAGGTGCGCACAGGGAAAGTTTAGAAGAGCTCGCAATGAACCCAAAACCTGTAAGGTGGGGAGATAATTTCTGTGGTATTTTCTGAGTTAAATTTATTTCTGTAAGAACACTCACAAAATTTATTACAGCAGAGGTTTGTTTGGGAAGCTGCGATGCTGAGAAGGATTTTGCAGAAGTCCCTTTCACTAAATGTAATGTAATAGAAATTGTAAGCTGGTATGGGCTTGGATTGCATGTGCAAAGGTCTGCTGTCAAGAGGCAACTGTCAGAAACTATCTGGTACCAACCAGAGCAAGTGGGGATGCTACTGGAAATGCAGGTAATCCACTACCTGGTAAAGTCACAGATTAGGCAACAGATGAATTTCCTGCAATACAGTCTTACTGAAAATACATTATGTTACTTGATTTAATCTCAGGCCCTTGTTAGTATGAAAATGATAAACTAACAGCGTATTTGGAAGACTCCCCAGAGTCACCTTAGTATTTCTTGTTCTGAGGCTGATTTAGTAGAACACGTGATAGTGATGACTGCTCTGAAGCCTGAACACGAAGCAGGTGGAGAGACTGCAGTAGGCATCATTGCTGAAAAACTGAGGAAGGTCCTAACATGCAGAAACCCAGCAAGTGGTGGGCTCAGACTCTGTTTTTTGACACGATCATTTTGCAAGCATTCAGAACTGATAGTGGAATTTGTAGTTTTTATAAAAAGAAAGTATCACTATTGAGCTAAGAAAAAAGCCTTACGGTATTAGCAGGTCCAGTGTGCAGCCCTTTGCTGGCACTTGAGAAGTTCTTCTAGATCTTTTGCTTTCCTTCAACAAATGCTTGCCAGGCTTCCAGGCTTGACACATACTCATTAGGCAACACGTGGCACCAACCACATTTCCCATATTTTATTTTTCTTTCCATTTCAGTAATAGAATGTGTTCTTTTCTCCAGCAAGAAGGCATTGATATTTTTCAAAACTACTCTTTGCTTGAGCATACTATCGTTAAAAAAAATATATTAAATTCAGGCTGTGAATCACAAAGCAAGCTGATCCCCAAAGTGCAAAAATAAGGATACTGAACTGAGCATTCCAAATAATAAAAAACCAAACCAAACCAAAACAAAACAAAAAACCTGCACCTAATCTTGTAGATTTTGGCCATGTTCTGGTTCTGGAATTCCTCACACCTCCAAGTTAAGTGTGAAAATTGAAGGTAAAAAAATTCAACCATCTATGCATGAAACACCTACGTTTAAAAACTTCAGCTGCCCCTTTCCCCCCACCGCCAGAGTCAATCTCTGACTTTACCTCCCCTTGCATTTCGTGTGACATCCTCAGCCATGGCTTCTCTCCCACTGCTCCAAACCCACCTCTCCAGCTCTCCCCATTTCACACTGAAACTTTTCATGGCTGAGCTCTAGTGCATTTTGCATCCTTTTTCTGAGTGTTTGTAGAAGTTATTGGAATACTCTACCTTTGCCAATTCCTGCAACTGTTGCTGCCACAGTCAGGGGAGCACAGGAGGCTTTGCTGTGGGATCTCCCCCATGCAGGGGCAAATGAAACCTCCCAGCCTCTTGTGGTCAATATTGGAACTGTAGACCTCAAACAAAATTCTAAGCAGGTCTTCATTTTTCACTGGAAAATTCAAAGTAGTAGAAACCAAAGTTTTTCATGTCTGTGGACAATACAGAAGCACCTGAGATCCAGGGTGGAATTTAGCTTGGGATGGGAACCTGCTGATTCCTTGTAGGGAATGAGAGCAAAAGGCTTTCGAGCTTACTGCTTCTGATGGGGCCTTCGGTCTGAGTCCCCTGCATCTCAGGTGCACAGCCCCACTGTCTGTCCACATGTCCTGGGTGTGCTTGGTCTCTCATTGCTTATGGACTACATCAAAAGGGCTCACATTGACCCTTATGAGAAGATTCTACTTAATCTTTGGTACATTGCATATGGCAAAAACTGCACCTTGCTGAGCCTTCTGCATACTATCATAAGCATCCCTGAAAGCAGCCCAGTCTCATGGCACCCGTGAGGTTATTGTGAGGACTGATGGTTCTAGGATCAGGACAGAAAATATAAGGGAGCCATAGGCTGACCAGCTAGCCAGTGGCCTAGCAATTCAGAGTTCCACTTGTTTTAAATGACGTGGGATCTGCATAGTTAAAAGTCCTGCACTGCGATAACGACTTACCTGACCTTTGTACCAAAAGTCCAACAGGGGTTTGATATTGGTTCCCTGAAAGCTTACGATGCAGGAAAGTTGTGGTACAGATTTGGCCAGCAGGTTCCCATCCTGAGGTAGCTAAATCTCTGGCAAATCATGTCCTTGGCTTCAATAGTTTCTCTTCAGGTTCTGAACACACGTTCACTGTCAGAATAGACGTGCTCCTATAAATTTACAATGTCAGTAGCTAGAAGTGTGACCACGTGAGAATCTGATCAGAATGGATCTGCTCCGCTTGGAGGTGAAACGTTGCCTAGATCAGTAAGTTACTGTTCCTTCCATGCAGGACACAGTCAGGTGGTTTTACTGCTATGAGACGGCAAATAAAGTAGGATCATGTGCTTAGTTCAAAGTAGTATCTGCACTCCAGCTGACAGTGTCAGTCTTGCTTCCTCAATTAAATGCTGGAAGAAATGCCGCCATGTGGCTGCTTTTAAAGCATGCTTTTTTCTTTAAACAAAGAACCATTTATTTATCTGCTAATAAATATTTATCTACTGATCATTCCAACAAAATCTATTAACTTTCTAAGAAAAAAAGACCTACGTTCTTTTATGGGAGCCATATAGATAACGCTTTATAGAGGCTTGCTGAGTACTCCAGGATACACTTGCTAAGCAATAACCAAGAAATTGACATAATTATTAATTTGCAGTGATTGCGGCTTCTGAACTCCCTTTGTGCTGCCCTGTACCACACAATTCTCGCTTTCTGAATCCAAAAGTCAAAGTCCAGTGTGCCCTGTGTTGAGAAATAAAATTATTTTGGCACCAACTCTGATACCTCCACCTTCCAACTTTCCTGGGACTTGGAAGCTAAAGAAATCCTATCTCCTCTTCTGTAAGGCCATGCTCAGTCTACAGTAATTCATTACGCAAATGTCCCCCCATTAAACAGTTTGACTGTGTTTTCTGAGGAGCAGTTCCTAGGTCACTGAATCCTGGCCTTCCCAGGAAACTGTGTGTAAAGTTTCTCTTATAAACTGAGCATGCTCTGTGTTATAAATAATTAAGTTCTGATGAATAAGATCCTTTTTCAAGTCTTGTTAAGCAGAAGCCTAAATTAAAATTTGTAAACAGTTCATAGCCAGTTGTTCTGCACTAACATCATCCTTCACACCCCACAGTTGTCCATTTTTGCTCCATAGCATTGTCTTCCCTAGCGTACTGACAGAGTTGTTAACCCCTTTCAGCCCCTTTTTTGCTAGGCTAAACAGACCTGTGTTTGGTGGGCTCCTCCTGTGAGACTCTTCCTTCCCCTCGGCACCCTGGTCGTTCTTTGCACCGCTTCCAGGCTGAACTCTCCTTGAGTATGGATAACTAGAATTGTGCGCAGTATTCCAATTTCCATTCACCTCCTGTACATAAGAGGTGAGTAACCTCAGGGGAGGTGAGGGATGGTGATTTGAAACAGGCAGAGCCTAGATTTCCAGCAAGTTATAAACTGCAACAATCTTTAATGTTGGCTGTAAACTGCCGCTGAAAGAAGGTCTACGAAGAAATGAAAGAGAGAGTATCTTGTGTATAATAAAGATACCATGTGCCCCATCGGAGTGTGAGCATCACTGAACTTTTTTTTTTTGTTTTTTTAATCAGTCTTTTGGTGAAGGCTGCTTTGACTGCCCCGGGTCTAGTAGAGCTGCTCTTTCTCTTTCTTGGCAAGTTCCACTGGCACCAGTTTCTCTCTGCGCTGGGTCATCCAGCACAAGGGGGTCTTCACATATTTCCTGGAGAGGCAAAAAACCCCACAAAGGTTTGCCATTGAATCCAGCTGGCAGAGTGCTCTCCCTGCTACATACTCCTTCCCTGCTCCAGTTTCCCCCCTCGGCTCTGGCTCCAGCTCCTGCGTGGATTTATGTCTTTCTTTAACGAGGAGGGAGGAGAGGGCCCTCGGGGAAAGGCAGTGCAGGCTGGGCCAGAAACGTTGATTTCTCAGTCTGTGAAGCAGTGATGGCTGTGAGGGAGGGCCCAGGGGCTCCGGCACCACAATTACCTTGGGGCTTTCTGCACTGGGATAATTGCTCTTTCCTAGACCCTAAATGGAATCCTTCAAGCCTGGCTGAGTTGCAGCGTACCCTTGAGTAAAAATATTCTCTTGGGAATCTAAAAAACCCAAATACAGGATGACCCATCGCACTAGGCTGTTCACATGTTAACTACCTCCACTGTCAAAAAGCATGTGTCTTATTTTCAGTTTGAATATTTCTACCTGTGCCTTCAAGCCTCTTTCTCTGGGTGCCATTTGCCCTGTGGGGAGGCAGCAGCCTGGCAGCAGTGGCAGGGAGAGCGTGAAGGAGTCCCTGTTGCCCCGTCAAGCACAGGGGTGCGGGCGCAGCCAGGGTTGCCACCTCTCCTGCAGCAGCATGGCCCCAGCTGTGGTGGGGCCTGGCTCTCACCCCAAACCATCGGCCCTGCAAAAATTTTGTCCACTAGATTTTTTACCCTATCGTTTCTTTATCCTTTTATTCATCATGCTGATGACTTCTGAGATGAGTCTGAAAAAGCAAGTAGCTGCTGTAGAGCAGCTCTTTGAACAGATCAGGAGAGTGCTGGATTTTAAAAACTGCTAGTTTTTTCTATAATGTTTTACATCCAAAAAACAACTGAAAAGAAGGGGGGCAGTTGTGAACTGATTGTAAAAATTGCCAGTTAATTTGTGGTCAATGACACCTGCATTTGGAGATTGTAAGTAAATAGCATGTGTGTCAGCAGACCGTTTAATTCTGTTCTCCAAATTGATGTGCTACTCTTGTTGAACCTATGTAGTTCCAAGGGCCACCCTACTTCTCAGGGACGAGAAAAGACAGGTAGAGTCAAAAGACACAAAACCAGTCAGAATGGGGCATGTTAGAGGAGCAGGCACATGGCATTCACATCACCAAATCACTCTCTCCCTCTCATTGATCTTCTACCCTTTTTATGTGATGAGGTGGGGACACAAAACTCATGCTGGAAGAACCTTGTTTGGGTATGAGCTCATAGAGTCTACAGAGCCATGGGACTCAATAAACGCACAAAAAAAAATGCCCGTCTAGAAGAGCTATCAAAGCTCACATGGAGCCTTGAAGTATTTGAGATAGGGCCTCTCTCCTTTGCTTTTTCTGCATGCAAGCCAAGACACACAGCCCTAAATGTGAGAACACAGTTGCCCTCCTCTCCAGGAATGGCAATCAGCAAAAGTGCTGGGGAGCCAGGTCAGGCTGCAGGCATCTTCACAGGGCTGCTGGAAACCACCATCCCAGTAGGGCCACTCCTTCAGCATCAACACAATGCTTGCTGAGATGAACATGCACAAGCTCTTGTGCTTGAGAGAATCTGAACTTTTGAGAAAAAAAACCAATGCAGTTTCCTTTTTCTTTAGCATGCAGTATTGAAAGGCTTGGTCCCTCTGGCACCCGGGGGATGTGGTCACACGCTCCGCTCCATACTTACTGTTTAGCTAGTTCCATGGATATTTGCTCCAAAGAGCATCCTTTTGTCTCTGGTATAAACACAATAACAAAAGCCAGGGATGCTAGGCTCATTATTGTGTAAATGAAGCACACCCAGGACAAGCCAATGAGCTCTACAAAGAAAGAAAACATGTCCTTTTTAACTTTCAAATATTACAATTGCCATAGTATTTTTATAGGATACACCCCTAATGCACAGGAGGAGTTAGAAAGAAGCCGAGCTGTTATCCTTAGCTCACTCATTTGTGTCTGGCCATAATTTGAAAGAGAAGAGTGGGTTTGCTTTTTCTAATACTCTTTATGAAAGAAAATTGATGAGCCCATACTGACCCATTTAGCACAAACATATTGATTTATTTTGCTTGCAGTCACTTGGGATGGAAACTGTGAGTAGCCATTCTTACTGGTTTGTGCAAAGGCACCAGAAGTCACAAGCGCCTCAGATTTCTACCCATCTCTGGTTCTGTTGCACATTCTTTCATGGAGTAAAACAAAGCATTTTTTCACATTGTTGCAGTTCTCTCCAGCTAATCCTCCCCGCCTGTCAGTTCCCAGCACTTCCACTGCAAGTGACGAGTCCTGCGCCAGAAGGGGATCTAAGAGTGAACCCCTAATGGGGCCAGCCAAGCACTAGTGGTTTTCTGTGCCCACAGTCCAGGAGCAGGTAGGTCCCCAGGCTGAGGAACGCACCCTGCAGCCCCTGGCAAGTAAAGCATATACAAACCCAACAGGCTGTTGCAGCCCCCTTAGCCCTTTTCCCTGCTGAAACTAAGTCAGAGGATTGAGACATTTGTCAGTTGTGTTGTGAGCTAAAAATTGCAGCTGAAGCTGCTAATCCAGCCGGTATCTTCTGCATCAGATATGCAAGTGCAGGTGCTGCTGGCCACCATGACCTCCGCATTTGAAGACAGAATTTCCAATGCTGCCTTTCTGCCATAACTAGGAACACGCATTTGCTTGTAGTTACACTTTCATAAATCCAGGTTAGACTCAGCTAAGCCAATAGAGTTATTGTGTCTTTGCATTCATTGAAACTGAGACCAGAATCTTTTTTTTCAGGTGAAACGGTGGATGCTGAGCACCTGAAGTCTGCACTATCTGCTTTCAGTGAGATTTCCTTAGAAATAGCTCTAGTCTGGTCCAAGGACTGAGCAAGTCTTGGCAACTGGAGTACATTTGCTGTGCATTTGCTGGTCTGGCTTTGTCCAAAAGCTTGTGCAGTCCAGGGCTGCCCTGTGGTGCAAACCAAGGTGCAGCGAGTGGAGGCAACTGGATGATTCGCTTCTGAAGAGGACCCTTGATCTAACTAAAGTGCTACTGTGGGCACAATGAGTTTGGACTGGCACATTTTTCCTAGTTTTACTCAAGATAGTACTCAGGGGGTTTCATCTCTTTTTTTTTTTTTTTTTAAGAAAAGAAAACACCGATGTGAAGCCCATTTTAGTCACAGATCACACTCATCTTCAAATCCATCTCAAAATCCATCTAACAGGATGAAAACCACCTCAACTTTTTGTGGGTTGATTGCTTGCCTCCAGTGGAGAGTAATGTGGAGTTAAAGGAAACCTGGAATTTCTGTTCCCTTATATATCTTGATTTTCAGGGCATATTTTCATCAAAATAAGACTGAAAATAAAATTTGAAAAACTTCTTGTGGAATAAAATTAGAAAAAAAAATATTTGCCAATCAATGAATTTCAACATCAGCATTTAACATTTTCCCTGGTTTATCATCACGTTATAAGTTACTATATGGTAGTCTACTTTCTCACATTAAAACATGAAACATTTTTACCTTACAAAGACACCTTTTTCTAAAGGAAGTTTTCTTGAAGCCAGGACATTCCTGTGAAAAGGAATGATTTCAGTGGGATTGTCTTTAAAAATGTTTGATCTAAAAATCTGCAGTCTGATCTAGAGGAGACGTTCCCTTGACTTCAGAAGATGCAGGACTAAATCCTAACTATGTTGTATTTTCAACCTACTAAGGCAATAGTGTTTTTAAGAGCTGGGGTTCACAACCTATGGAGCTGATGTGCAAGGTGCTCTGATCGCCAGCACCGTGAGGCTGTAATTACTAACACAAACTTAGAGAGATGTGGTGGAAACGGTGAAGTTACACTAACAAAGAGCACTTAAACAGAGACCTGAGTTTGGCTCCTGGAGCATCACAGCTGTAATTTTAGCAATGTTGTTTGTATAGGAAAGATTCATTTTGCCCACTGGGAGAATATCAACTTGGAAGGACATAGAGGAGTCTTACCAGTTACAGTCAAAAATGTCAAGGAGATGAGGAGATTTATACCCCAGTTCATGCTAGATGTCAAAGCCATGGCCCGTCCTCTGATTCCACCAGGGAAAATTTCACTCAGAACCAGCCAGGACACTGAAAAAGAAGAAAAAAAAAGAAAAGAACTTGTCTTCGAAAGGATGGCTTTACTTGTTGTAAATTTAAGTTGTTCGTGAATTCAGGTGAGGCCACCTGAAAGAATATGGTGATTTTTGGAGATGTTAGGTTTGTGTGGCCCCAAGCCCCAGAGGACCACCCATGATCTGCCAGCAGCGTGGGCAGTGGGCAGCACCACCCCAGGGCACCATCCCTACCTGGTGCCCTGCAAGGCAGCAGCCGGTGGCACCGACTGGCAGCGATGGCACACACGGGACCAGGGAAGTGAGCTCTGACTGCACGTCTGTGTATGAAACGGAGCGCTGGCTAAGTAACTCTCAAGTGATGTAACACTAATGGAAGTGGGGCAGCAAACTAAAGTAATCTTCAGTCTCAGAGCGGCACTGTGTTTTTATGCCACCTTATAAATCAACCTGCCACACTGAATCAGGTTTGCTATTCCAGCTCTCCACTCCATATAAATGAGATTGCTGAGGTATAAATGAGGAAACAACACCTGATTTTTGGCCTCTTATCACACCACACCATACCACAGGTGATCTAAACGCTGGCGTTGCAAACCCACAAAAACAAATTCAGACACAAAAAGCTGGCTGTGTAACCACCTTGGTGGCAAGAGCAAAAAAAAAAAAAAGACAAAAAAAAAAAGACACCACATTTCTGCACCATTCCTGGTTATTAGGAAACAAAAAAAACTCCCCCAAAAAACCCTCCTCCCTCCTTTTGTTCATAAGCAAGATGCGTTAGCAAGAGGTTGCTGTGTGGAGAGGTTGTGGGTTAGCAGATGACCGGCACAAGAGCAGAGGGATATACATGGATGAACTGTGTCTTCAGACCCTGGGACATGGCCATTATAAATTGTTCCTCTGTGATGTTGTTTCTGCAAAATGACAGATGGGAGTTTCCTCAGGACACTTGCACTGGGCAGCCTTAAATTTACATTTTAAAAATAGGTTCCTGTATGTGCAAGTGTGTGTCACGCTGCAACACCACTTCAGATTCTTGCAGGATTCCTGTGTGACAGTACTGGCAAAGGTAGAAAAGAAAAAAGTGCTGTGGAAGGAAACTGGAAAGGACCAACTGAAAGAGGAAAATAAAAGCCCTGAGCTTTGAGTCAACAAGGCAGATTTGAGGAAACCCTAGATTTCTTTGTACCACAGGTTTGAATTCAGTAATGTTTTCTGGAGCTAGCCCAGATTTTTTTTTTTTCTTTTTAAGGAAAAATATTAAGGTCTTCACTGCCACAGTGGGAGTGACCTGGCAAAGTGGTGATGTTATTCCAGATAATCAAGACCACGCTGAGCAATGGCCTGACAGTGTTACGCACAGCCAAGCGGCACGCGGTCATCACAATGCCACCATGTCTAACGGCAGCCCGAGAGAGGCTTTTTTTCTTTTTTTTTTTTTTTCCTGACTTGGATCACAGCAAAGTTTAATACGCTCGCTGCTGACAAGACAAACCTCGCTTGGAAGGAATGCCCTGGGCGTGCGCTGTGGGGTGCCTGTGGGCGAGGGGGGAGCACAGGAGAGGAGAAGCGGCCTCTCAAGCGGGTGGTGTTCCCTGCCAGGCCAGCTAGCCCCGTGCCTGAGCGAAACCAGGCCCTGGCGACGCACGAGGGCCTCACAGCTGTATTTTGCGCCTCCTCAGCATCAGGGCTGTTGAAAGCACTATCGTTAGTCACAGCCGATAGGACATGTCACGACAGGGAGCGCTAGCTGAAGGGCAAAGCAGCAAGTAAGCGAGATGCAAAGGCGCCCTTCTGAGCAGGGCCTGCACAGCCCGTGGAGTTCGTCTCCGTAGGATGGCCTTGCAGCCAGCAGCTGAGCTGGGCGGGAAAAATGGTTATACACCGAGAGCAGCAAAGGTGATATTCATAGTCATGTCAGACAGGTTTAAAATAAAGTCTGAAACAGTTCAAACCCGCTTTCTGCTGGGCATAAGCCAACCTGCAGAAAAAAAACTTTTTTTCCAAGGACAGACTGGCCCTTTCAGGCTAACTACAATTTGTCTGGAGGTTTGAAACGTACTGTGTTGCTGTTAAGAAACCGAAATGCTTGAGGAACTGCATCAGCCGCAACAGCGGTCAGCTGCTCTTATTTCAAACGGTTATTGAGTTCAGGCAGATCCCACCGACACACCAGCTCTATTCTTCATGCCTGCTAATGGTGGCCACTTCCTCTGCCACAGCCCTGACCTCTGCTTTGCTGGTAAGGAGCGGGTAGGCTTATTCCCCACGGAGAAAGAGCAGTTGTAGAAATCTGACACTTATTACAGTCTGTTTATCCCTTTCCCCAAGCTGAGGCCGCGATAACGATCGATTCTTTGCTTTTAGCACCTCTCTGGGATTATTTTTTTTTAGTATTTGTACCTTTGCCAAAAAACAGCAGCTGCTGTAGGTATGGCAGGGATGTGGCTTTCTCTTGGGGAGCCAGTAATGAGGTTCGGGCTCCCATTCATAATGACTGCTGCTACCTGGTGCCCTGTGTGCACGCAGCACTGCAGAAATTTAACCTGCACGCTCCCAAAGTCGCTGCAAACTCAACTATGTACTCTGTCTTCCCCAGCCTAAGCAGTGGCATTGTGCAGAGGAATCATAGAATCATTGAATCATTTAGGTTGGAAAAGACCTTTGAGATCAAGTCCAACCATTAATCTAACGCTGCCATCCCACCACTAAACCATGGCCCTCAGCACCTCGTCTGCCCATCTTTTAAATACCTCCAGGGATGGGGACTCCACCACTTCCCTGGGCAGCCCATTCCAATGCTTGACAACCCTTTCTGTGAAAAAATTTTTCCTAATGTCCAACCTAAACCTGCCCTGGCGCAGCTTCAGACCATTTCCCCTCGTCCTATCACCCATTACCAGGGAGAAGAGACCAA
>NW_009260493.1:7972739-7998876 GCF_000687185.1 Egretta garzetta | reverse complement strand
AGGATGCAGCACTTGGCCTTGTTGAACCTCATACAGCTGGCCTCGGCCCATCGATCCAGCCTGTCCAGGTCCCTCTGCAGAACCCTCCTCCCCTCAAGCAGATCGACACTCCCACCCAGTTTGGTGTCATCTACAAACTTACTGAGGGTGCACTCAATCCCCTCATCCAGGTTGTTGGAAAGAGGGTCCAAATAACACCCCCACCACCTCTCCATCTCCTGTGTAATCTAACATTCTTTCAAAAGGATGCTGTGATAGTAACCACGTTGCACACACTCCATAGTTTTCGGTGTTTGCTCCAGCCACCCTTGGGTGGTGTTTGTGGAATGGATGGGAAAAGAGCTGGTGCTCTGCAGGTGAGATGTGGGTACAAGACAAGGATAAGCACGAGTCTCTCTGCTAGATTCAGCAGCTGCGGGATTTGTTCATGCAGTGGCTGCAGGTAATAACTCACCTTTGCTGACCTGCAGTGCATTGTATGTTGAAAGCAGTTAAGAAAAATTGTACAGTCAAATGGTCTTTTATTATGGTACAGTCCAGAGAAAAGAACACCCACTCCAAATGCAGAAGAAAATATTGCATTGGATCAGATCACTTAACTGTTTCATTAAATACCACAGAGACTCGATGCCCTGACATTCCTTGCCCAAGTAGGAAGAGCAGAGGATTCAGATACACAAACAACCCCTTGACCAAAATGGTGACATTCACCTCTAAACAAAATCACAGGGGCTGTAAAGGCAGAAAACAGAACAATAAGGAACGATTTCAGCTGCTCCCATTAAAGCTGAATAAATTGCTTAATGGAGCACAGTGCTGGGACTACATTTTAGATACCATAGGTGGTGGTTTCTTTTAGCACTTTGCCTGATACTTAATGAGAGAAAAAAAAAAGCAAATCTTGCTTCAGCGCTGAGCAGGGGTAGTTCAAGATGTAACTGTCACAAAGATGCTCTGTTATAGTGGTTATAACATTTCAAATTCAATATTCTTGTAGGAATGGAAGAGCCAAGAGCCTACCACATCTTATTTCAAAAGTAGAACAATATCAGAATAAGCCCGCTTTCCTTAAAGAGAGGACAATCAGGGTAAATGCTTCAGTGGTGTTATGGAGAAGGTTTAAATTACGTGATTAGAGGCTTAAAATACACATACAACCAAATAAAACAAAAACAAATAGCTCAGCACAGATAAACAACTGAGTCAAGAAAGCTGTTAGAAATAGAAATATGCCTTCCATAAAGGTGTATGCTGTGTCCAAACAAAGAAAACACAGTGTCATTGCTGAAAAGTTACTTGCAATATCATCGCCAAGCAGCCAAGTATTTTGAGAGTCTGCTGGCTGAAAGGATGAGAGGCCAGGGTTGGAGGAGGTGACACATGCCAGCACTGAAAAAACGTTCCATGGGGATGCAGAAGGGAGTCACCCTGGTAGACTTCTGTATTGAGCTGCTGGCTAGAGCTAGGATAAAGCTCAGTAATCTCAGCTGGAAGAAGAAAAGGAGGACACGTACAGTGTCTTGAGGAAGAGTTGTCTAGTTTTTGCTGAGGAAAGCCATGTCTCTTTGAAAGAGTTCAGGAACATGGGGATTGAAATGAATGTGCCACTGTGCTTTTCAGTTTCAAAGAGCTTTGGTGACATGTCATGGGATAGAAGAGAAGGTATCCATATAGATCAGTAAGTGTTTACTATAGGAAACAAAGGACAAGGCCAGTTTTTGACAGTGGAAGGAGATTGATAGATCTGCTCAGTGTATTTCCAGATCTCCCAGGAAATGGGGGTGAACGCACACGCAACACTTACTGATGGTACAAAATTATTCAGGGGAATAAAAATGAAGAAGGATCATACAGAATTGCAAAAGGATCTCAAAGTATTGAGTACTTTGAAAAAATGACCTGTAAAATTCCTTGCATGCAGATTTGGTCAACTCAGAACGAGATGAGCCACAGAGAAAGGTGTATAGTGGGCTCTGCAAAGAGCAATTAAACAGGTGAGGACTCTTCAGCTTAGATAACGTACAGCAGAGGGAAACAGTTGAAGTGGAGATGAACAGGGAGAGGTTTTCATTACACTTTTAAAGGCACAAACCAAGAGACTCTAAGTGAAGTTACCAGGGACAGCAGTTAGGTGAGGCGGGAGGATGTGCTTTTTCAGACAATGTGTATTTCAACTATGAAACTCACTTTCACAAGATCCTTCAGATGCGAAAAATATCAGTGGGTTAAAATGATTAAGTGCCAGGTATTAAAACATTATTTCTCTGCATGTGTGGTAAAAGATCCATCAAGAACTATTTTTCACAATAGTAACAATAAATCCCCAGCATTTTTCTTGACGTTCCCTAAACCACAGATAGGCATGCATGCTGCATGGGCCTTTTCTTGTGTATTTTCCCTCCGCATCTGCTACTGGCTATTGTTGGAGGCAGGGTAACAGATTGATTGAGCGGCCCTTTTGTCTGAGCCCAACACGGCCAACTTTATGAGCTTTGTATTTGGGCCATAAGCAGAGAGATGTCTCGAACCCTCGCGTGGTTTCTTCCTTAATTCCTTACTTTACAGCTACACAGTAAATAAGAGATGATTTTTAAAAATTAGCAGACTTACATCACAAAACCAGAAAAATCTGAGAATAACTGAGAAAAACTGTGAGCTTGAGGGTACTCATCATTCAAGTGAGGCACATGAATGAAAAGTGTCCTTGTTTTGACCTTATTCCTGTCAGAGGCAGAAGCAAATTGGAAGCTGCTCAGCAGCTCTCATTAATGAAATATTAGATTCCCTTGGTATTCATTTGCTGCTTAGCATTTTTTCCTTTCCTATACATGTATTGTGTGAGATCAAGTTCTTTATAGTGAGATTTAGAAAGCAGCCATTGCAATACTTGAAGGAATTCAAGTTTCTGAGGTATAAACTCTGGAAAGAGATTAAGTGGACTTACAGCTTAGGAGGGAAGTAGGCAGAAGTATGTGAGACTTTGAAAGGAAGGACCGGGTTGCTAGCAACACAAGGTCCAAGGGAAGATAAGGAAGGGATTATCCTACCAGTAATGCAGGCAGACCATCTAAGAACGTGTAACAAATGATCAATGCTGGAGAAGGATGCAAGCAAGCCACAGAGAAACCGCCATTAGGGGAAGGAAGTCAAAGAACATGACTAATGACTGGCTTTGCCAAGGCCAAATTTTTTTCCAGGCTTATGAAACCCCACAGGGTTTTCATTTACCTGGTTTCTGGCTTTGCTGGGTATTAACCCAAATAGCCAGATGGCCAACAACTCCTCCCAAAAAGCCAGTTTCAGCGCTGGTTTGCCTTGATTCCAAAGGGCGCGTTGGCAGGGGATGGCACGACCCTGCGGTGTGCATGGTGATGGGGGGGGTATGCACCCGCGAAGGCACGCAACACTGGGGCAGAGCTGGGATTTGGGGCAGTGGGGACCTGCTTCTGTAACACACCAGCACCATCCCGGCATTGGTCCCAGCACCCACACAGTGCAACTCCTGCAAAGGCTTTTGCAGAAGCTCCGGTGAAGGAGATTTGTGGGGCTGCAAAAGCAAGGGGTGCTTAGGCTGGAAAGAAGAGAAGGTGAGAGGGAGTTTGTCCTTTTCCAAAGCAGGTAAAAGAGATACAACACAAAAAAAGTGTACTGAAACTCTGCCCAAAGAGGCCAAAGCAGACGATCATGACTGGCATTAAAAATCAATGACTTTGCTTAATGAGAGCCATTTGTCTCTCTGGCTCTGCCCTATAGTATGAGACTGAAGTGGCTGCTCAAAATTAGTAACAGGCAAATATGGAGCAAATGAGTGGCTATATAGCTTTGGAGAGCCTGTAAGCTGCCAGCAGAATGCCAGCCTGCCCAGGGTCAAGTCAAACGCTGTGTGTGCACATTAAAAGGAGTGGAATTGCTCTATTGCTGAGAGATAGGGGAGTCAGGAGAAGCCTCAGCTAATCTCATGCCTCTGGCTGCATCCTGATCTCTGCCAGCCAAGGTAATACGTACCTCATTCTATGGCTCCCGAGGCTCTTCCCTTCAAGCAGCTTTATGACTACTGGTTGCAAGATACCTGATACCACTGATGATCCCGAAGGAGCTGATGTGTGGCAAATCTTAAATTATTTTTCTTTTCTTCTGGTACACTACTTTTCTGTTTCTAATGGTTAATCCTTTAGGTTGACTTCTTGAAGTAACACATTAGGACAAGTGGGATTTAATCCTTTTATCTCAGGCTGTATCAGAGCACATAAAAATTGCCGTCCAGTGCTTGTACTGTTTGCATCACTGTCTAACAGAGAGGCTGAACACTCACATATGTTTTTTTAAGGAACCTTGCAATGGGCCACAGAAATCACCCTTCACTGGCGCCTCCTCCAGTTTACATTGGAGCAGCAGAAGGGTTTTGCGGGAAGAGACTGTGAGACCAAAGCATTACCTCCTTCTCCTGTTTTCTGGGCCACTTGAGAAGGAGGGCAGTGAGATGAAAATCACCTCTGATTTTCCCCAGCCATACTTCCCCTAACCTTCTCACCACTATGAGCCTGCATCTTAATGCATTTTATTTTGGTTTTGCTATTGGAATTTTCATCTCCATGAACTTGAAAAAAATGTAATGCCTGGTATGGGTTTTCCTGTTTCATGCAAGCGTTCAATATACTCTTAAATCAGTGATCTTCAATTACCATCCATTTTCAGCTTGAAAGGATAGTCACAAACAAGAAGAACTTACTTATAGGCAGTGATTCCCATCTGAAGGATTAGTGGGCAAGAAGTGATAGATGTATAAGGATCTAGGAATGGTAAAATTGTCTTAGTTAATGTGATTTGTGGCCCATCTTGCCCAATAACAGTACTCAGAAGCAAATATAGCATATATATGCATCATAGCTTTACTGTAGGCAGGTATATAATAGTCTGTACCTCTTTTCAGGTCCCCTAATAGAAGTTGACCTGAACTGATGTATGAGATGACAATTCTGTCTGCAATTGGATTTCACAGCCACTGTCACTCTCATCCTTTGTTATGCAGACAGTCAAACTGTCCCCTGAAGACAGAACAACTTGCAGGGCAAGCAGAAAGGAAAAAAATAGATAGAAAAAGAAAAAATAAACAAGCTTTCAAGGCAGAATCTCATACTGCCTTTTAATTAAAACCTGAAATGTGTATTCCTGTTTGTAGGTGTTTATTTGTTCAGAATATTCAATCCAGGATAATCCTCTGAGGCATTTGCAAAGGAATGACTGCAGAAGCCAGAGGCTCTAATTCACAAGGAAATTGTGCGTGATTTAGTTAAGATTATCACATATTTCACTTCTAAAAAGTATGGCAAGGAGAAATTACCTAGCTTGGTGGGGTAAATGAACCTGTCTCTCCAGTATCCAAGGGCTAATATTGGTCCTTGAGGGGGTGCACAACAGAAAAGAGCTGCTAGGGCACAGCATTTGGGGGCAATTTAAGCCTTTGCTCTTGCAAAATAGAGATTTCTGAGTATGCTTCACAAAACTCCCAGGGGAAAGGGTAAGCAACTTTTTACAGCAGTAACTTACTTAGTGAGAGGCCTGCAGTGATCCATTTTTTTTAAGTCACTCACTGGTCATTGCTGCTCATGCCTTGCTTTGGTTGCTGCTGGAGGGAGGCAACCTGGAGGAAGGTATGAAGGCTCTGGGTCCGCCCTTCACCAAGTGTCTTTTAGTTCTCCTCCCTTCATAAGAGTTTTCTGCACTTAGGGTTGATTTTCAAAGGCAACAGAAGCTGGGTGCCCTCCTGTGTCCCCTTTCCCTTTGAGAAAATTTTCCTGGCTTTCCTCCCAGAGCTCAGTGTGACACAGAAACTCAGATGCCATGGGCAGAAACAGTCTCGTGACTTCATGCACTGACTTACCGTCCGGCCATGCTCTCTGCACTTTGGCTACCAGTCTACGCCTTCCTCAGCAGTGCCAGTAAGTTCCGTGTTTGCACATTTTTACCTTTCTGGCATAATTATTTTCTCATACTTTATAATACATGTTTTAGTTTAATGATCTTTACAAGTGAAATAAACTACTGTCTTTGCACTTGATGTCCTACCGACAGTTCTAGCTTTTGCACGAAGCTGGCCCAAGATCAGCTTGCCTCTAAAAAATTCCTTCCAGCCCTGTCTCCTGAAGGAAACTTGGTTTTATGAAGCTTGACATATGCCCTATAAACTTCTTCACAGATTTCAGCAGCATCACAACCATCTTCTCTCCTAGAACACGGTCAAAGAAATGAATGTAAAATCTCTCATTGTCTTTGATATGATTATCAAAGGCCACTATTATTTACTGAATGCTTAAATGCAACACTTGACCTACAAAGAAGGGCAAATTTGGCTAATGATAGGCAGCCTTGATTATCATATGAAAGCTTGTACAGATGGTATGCTAGACTCACTTGACAGTGTACCACTTTACAGAAGATAATGTCCCTGTGGAACAAAAGAGGATTGTTAGGCCAAATTTCTAGTTAGAATTACAGCAGTATTCATTCTCTAGATTTTTTTATAAAGTGGGTCTGGAGGTAAAATACTTCATTTTGGCCAGTGTCTACTAATAAGCCTGAGATGAACTTTAAAACTATGCTTAATTTTAAGGACAGGAGCCATTCCTCCTAAGCACTGCCTTTGTGTCAATAGTTTTATCAACATATAACTATTAGTAGAGATACATTTATATAATTCAGAGCACCAAGATCAGAATATTGACTCAGATCACTGTTTAAGTGGAGGATAGTGCGCCAAAACACAGTTAGTCCCCTACCTTTTCTACGTAGGTCTTGGAGGGCCAAATTTTGTGCTCAGCAACAGTAGCTTGAACCACCATCGTTGCCGAGACACAGGAATATGGGCTGGGGCATGGCATTGTCACTCCCTCTTTTCACAGTTCCAAGGGCTCTCTCTTTCAGAAGGCAAAGAAAGCCCTTGGCCTGATCTGCCAATACAGTTCCAAGGGCTCTCTCTTTCAGAAGGCAAAGCCCTTGGCCTGATCTGCCAATGCTTTCCCTCATTCACATACTTAAAAGTAAAGTTATGAACAGGAACACAGATGTCAGTGAAAATGACGTCCCAGATTTCAGGTGTGCACCTTAGTGTATGGTTTAAGTTCAGTCTCGGGGTTGAACAAGGCTATTCTCCTCTTTGCAAAATGGAGTCCTACAACAACTAAGGAGAAGCTCCTACTGACATTGCCATGTCTCATTACTGCAAAAGCATTTTTTTTCCTTATTACGACCTTTTTCACACCTAAAAAGGGCCTCCCAAACTTGTAGGTTCTATCAAGTTAGATAAGATTAACTGGTATTTTAGAGAACATTTCCTGGAATTCAGAATCCTGTAATTCAGCATCCAGCTATCCAAAAATACCTTAAATTGGCTTGTACTTCACTGCTACCAATCAGCCTGTGAAAAGGCAAACCAGTTCCTGGGTTAGATGACGTGTTAACAAGGGGCTTCAGATAAACCTGGTCTGGGGCTAGGAAACAGGGAGAAGCGGAAAATTCACAATCTTTGCTTTATTTTTCATTGTGGCATGCCTTGTCTTTCTACAGCAGCTCGGTAGTACAGACACAGCGTGAACTAAAGGCCACACGAGGCACCATTTGAATAGCACAGGAATAATGAACTAGATAAATACTAGGAGTGTGATATTCAAACCACATGGATGCATGCATTAAAAGATGATTCAGTACAAGTGAACAGTGCTAGGAATCTTGTCACAAATTAAAGAATCCAAGATCATTTTTTAATTAACTAAAATAGGACTTTCTGTACTGATCCTCAGTGAAACATGCACATTTCCAAGGTTTATTATCCTGGTTCAGATCCAACAAAGCATTTAAGTACTTGCTTATTTTTGAGCATTTGATTTAATCCCCACCACTATCTCCCTTTCCAGAGTAAACCACAAAACAACATAAAATTGATGCTACTCATTTCTGTGAAATTTAAGGCCAGGCCACAGCTGCTCTGCAAAATGTAGAAGCTCAAAAATAAAACATTGCAAACAAATGCCCTGCAAGGCAATATTGAGCATGAATGCCTGTTAACATCAAATTCATGTGCACTATAATTTAATACAATAACCACGTTTTGTAAAAGCCTGAAATACTGTTCTATTGTCAAAGATACTGATGTGAATTCTAGACACCCCTATCTTTTACCAGTGTTTTCCAAGCTAATGCAAGGCCATACAGCTTACAATATTTCAAAACACAGGAACAACCAGCTAAATCCAGGGAGGGTCAGAATTTCCACACTGACAATTCTGTTTCCCACAAGATTTTCCACTTGCTGGTAGAGTGTTTGGTGGCCAAGATTAAGTCCAAGAACATTTTGGGGCAGAGAAAAAGCAATCCTATGCAATCGGGATCATAAGGGTAGCAAGAGATGCGACCTCTGTGATTGAATCCCTGGGCTGTTCAGTGTTTTATGTGAAACCAGCAGTTCTGGGGTTTTTTACAGATGCATTTAGTGACCAAGGTAAAAGGCACAACAAAGATTCTGCATTTAACCATGCTAATGAATCATGCTTTAACTCAGGTAGCCAGTTAACCTAAAAATCACAGGAGCAAAGTCAAGGGGACTAAATTTGTTCCCACTGTAATTCTCTGGGCTTTCAGAGAATGTTCTGGCTATGGGTTTTGGCTTGCTTAATCCAATAAAATACATAAAGACCACCACAAACCACGCAAGATTACAGAAGAAGGACAGTGATGGATTGAAAGAGGAACTCATTTCCTTCCTCACCTCCATGGATTCCACTTTTCTTGTAAACCCTTGAGCTTTATTCCATCCTCCCTGATCCTTCTTGCCTGATCCTTCTTTTATCTTCCCCACTGTCCTCAACGTGGGTTTAAAACTGCATTTAAATGACTTCAACAACTCACAATAAGATATAGAAAAACAAGCGGATTTTTACATGGGAATAGAATAGAATTAGAATAGAATAGAATAGAATAGAATAGAATAGAATAGAATAGAATAGAATAGAATAGAATAGAATTAGTTCAGTTGGGAGGGACCTACAATGACCATGAAGTCCAACTGCCTGACCACTTCAGGGCTGACCAAACGTTAAAGCATGTTATATGTGGAATGCTATCACACAGTCTAATTTAGCTTCCTGATCACCCTAAACTCCCTCAATAACCAGTGAGGAAGGGAGGGCTGTGCCAAAGAAGAGGTCAGAGAGCAGGGGGTCTGAAAGCCCCCCTTAAGTAGGGACAATATTTCCCTTTGTTGATTATGTGAGGAATCTGGCTCCCACATCAGTTAAATTTCCAAACATGTTGAAACATCTGTTCCATTTTAGGTTTAAATTAGCTCAGTTTTAAAGCATCCATTCAAGCTGATATAAATTTAAATCCGATACACTCAATATAGCAAATCTGCCCAGGTTTAAAATAGGAACAGACATCTCTCATCCCAAACTAGTCTTTCATCAGGAAAAATTTGCTCCTAAGATTTGTCCTCACCAGGGGCTTGTCTTCACTGACTTCCCTGCATGGGTTTTGTCCCTCACAGGGCCGACGACCCACACAGAGAACTCCCACAGCAGCAAGATGATGCATTACAGCAGGGCTTGGTGGAGAGCATAGCCACTGTCCCTTCTTGGGGGGACCCAGTCTGGGGGGACATGGAGCCGCAATCCCA
Source organism: Egretta garzetta (assembly GCF_000687185.1). NCBI lineage: Eukaryota > Metazoa > Chordata > Aves > Pelecaniformes > Ardeidae > Egretta > Egretta garzetta. The sequence goes on along the minus strand of NW_009260493.1, from coordinate 7,989,209 downwards.
GGTCCCTCGTGGGAGGAACTTCATCCGTGTGAAACTAAAAACCTAAGGGGGGCATGGTGGTCTGCCACCCTTCCCTGAGCTAGGATCATTTGGGTGCTTAAACCCCGGGCCCAAGCTGAATGGAAAGCAGAGACAAAAAAGTCTTTAGCAACAGGTAACTCAGAAGGGAATCCATTTCCCTTCTGAGCCCTTGCTGTGAGAGCAGGTTTCCTGATGAACAAAGTGACTGTAGTGACCACAAGCTGCTGGTTTGTTAACCTGGGTGGACGCAGGTAGGGTTTTGTCCATCCCTCCCTTGTGCCTGACCCAACAGCTTTGAATCTGCTTGCTAACTTCAGCCAGGCAGCTGAACCTGCCTCTGCACCCACGCACAGAGAGCAGGGAGGTGACAGGGGTCCCCAAATGCAGAAGGAGCTTCAGTCCAAGGTGGCTGTGAGCCTGCAGCTGAGAGTCCCTCAGGGAGACATGCTTGGGGGGACTGCTCTCCCCACATCTGCTCCCCATTTTGTAAGTCCTGTGCTTGCCAACCCCTAGTACTTGGTCCTCCAACATGCTTCGCATCTACTGCAGGTCTGGGCTTCACAGCCCTGGGCACTGGCAAGGTGTTCCCAGGGCCAGCTGGACCCCTGGCTTGTGGCTAATGTGCTCACTTCAGAAGTTAAAAGGAAACACTGCTGTGAATGGATGAACATGCATTTTTTTTCCAGTTTTCCCATCAGAAATATTCACCTGATGGCTGAGCCTAGCAGGTGGCAACACAGGGCATAATATCCCAGTCTGAGAAGGCTTCCCATGGGTTTTTAATTCCACTATTTAACAGGTTTTCATCAATACAGAAGTACTGCCCGTCCTACAAGCACCCACTCGCAGGACCTGTGCTTTGATGGGACTGTAACAGCTATGTGGAAAAAGCAGGGTTTGCAGTAAGTTCTAAATCCCTCCTCTAAGACCCACTTAGTTGTCAACCACAAATACATTAAAAATATTTTTTTAGATTTTATATCTATGTATATGTGGTATTCTTAGTGCCAAGCCCTGAAACCCAGAAGGCGTTTCTCCAGATGCAGACACTGATCATCCTCTAGCTGTGTGTGTGCCAAAAAGGCTCTGAGTGCTTTAGGCTGGGGTATCCCTGCAGCTCTGAAAAGTTCCCTGGAAGAGGAACCTGTGACAGCCTCCAAGAGTTCTGAGAGTTTGGCCCTTGGCTTTGGAGAGCCGCACAAAGCTGGCAGCTGCCCTAGGACATGAAGTAATAGAACATCTTCAGTCCCAGGTTGGCAGAGACATAAATACCTTCAGACTTTATGCATCTAAATGGTTTTGAGGATGATTCATGTCATGAAACTGCCCCTCAGCCCCACTTGTATGTGCTTTTGTTGATTTGCATCCATACATTCAGCATGAACTCCCATGACGTCAACGGAGCTGATGTGATTTGCACCAGCAGACTATCCTGAAGTTCATTGGCGAGCTGCCTGAACGCCTTTGCAGTTATACAGAAACGTGTTTAAAGGACTGACAGAGGAGGAAGAGCTTTTTTGTGCAATGCACCAATGCCATACATGCAGTCGAAATACACGCATTTGACATCCCCCTCTCAGTAGAAGTGTTCCCCAAGCCACAGCAAAAAAATTCCTGTGATGTGCATGGATCCCTTTGAACTGCACTCCCACAAGACGTGTAAAGAGGTACTGCCCAAGTCCTGTTTTGTTCATTTGCTTTTCATTTGCTAGAACAAATTCAGACTGGGAAAACAGATGCTCTGTTGGGACCAGACTGAGTTTGTGTTACTTGCTTCTCAGCCTAGGACTTGTTGGAGTCCCTCTGATTTTGGTTCGATAAAGAGGATTGCCTCCAGACCACACGCATCCCTGCACTAATGTGCATGGTGCTACTGTCCCTCTTTCGGCTACTTATTGGTGAGAACACCTAGTAAGACCTCCTCACCCAGGGAATACATTGGAAAATATAGAGGGAAGTTTTCCTATTTAGTCTTTGATCCTAAACACTACAAAAGGAGATGATCAGGGCAGAGAAGCAGATCTTTGGTAACCGGTGCCATCTGACACCTGAATCTGAATTTTGTTCGTCAGGTCTGTGAGGAAAATAGCAGGGCTCTGGGCACCCACTCTGTGTCAGAAAGGGTAGAGCTGCCCTACAGTTGTTAACCAAGAGAACTCTCTGGCACATGCTCCATCCAATCCCAAGAGACCCACATTTATTTTGGAAAATAAGTCTGATACTCCAGGAATTTGGCTTTCTTGGTTGTACCACACAACACTGATGAGTGAAGGAGGTGACACCTCTTTAGAAGGAAGGACCACTATTTTCTGCACCTCAAGTGGTTTGAACAGAGCATCTGGCAAATGAGATATTCTGCAACTATTTCAGTTAACTCTGTGTCTTTTAGTAAATGGTGATGTGTGGTCATGGCCCTAACTAGAATTTCTCTGTGCAACCTCTGTGTTAAATTAATTTCCAGGGTCACATTGAGCTTTTAGCTTGGATGATGAATGGGTGATCCACCTCCACACTGTGCTCATCTCATTAGCCTGCACTCACTGCTCCCTGTGCAAGGCACAGCAGCATTTCTGCAAGGTTCAGATTTCTCCCATACCCCCTCCACATACAGCAAGTTCGAATGCCTCTCCTTGCGCAAATGCCCCAGAAACAATGAAGACCCTGTCTCATGCTCCTCATCCTTCACATGCCAGCCAGAGAGAGGTTCCTCTTGGGCGCTGCAGGCATCTTCCCCTGGTGACAATGGTTGATCCTTGCTTGACCTTTCTGATATATAGGCAAAGGTATATCAAGACAAAGATGGGTGTCAAGGAAGTCCGCTCAGTTAATAACTGCCTTGAAACACCTCTGTAAACACCCCTGGAGAGACAGCATGTGCTGTTCTGTGACGTGATGCAACACTGATTTGTTCATCTACCAAACGTCCTCATAATTGTGTGAAATTGAGTGTGAACAAGCAGTTGAATTGCAGTTCATCAAACGCAATTAATCCAGAACCGAGCAGCCGAAATACGCCTTTTATCTTGCCTAAGGGTTGATGATATAAATACAGAGCACCCCAGAATCAAAAAAGTGACTAAGCAGATGCTTGCTAGTCTGCGAATTCTTTTATAATGCAAAAATGGCTTTTATCGCTCACTGTCTATATTTGAGTGCTCATCACTGTGCTGCCTGGGTGCTTTGATAAATGGCAATAAATATATTTAGCATATGATTAGTTCATTAAAAAATCCATCTACTTCACGTAATTTGGAGACAAAAGAGAAATTGTGGAAAAATACAACATTTATAAATATCTGCTGTGCAAATCTGGACTGTAACTAGCTCTTTGACCAGAATCCAAAAAAAGGAAAGGAAAAAGAAAGGGCAGAGTAATAAAAAAAAAAAAAAGATGATAGAGCTCAGGTTGCATGGTCTGCCCTGTGAAGAGTGTGACATTTTCCTAACGGTGCTACATAGATTCTCCTTTGTCCCCACAGAATATAATGCAGCACGGACTCAAAAAAGTGGGTGAATTTGTTCCAGAAATGGCCTTGTGGGGCGGAGGGAAAAGAGCAAGATACTCTCCTCTCTTTGTCCAAAAGAGGCTGATTTTGTCTGTAGGTTACAGACACATCCCCAGCACCGCCTTCATGTTAGCCAGCACGACGGGCAGACATTGCGCGGAGTATGAGATATTTGCCTTGAAAATCTAGTGGTTGCGGGGGTTACAGTGCTTCTGTCCCCAGGTGCCCAGGCATCACCTGGCCACAGCAGCCAGCAAGTGCAGCCTCAATGCCTCCCTCCCGCTGCAGAGCAGACAACAGCTAACAGTCTGGTCCAGACCACAGACCGGATTTAGAGATGGATGACATAAACATGGTAAAACTGTTTACTTTATATAAGCAGAGAGCTTCATTTTTTTCCTTTACACTAAGAAAGGCACACTGAGTATAGGAAAGCTAAGCTTTTAAGATACATTCAAGGATCTGGACTCTAAGCAGCAGATGTTGAAGGCTGCATATGAAACACACATCATAACCCCGTGTCCCAACCCAGACTATTTAACCACAACAGATCCTTTGCAGATCCCAACAACCTCTTGATTCTCTGGCCCTTGCATTTTCTGTACATGGTCAATTTTAACTGAAGAGTGTACTTTTAAAATCATGGAAATGTCTTGAAAGTATTTATCTGAAATTTGAAATACCTGTATTTCTCCTAGACCTGGCTTTCACTTGCCATGCAAATGCATCTGTCAGTTTAAATTGCCACACCATGGCTTTATCGTACATGATTTCAACATGCTGGAGCTGAGACAGTGCCTGTTCTTTCCCATTTGCTGTTTGAGAGCATTTGTGCTCTGAGACAAGAAAGAGGTCAGAAAACAAGCACTGGCCTCAAAGACTTCTCAGATTAGCCTGGCAAACACACCTCAGTTTCTGTAGCCTTCAAGGAAGTAGACGTCGCTATCATTAACTTCACATTAGGCCAACTCAAATGACCAGGACCCCATTTACAGTCAGGTCAACAGGAAAGCAGCTTTCAACAGGAGGCCAAGCCTGAATGCGTGTCCCTGCCTTGAGGGTTATTAAATGTGTGTTTGAAATGCCCGACTAAAAGCTCAAGTAACATTTTCTTTTCAGGGCTGCACCCCTGGTTTTGAACTTATGTCATCAAAAGCAGCATCCAGCCCCAAGATGGTCTGCAAGGGAGGGAATAATGCTGCAATAACAGAGTCCAGCTCGCTGCCCTGGCAATGAATGCTTATCTCATGCTGCTCTCCCACTGAGTAATGTTTAAAGTAAATAAATACTGCAGGGGAGTTGCTGTTAGTCCAATTGTTGGGTTGTATTCTTGTGGCAAGCTTTTTATCATAATAGTGCAGCAGGAGTACAGTGTGTTTGCAAGGCAAATTTGAGCCAGGGCACAAAAGTACATAAAGTCTGTTAATAAATAATGGACTCCGGGCATGTGGGCTTTGTAGCGTGGCTTAAAAAATCGACGCCTTCAAAGTACAATAATCTGCAAGTGCTATTGAAACAAAACAAAACAAAACAAAATGAAGGGAGTTAATTGTTAGTCCCTGGGCATGGCAGACATTCTCCTCTGGAGAGACCGGGAAGCAAGCAAGGGCGATGGCAGCTGCAGGAGTACCTCCGTTGTACAGCGATGTGCCTTTGTGTTCTTCCAGTTGTGCTGTTCAGCACAGGTAGTGGCAACGATACTACAGTTTGCTCATGAACTATGATGCCTTGAATGTCTTTCCTATATCCGAATACTATTATATACTCAGGGGGCCAGATCCTCAGCAGGACTCAGACACACTGCCATTTCATGGATTTGATGGTGTCATACCACACAAAGGTGTAGAGCTTACCATTATCTTGGGTTTATGAGTTAGCAGCAGCAAATGCCTACATCTTAACCTTCCCAGTGTAAGGACACAACAGACTGGGAAGATAGCCAAGGGCCCCATAATTTTGCTGTACAAAGCTCACAGCAGTTCTTAACTTCCCTGAAGAGCAGCAGTTAATTTCACTGAACTGAAGGGAGATTAGGCCATTGACCTTAATGGACAGGACCTCTTCCTAAAAAGTACACTCCAGGCCTACCAGGACAGTCCCTGACAATACCAGAACATATTAGCAGAAAACACACTGCTTTGCCCAACTTGGGAAGTGCCTGATCCCAAGCTGGGTGTGTCATCCCAGCACTTAATCCACTTGTAAGTAAATCATTACAAAGAGTTAGAAAAAAGGAAACACTTACTTGGTCCAAGACCTATGGAAAATGCAGCAACGTAAACAAGCAGGCTGGCCAGAGAGAGCCATTTCAGGACAACGGGAACCTCCCCGCTTTCCATGTGAGACCCTGTTATGCTTTTGCCTCCTGCCAGGGCAGTCCTGTTCAGTCCTCCTGTGCTGGCAATGTCTGGGCTTCTCTGGACATCAAATGACAATCTTTCTAGTGAAGCCATGCTAGCAAAGAGGTCCTTGAGAGTCCCATTGGTGCCACCAGTGAGGTTTCCCGGTCTCTGGAGAAAGAAATCCTCTGGAGATTGGCTTCTACAGACGTTGGTGAAATTCACATGTATGTTACGGTTCACTAAGCCCATAGTGACCAACGATACTGCCATAACAGAAGAGCCAATACAAAGAAAAGTTTTACTTCCAACTTGATCCACAAAAACTGTAGCTGGGACTGTGCTGACCACTTTAACCACTCCAACTCCAGTAGAAGCCAAGCTGGCCGCTTCATTACTCTGGAACCCAACTGACTTCAAAACAGTCGATGCGTAAAACAAAATGTTGGGTTGCCCAGTTGTTTGCACAAAAAAGACTAGAGCGAGTCCTACCAAGATTCGGGCCCTCATGTTGTTTTTTGAACGAAACAAGTCCAAGAAACTATACTGATGTTCATCTTTCAGAGAAGACTTGATTAAAGTAAGTTCTTTAGTAGCATCTGATGTTTCCCGTAGCCTCTCCAGTACTTTTTTTGCAGCTTCTTCGTTATTTTTCATGACAAGAAACCGAGGACTTGGAGGAAGGAAATACATGGCGATAGCCTGCAAAGCACCTAATGGAATCACCAGGCCAAACATGTACTTCCAGCCATGAGATACGCTGGCAAATGCATAATTTGAAATATAGGCAAAGAGAATGCCTATCACAATCATAAGTTCATTTAATGACACGAGGAGGCCTCTTCTGTGCTGTGGGGCGATCTCAGCAATATACACACACGTTGCAATTGATGATAATGATATGGAAATACCTATGGCAATCCGTCCCACAATAAGTATCCCATATGATTCATAGGGCAGTAAAATCAGGCTCCCCAACACAAGTAAAGAAGATGCAACAATAATGGCAAGTCTCCTTCCAAATCGGTCTATCAGGAATCCACCAGTAAGGGATGCAAATAAGGCCCCAAAAAGCAGGGAACTTACAACGATTTCCTGCTCTTTGCAAGAGAGTGTTAATATGCTGCTCATCTGAAGAAGAGCTCCGGAGATAAGGCCCAGCTCATAACCCATCAGAAGTCCACTTACAGCAGCAATGGCAGCAGATAGAAAAGTAAACATTCCACAGCCTGAAATAAGAGAAAAAACACAAAAACTTGAACGTGTGACTTCTGCAACATTCTGGCAACTAATAATAATTTTATTTGATATACCAGTCCAAAAAATCTTTTTGTAGCTTTTAGGCAAAGTAGTCAGGTGCATACAAACCCAGCAGCAGTGCTGACAAAAAAGGTTATTTTTAAAAAGGGAAAAAAATTAATTCATATAAAACCCTCTTTAATTTTAATGCTTTTAGGTTCCTTATCTTTCTGATCAGAAGTCAATAAGGTTTTGATCAGACCCTAAATAATTAAACCTTCTGCCTCAGAATATCATTGCAAAAGGAACAGTGGCAATATAACCTTTTGGTAAGAAAGCAATTTTTACCTTGAGGTGTTCTTAGTGTTTTTCCTGTACTGAACTGAGGAAGTCTTGTCCACCCAACTAGTGTATCATGGGCAAGGAAAGCAGTAATTTCCCAGCCAAATTGCTTCAACCTTGACTTGATTAGTTAAGTTTTCCCTCACCACTTAATAATTCCTTTGCTTCACCTGAGGATGCCATGAAGGCTGCTGATACCAGTGGTTTTATTTTGCCAAATGGAGACATATCCACTGAGCATCAGGCTGATCCAGATAGCTGGGATATTCTAGGGAAACCAATCTTTGAGGTACAAATTCGTGAACTTTCTGGGCTTTGCTCATCAGTAATCTCAGATTCTTCGGAATATCACAATCAAATATTTTGCATATTTTATGGCAGTCACAATGCCAGTAATAAAAAACAGATTATGAAAAGGTAAACCAAATGGAGATTATATGCCTTTGGATGTCCACTTTAAAACAAACTCATCTTATACAACTGCAATTCATTGTTTATTGTTACAAGATAGATTTGACTGATTGTATTCTACTAACTGTGAAGCCTTTTGCACCCTAAACCTGGAGGAATAGATCAGTTTGTTATTGTTGGTCTCATTCTTTCTCCCAGCATGATTTTCCTTTCATCATGATGTTGGCTGCCACACAACTAGGAAAAGAGTAAATTGACTTCTGATTTTCTGGTTAGTTGGAAAGATAGGATGTGACTGAGGAGAGGTAGCTTTTGCAGCATAACAGAGGCCGTATTTCGGTTAATTCTCCTGGAAAAAGTACTTTCCAGCTTGGCTGGAAAGTGGTATATGGTCTAACTGAAAATGATACATAGACTTTGTTTATTTTTAGCTTATTTTTCTAAGGCATTAAGGCTCTTTGGTCATGCTGACTGCCTGGAGTTCCTTGCCAATAACTTTTGAGCACACTGGCGAGGATCAGTCCCATTTGACAGAGGATGTACATTTCTAAAGCAAATCGTGAAAAGAGAGGAGGAGGGCAGCCCTAGCAGTCCGTCTGCACTACTAAAATAAACAGTGCCAGAGCCCAGGCCTGGACCCTGGCACGTGGCCACGTATCCTACCAAATTACTGGCATGGTCCCTGGCATGGTTGGTCCCCAAGCCACCTCGCGCTCTCCTCACAATTTCACTGCGGCCGTTTGGGGCCTGGTGTGAGCCCACCATCATGCCCTGCAAGCCACTCCACAGCAGGTTGGGTTATTTTCATAGAATCATAGAATCATAGAATCATAGAATCGCTTTGGTTGGAAAAGACCTTTAAGATCATCGAGTCCAACCGTTAACCTAACCCTGCCATTCCACCACTAAACCATATCCCGAAGGAATCATAGAATCACTTTGGTTGGAAAAGACCTTTGAGATCATCGAGTCCAACCTTTAACCTAACCCTGCCATCCCACCTCTAAACCATGTCCCTAAGCACCTCATCTATCCTTCTTTTAAATACCTCCAAGGATGGGGACTCTACCACCTCCCTGGGCAGCCCATTCCAGAGCCTGACAACCCTTTCAGTGAAGAAGTTTTTCCTAATATCTAACCTAAACCTGCCCTGGCGCAGCTTCAAACCATTCCCCCTCGTCCTATCATCTGTTACCAGGGAGAAGAGGCCGACCCCCACCTCCCTACAGCCTCCCTTCAGGTAGCTGTAGAGGGCGATCAGGTCTCCCCTCAGCCTCCTCTTCTCCAGACTAAACAACCCCAGTTCCCTCAGCCGTTCCTCGTATGACTTGTGCTCCAGACCCCTCACCAGCTTGGTTGCTCTCCTCTGGACATGTTCCAGCAATGCAACATCCTTCTTGTAGTGAGGGGCCCTACAAGAGGGTAGCAGAGTATAACTGTGTGAACATAAGCTGTGCCTCCAGAGTCAGGGGAGACGTGTAATCCCATTAAGTCTATTAAGATAAGTATCACCTATTAGCTCTCCTACCTGGCTCTAGGTGGTTTGCTCCCTTTGAGCCAAGCAGAAGCCAAGCGGCAGCAGCCCCAAGCTATTGACTTCACGCAGCACGCCTCAGCCCACTCTGCCTCTGGGCTTAGGCATCTGGCAAACCAGAGATAGACAAGAGACGGGTGAAAAACCCAGGGGGTTGTTCTGATGGGCAGTAAGGGCATAGGGAAAACGAGAGTACTGTGAGAAGTCTTTCAGAAGGTGGGGGTTGATGGTAGACTTCTGGTGATGGACGTGGGGCAGCTTCAAGAAAATGTCAGAAACAAATGTGCAAAATGCGCTGGTGGTGGAACAATCTTTTTTTATATTGTTGTTGTCCACATCTGTATTATGTCTAAAGCTTTTTCTCCCTTTATGTCTGCAGTATCTGAGATCATTGCACTTATTTTAAACAGAGGTTAGTGCATGGGTTAGGGCAAGGTCCTGCTGTGCTTCCTTCACCCACTGAACAGCACTTCCATGGAAGCACTACTGACTCCATTTAAGCTGCTTTGTGCTACATGTGCTCCGTCCTCCAATGCACGCATGCAATATATGTTTTGTCACTGTAAAACCCAATTTATCCCTCCCCTTTATACTTCTGACTTGCCTGCTTGCTGTTTATTACTAGATCTGGAAAATATACCCTTCCAATGAATCCTGGCTGGAAATCAGGGCTGGTAACAACACTGAATGAATGAGCTTGGATACCAAAAGTTCCACTGCTTATTTGATCACAGTGCTTTGCCCAAACTATTGCTCAGTGCTGATATTTGTGTTTTCTCAGATATCTCTGGATCGTACACCATTGAGCTATGTAGATTTATCCTAAGATTTTGCTTTAATCTCTATATTATGAAGCCAAAAGACGCCATTGTTGTCACCCAGTCTGACACTCATCAACAGCACAACATAATCCTTCAGACACGTTTAAATGCCATTTGATTTGAACTAAGCCATGTAAAATATTCAGCTTTGATTTAAAAAATGCTAGCGGTTGAAAGACAATGATTATAAGTCATAAGTTGTCCCGATGGTTAATTGCTTTCTCTGTAAATTATTTCTAGACTTAATTTCTGCAACTTCAGCTTCCAGCCATCAGATCCCATTCTCCATTTGCTTGTTCAGTAAGTACAAAATTATAGCCTGTCATTGAGTCATCCCACAGACCCATCCCTGATAAGCCACTTAGCCTGTGAGGCTTTACAACTTTACCAGTCCCTTAAGTATTCAAAGCCCTGTTCTCTGAACTCTCTTCAGATTATCAACTTCTTCGATATATTGTGAGCCAGACCCAGTGCTCCTGCAGTGGTTGCACAGTGCCAGATAGGAACTTGACATAATTGTCCCGCTCCCGGTGAACATTTCCCCCTCTCCTCATCTAAGGATGGTCACAGCTGTGTACAGGAGCTCATCTTCTGCTGGCTATCCTCCAGGACAATCAACTTCTTTTCTGACTGGGTTCTTTCCAAGGCACTGCCTTTCCTTTAAATACGGCCTGCCTTCTTGCATCCTAGCTAGGAATGCAAATCACTTTACATTTGTCTGTATTAAAACACATAGGATGGGTTCAACTTACCTAACTGTGAGAGATCTACAGCATCTCTAGATTTCTTCTGTAACAACTTGTGAAAAATAGGCACTTCTAGATGTCTGAAGTAGGTCAGATGCCTATTTCTCTCCATTGCCTATAAAAGGAATCTGTGTGGCTTGCTCAGATGCAGATGTCTAAAGTTAGCAGAGAGGAACCCCAGACAGCACATTCACTTGCAGTCAGCAGGCCAAGCCATCCAACTTGCATTCAGCCAGCGACATATCCCATTTATTAATCACCCGTCACCTTTATCACCCACAAATATGCTGTTATTATCTTCTTCCAGGCAACTGAGAAAAAATGTTAAATAACAGAAGGACAAAAACTAAGCTTAAGGCTCTGCAGCAGAAACACAGCAGCGTGGGAAGTATCTCCTACTGATACTTTGAGGTCTGTGTCCTGCATGGCTTTTAATTCTTTGAATGTGTGACTGTCAGTTTTGTATGGTTCCAGTTTCTGATTCAAAATGACAGGGCCAAGTCAAATATCTTGACGGAGTCCACCATCTGCACTGCTCTTTACAATCCAGACTGTGGTCTTCTCAGCCTGTGGTCCTCAGATCAGAGCCGCCGAGGTGATTATTTGTTTTTAATCCGAGCAGCTGTACAAGCTGGGTGTGGAGCTTGGACACCTGGGAATTTGCTAGGGAAGCACTCAAGCCCATATATTCCTTGCTTCTCCAAGTACAGCAGCTTGACCAATGTCTTAATGTTTCTTTGGCTTGTTTTTACTGGTCCAGCTGGTATCCTTGCTCCAGTGTCCAGTGGCACATACCCACAGTCATTTAGAAATAGTGGAGGGCTGTAACTAAAGCAGACCCCTCGATGAAAAGCATGTTCTGATGTGATGCAGAGGGAGACGCATCGTCTTGCTGCATTAGCAGCAGCAAACTCAGCCATTAGTTCAATGTCTCTTGTCCCTCACAGACACTGTTCTGCTGAGAAACGTCCTTATATCACTGTGAGGTTTTGCTGTAACTGGTGTACCTAAGACTTGCCTGCTTAGAACTGCCTGCTGAGTCTGCTCAGTTTTCCTTCATGGTCTTCCTCCAGACAAAATTCCCTCTGACTTCAGCATATGTTTTGCTTTAACATTTCCAGATAAAGCATGTTGCAGTAGTTGTACTCACAATCCTTTTAAGTGTCACTTTTAATGATGCTGCTGGCAGTTCTTAGGCGTTCTTTTTTTTTTTAAAAAAAAAAAAGCTTCTTAAAATGTATATTCCTCTTATTTTTATGAGATGCCTACAAAATACATGGCAGTGTGCAGTCCAGGGGAATAAAATAGTTTAACGATCGCTTCCACAGAAATTTCTCCTTCTGCCTGCACCAAACACCATGGCTAGCGAGTGTGTGGCTGGTATGTGATCAGTGACTGCGACGTCTATTGTCTAGTTTCCCCATGTAAACAAAATGGTTTCTCACTATTGTTACTCAGGTCAAAAGCAGCGCTACTTGACAAACAAACTTATATTAAGAACATTTGCTGGAAATGTTTATGCTTGGTTCCTGAAAAGGAGACCAAGCGCAGTTGTAGCACAGCGCAGCGTACCGCTGATGAGACTGGATGGGGCCAAGTAGTATGGGTGTGACGCTTTACTTATTTTCAAGCACATATTTGGGAAAATACAGCCCTTCCAAAGGCAAAATATTTGGTCTGTGCATGTATTTTATGGGCATTCGGGATAAATTATCCGTGTCAGGGAAGATCTGCAAGCAGGCTGAGCTGGGAAATACCACTCTCCCCCTGCTTCATGTGCAGAAGAGCTATGGGAAAGGAACCTGGGAGCCCTTTCCACCTCACTTTGGCAGTACCACACTCCACATTAGGTCAGATACTGAGATTTTTGTGACGTAGTTTTTCTTTCCTTTCTCTCAAGAGAACTTGCAGTGTGCGTAGAGAAAACCAGTGGGGTGGAGCGTGGTCACTTCTTTATGTGACCAGTACAAATACATCAGTTTTGATAGGAGGGGACTCAACAGTTTCTTCCAACATCGTGCTTTTGTCTGTTGACTTTGATGTAATCTGAGGTGAGAAATTTCGCAATTTGGGAGGGAAGGGAAATATTTTACTGGAAGGTCAAATATGTTCTTTAAATCCTTGGGGATTCTTTGATCTATTTAGACATTTGGAAGGCAAAATCAAGATCTGTCAACCCTTGGTTAATAAGCACAGGTTAGAAAATCATGATGACTTGAGTGCATTGCATAGATATGAATCCACAGCATGGAAACTCCCTTTTTCAATAGAACAAGGTGCCTACTTTCATCCATGATAAATCTTAAAACTACAGCACCTGTATCTGAAAACTTTAAGCTATCTTTAACAACATATTTCTTCTCCATCTGAGTGCTGTCTGATATACAAAAAGTTTGGCTTTACAGGGAAATAGTGTTTAAAATTCCTCAAGTTGCCTTTAGAGGAGGATTTTGCTAAAGTGTATAGCGTGTGGATCACATGGCTTTGTAGGATAAATATTTAATGGCATGCATTGGGAATTGCTGCATAATTAAATCATAGTTTTGCTTCCCGTAAAAGGTGATTACCCCATTTTTATGGCATCATGATCTTTGCTGCACTGCCACAGTTAGCTTATCTGTCTCACCCAGTTGTCTGGTGTAAAGAGATATATGTTACCCTGTTGATCTATTCTAATGCCTGAGGTTTCTTTAGATCCAGTAGCTGCTCAATCTGTGCATTTCTCCTATTAGCTAGGGCACATCTGATCTAACTGTCTGTCTAGAAGTCTGGCATGGGATCTAAACCAGTTACCCAACAAGACCCTACGGGATGAAACAAATGGTGGCTTTGGGACAAAGTTATGTTGTAAGCAGAGCTGGAAAATCTCAGAAAATATTAAATTTAAGCAAAACCAGTGTCAGGGCCATGTGGGATCATGACTCCTCCCACCCAAGTGTGAAAGGCAAACCCAAACCAAATATTTTGTAAATGGAACTGAAAAAGAAGGCAGAAGGAAGCTATTTCACACGTTTTCATAGAATCATAGAATAGAATCATGGAATCGTTTAGGTTGGAAAAGACCTTTAAGATCATCAAGTCCAACCATTACCCTAACACTGCCATCCCACCACTAAACTGTGTCCCTAAGCATTTTCACACATTTAAATTCCTGCGATGTTGGGAAGCGTTGTATACTTTGTACAGCGTAAGCCTGATGAATGTATTGTGTGAGTGATATCCGAATTTCATGAACAAAAGCCCCCTGGCACTGACGGAAAGACAGGGAACGCAGATCCCGGACAGACCCACCCCAGCCATCTCTCCATCTCAGTCCTCTGCCATGTGTTTTCTTTATGTCAGCAGGCAGCCTGGCCCTTCATTACATCAAATGAGATTTGGGGTTTGTTTTGTAATTTTCCAGTAAGAATCAACCAGTTCTTTTAATTCCTAGCTAGGTAACTATAAATTCCTCAGGTTACTGCTTTAATTTCTGAGGGTAAGGCCAAGTATGTAACTTGCATGTACTCCCCTAACCACAGCCCTTGTGCTGCAGTGACTTTACTGTCTGTTTACGGTAACTGCTGTGCTTCCCTTTGATAATACTGTTCTATAACCATCTGCATTCACCCCCCCATACCCTAAGGTAATGTTAAGTGTGTCTGCACACTGACTGGCTTTCTGTTCTTCATTAACCTCTGCTTCCTCTGCTTCCAGGTATCAGTAGATGTTACCAGACTGATCGCTATTACACTCCAGCAAAGCATTTGTGCCTGCGGTATCTGAACATACAGGGGTTAGTTGGTTCATTCATTTTTAAGTGAACAAGACCTGCTCAGATCATAGTCGCTCCTGGCTTACAGTCGCGCTTTCCTGTTTGGATAAAGCTGTCTTGTGGGTGAGGAATGTCACAATTGCAGGTCATTTTCCCCTCGATCTCATCATCAGTGAAAGAGACTCAAGATGCAAAACCGTGCTGTAACTTAGAAAAACTGGCTGGGTAGGACAGCAAAGGTGAGGAGCTACAATATTCAGCTTCAACACTGAAATGTCTTGGCATAAGAAATGATACAGTTGATTTTTCAGGGTGTCAGCACAGAAACTCTGTTTCTTCATGAAATGCTGGGGGAGAAAAGACAGGAGGGAGTCCCCGTCCCCCCTCCCTGTGCTTTCCCCCTGCATGAGCAGGTGCAATGCTCCCCTGGCCTCCCTCCACTTCAGTGAAAAGGGCTGAATTGCTCCCCAGCATGCAAGGACCGGAGCATTGTTGTTATCTTAGACGGCAGCGGGTTCTCCGATTTTTCAGGTGACTGCTCTTCATAAAGGAAAGGGATTTACACAACAGACAGCACATGCACGAACAGTAGGACCGAGGCCTTTTGGGGAAAGTATCGCATAACCCTTCATTCAGCATCCAAGCCGGCATTTCCCTTCCTTCCTCGCATTTTCCCCTCTCGCACTTTTAGAAATCGAGAGAGCATGCCCTGAGAGCCCCTCGGCTTTTCGGGGCTGTGTTCCCCCAGCCCCCGGGGTGAGCTGTGCGGGCACGCTGCCGCTGCTGCCTGCAGCTGGCATTCCGCTCCCGCCGCCGGCTCCAGCCGGGAGCGGGCGGGGCTGGCGGCGGCTGCCCCGGCTGCTCTCCTCATCCTCCCCTGCTCTCATCGCCTGGCTCTGCTGGCCGAGGTCCTCCGTGCTCTGCCCAGGTGCCATTGCCACCCTCCTTGCACCTTGGGTCAGGAGCACTTCACAGGGCAGCGGTCCTTCCCTGGCCGCCCGGGAAAGCGCAGGTTATTTTCCTCATGGCAAGAAGTTGCTGAAGCCGGCTGAAAGCAAAGGCAAACCACAAAGTGGTTCGTGAACAACTTTGTTGCTATTTCAGAAGGCTTTGCCCTTTGCGGTGACACAGGCTGTTGCTATTCTTGGGAGCCTATTGCAGGCGAGGGGAGGGCCGTCTGTCGGAAGTATTGCTTTTGCCTTTAAACAAATAGTTGGGAGACATCAGACGTCCACGCACGGCTCAATGCACGTTCCTTACCCGTGAGCTTAAAGGGTCTCTCTCTCTCTCTCTTTCCTTCCTCTCCCTCGCGTTCGTACGCACAAGTTTTTGACAGAGAAGGTGCACAGGATGGGAGGCTTTGAAGTGTTTGCTGTGTCAGCTGAAGTTAGGGAACCGAGCGTGCACACACAAGCAGCATCCCTTCGTTCTTGTAACTTGCCAGCAAGTTGTGGTGAGAAATAGCAGAGAGGAGAAAAAAAAAAAGCCATGGCAGCCCTTTGCAATCTACAACAGTAGGAGTTGGGATATTTCATGGCATAGATGCACGTGCTGTTTTACCAGCTAATGAAAGGGAAGCCACCCTCCTCCCATGACATTTATCTGAGGGAAAACTGAGACTGTCTCAGTTATATTGAGTGAAAGGCTTGACTTTGAGAGCTACTAGGAATCACTCCATCCCTGTCAGCTTCAGTGGAAGCAGTGGCCAGAGGCTGGACTGCAGCAGCAGGGGAGGCTACAGCGGGTGCGGGCGAGCT
>NW_009260493.1:7964429-7972499 GCF_000687185.1 Egretta garzetta | reverse complement strand
TTTGACAGAGAAGGTGCATGGGATGGGAGGCTTTGAAGTGTTTGCTGTGTCAGCTGAAGTTAGGGAACCGAGCGTGCACACGCAAGCAGCATCCCTTCGTTCTTGTAACTTGCCAGCAAGTTGTGGTGAGAAATAGCAGAGAGGGGAAAAAAAAAAGCCATGGCAGCCCTTTGCAATCTACAACAGTAGGAGTTGGGATATTTCATGGCATAGATGCATGTGCTGTTTTACCAGCAAATGAAAGGGAAGCCACCCTCCTCCCATGACATTTATCTGAGGGAAAACTGAGACTGTCTCAGTTATATTGAGTGAAAGGCTTGACTTTGAGAGCTACTAGGAATCACTCCATCCCTGTCAGCTTCAGTGGAAGCAGTGGCCAGAGGCTGGACTGCAGCAGCAGGGGAGGCTACAGCGGGTGCGGGCGAGCTGCCTACAGTGCTCTGGCTCTGCTCCCAGTCCCAGTCCCAGTCCCGGTCCTGGAGCAGGAGCCTCTGCATACTCTCAGCAGACCCGCTGGCCTCAGTGAGGCAAGTTGTCCAAGCCATGCCCAGGGGGAATTGCTGTTGTATGATTTGGCAGTGCTGCAGGCAAACAAGATTGTGCTCTTTCTCATTACGTGCCGTTTTGTCTTGGTTGGTTTTGCTCTAATACACTAATGCCTGCAGATAGCATGGGAGGGAAGGCAGAGGTGGAAAGTTGGTAGCTTTTGCAATATTTTCAGGAAGTAGAATTCCTGAACATTTTTTCCTTAAGTAGAGCCGGCAAGGTACACCCCTTATTGGTGTGTGCTTAACAAGAAAATTTGACAACAGACACTGTAGCTGCCCTGCCTGACAGCTGCCTCACTGTCGGCTTCAGAAGCTGGAGTGCTGGGGATGCCATGGGGGCACCGGTTTCAGCAGGGGGCTTGGTTTTGGCAATGCCTTTGGCATGGAGTTAAATGAGTCAGCCTAACTCTGCTCTCATGTGTAACGTATTTTCCATGTAAAATGTCCACCTGTCAGGCAGTACGGGATGCTATCAGGGCTGCTAACAGTCTCTTGCCACATCCAGAGAGGTGTTGTTTCCTTATGGGGTATGTGCAAAAAGTAATGTCAGCTTTTAAAGATATTACTCTGATGTTTTGGGGAAAAAACTGAGAATTTGTTAAGGCTGGGGAAGGAGAAGAAATCTTTTCCAAGATTAAACTCAGCCGTGACAAGATTCCTCTGTTATGATGTGGTGTGTAAGTGACCTCCTTTAACAGCCCACACCCCATATAGCCCACAGCTCTGCTCAAGCGTCTGCTCTCTGGAAACTCAGCTAACTCTCTAGCTACAGACTTGTTCCCACCTCCCCAAGTGCCTTGATATGTAATGGACCTGGAGAAGCCAGAGAACTGACAAGACAGCCATGGTGGCTCGCCAGGGAGCACAGCCATCGTCCCAGATGCGTGGCCCTGGAGGATGCTCTGGGGTTGACTCCTCCTCCCAGAGCTGCTGCCTGGCGAGGGCTGGTCCTGTGGCAGTGATCCCCACTGCCTGCTGAGGAGCTGACAGAAAAAAAGAGTTCGGTTCAGAATTCAGTTGAAGGGCAGGTTCAGCTTCACTGAGAACTGAGGAGAGGCTATCTGGGCTCCTGGCAAGGTCTGGCAGAATGAGGGGATGTTTTTAAGGGGGAATGCCCAGAAGGAAGTGAGGCATCCTGAACAGCCTGAACAGATGTTGGGTTTCCCTCATTCCATGCTCTCTTTGCACCAGGGTTATTCAGTTATTCTCAAGTTTTAAGTTTGTACATGTGGAGTTAGAGAAGATTTCACATGGAAAACCTGTCCCATCCTTAGGTAATCAGGTATGCAAGAATTGACTACTTAATTTTACTATTAGCTTTTGCCATCCAGCTGACAGGAGGCTGCTTTGCTGAAATAGGAACTGCTGTGCAAAATTATTGAGACAAGTTTGCAGCACAGCATTGGTGGGACTGGTGTTATCCATCACTCCTTCTTGCATTTGTGAAGGACTTTTGCAGCCTGTCTTTGTCCCCTCACTCCCCCAGTTCCACCCAAAACTGATCCTGCAAATCTCTATGAAGACAGCCTGGGCAGGCATCTCCACTCTCATCACACTTGTAGAGTGTCCTTCTTCATCTGCGAGCTGAATCGGACTCATCGGCTATAGGGTGTTACTAATTTTGACAGAAGTGAGAGGTGTAATGCAACTGCAGCCCTTTCTGTTTAAAACCTTCCTTCTAAATGTCATCCTTCAACTAAATATACTGGTTATGTATAGCTGCTGGCACTTATTTGCTTTGGGAGGACTTAAAAGCTTGTCAGGAACTGCACCCTTCCCCTGAACAAGAAGCACACTACTGCCACGAGTGAGTAATAAAAAGTAAAGCTTTTCACCAAGTTCCCAAATCTTGAGATGAACAGATTTCAAGTGACAAATGTTAACTAAATACACCAGTGAATTCCATTCTTTTTTTAACAGAAAAGTAAAAAAAAGATATTCTAGACAAACTGTGGGATTTCTTTTAACTGTGTTTAAACCAGGAGTTTAGTGCTACCTATGTTCCCCTCAGAAGCCAGAGCCCAGCCTGATTTTTAAACGTTTACCTACTTGTTTACTCAGAAATCCAGCAGACAAATCTGCTCCTGAAAATAAAAGCCAGATAGCCCATTTTTCCTTCCTAGTTCTGCCTTTATTTCACGGTATCTCTGCCAGCTGCAACACAGCAATGGCTTAACTTTGCTCCCTGTGGTAACCTCAGGAGGTACCCAGCTTTCATGCACGGTAAAGCAGTCAGTAGACAGCACGAACTGTAATGGCCAGACAAAAAAAATAAAGGAAGACATTGTTATTCTGGGGACTTGCCTTTGGGCTACCCAGAGGGCAGTGCACCCTTGCCACGCTGGGCTGCGGGTCTGCAGAGGTACCAGGGAGCTTCCTGGGCTTCGACCTGCTCCCTAACTTACATCCCACTGTGATAAATAAGTGTTTACGTAAGGTCTTGGGGAAAAATTTCCCCGTAAGTAAAATGGTGTGCTGCTTGGTGTGGCACTGGTTTGAGGGATGTTTTGCAGCATCACTGGTAGCCAGCTGATAGTGAAAAGCCACAGCTCAGCAGGCGTGAGAATCTGTTTTCACAATTGTGGCTGAAAAGCTGAGGCATCGATGCTATTGGTGTTAACTGGCATTAACTGGCATCCCAGCAAAGGAAGGAACTGGAAAAAGGCTGGTCCCAGCCAATGAAAGCAAACAGAGGGAGGGAAAGCAAACAGCCTGTGCTGGTTCTGCAGCCAAGGCGATCGTAAAGGGATCTCATGAAACGCAGCGACTGTGAAAGACTCGCTGGTGGCCACAGGGTCCTGGTCCCAGAGCCCCGTATCTGTTTCCCAGCAGAAACACACAGGCGAGCAAACAAGGAAAACTCCAGTACAACAGGCACGAGCGGGATAAGGAGGGCAAAAACGGGAATGTGCTTCGCTGCTTCTGAATTCTCTGTGCTTTTCCCGCTGCTACCTTGCCGCTGTGTGCTGTTAAAAGAACGGCTTGGCTCGCCCTGCGTGCCCGGGAGCGAGCGGTGTCAGCCAGAGCAGGGCAGGGGGGCTGCCGGAGGGTTTGTGGGGTGGGAGAGGGCTGCACCCGCTCTGCTCCTCTCACTGCCACCTGGGAAGGGAGTCCTGCGCAAACTGGGGGGTGGGGAGAGCTGTTCCAGAAAGCAAAAAAAAAGTCCCGAACACCAGACAGGATAGGCAAACAACTTAACGGCGCTCCGAGGAGCACAAGCTCCAGCTCTGCAACTGTGCCGTCTGAGGCTGGGCAGAAGGTACAGCCTTCAGGAGAAAGATGAGTGGAAAGATAAAAAAGCCAAAAGCAGGAGAGGGAGAGGAGCCAAGCCAGGGGTATGAGTGTAACATCGTCATGAGATTCCCCTCTCGGTTCTGTCCACATGCAGTTGGCAAGAAATCGTATTTTCTGATATTTTCTCAATTCCTTGCTTTCAAAACTGACCAAACAGTTTATAATTAGAGGCACGATTAGGCTAGAAAAAGAAGATAAGACAAGATATTCACATTAAATGGCTGAATAATTTGCCTGGAAAATCTGTGAAGCTGAGGTGGGCATTTCTTCCAAAGTCTCTGGTCATGATTTGCATTTGTCTGCATTTCCAGCAATCTAATAACTCAAATTTAGGACTGTGGAGAGAGAGGAAAGTTGGTGTTAAGCCAATAGGAATGAGAGAGAGCCAAAGGGCTTTCTGAATCAGTTTTCTGTGGCCATTTTTATCAGTGTTGGTGTAAAGAAGATTGTCTTATTTCCCTGTAGATCTCATGACTCTCAGAAAGAAAACAGTGGAAGTCTCCCAATTCATTTATTCTAAAATATGGAAACCAAGCTTTTCAGCAAAACTATGGAGAGGATTTTCTTGACATAGCAGCTGTAGTTATGTTGCCTACCCCTGTGATCGCTGAGCTTTGCTCTCAGAACTAATAGTTCACCATTTGCAAAGGAGGTTCATAAGATAGCCAGCTCAGGACAATGAGAGAAGGAAAAAATGCATGGAAAGAAAAGGAAGAAGTGGAGCAAAAACCCGAAGAAAAATGTACTATTTATTCCAGAAAAAAGTGCCAACCTAAAAAAGCACACAAGCAGCCTTTCCCATTAGTGTTGACGCATTGACACCCGGACGCAAGGGGGAAAATATGCCAAAATTCCAGTCACAGAGAAATGAAAACTAGATGAAAAAAGACGGAGAGCTATCTCAAGAAAGTGAATGATCCATCCTTGAGAAGCTGTGAATATAGCGAAGACAATTGTTATTACTGTGGTGCAGCAAATTAATTACAGTTCAGGAGTCAGCTTGGCAAAGAAGCTTTTTATAAATGTAAGATAAATCTCATAAATGTAATATTTAGGCTATGCCATTTGCCTCATTTTGCAAATGAAGGAGCTTTAAATAGATAAATAAATGGATAGTACTAAGTAAGTAAATAAATAAATAATGTAGTCTGGTGTCACATAGCAAGTGCATGACAGAACCGAGAACACAAGTTTCTTCATTCTGAGTCCTGCAGTTTACTTACTGTGTTTTGTTCTTACTTGCTCATTCTCTTTGTGTTTTGCTCTTACTCTTTGAGAGGCACTGATCCATACCAATGTATTTTTACTGGACTTTTTTAAAGTCTTTTAGAAAAGTTCTTGACCCCTTTTGATAGAACGAATAATAGACAGAGTCTGGTGCTCACTGCACTTCATAACTCCCTCCGGGCCCTGAAAAATACCTGTTGACTCACTGCACAACTATTTATTTTGCTGCTCTTCTGTTAGCATATTCTTTAATAAGTACTCCAATGTGGCCAGGGTCAACAACTTCAAGAGTTATGTTTTGGCAAAAACTTAAAATCAACTCAAATAAAACCTGAATTTTACTTCAGATTTTTACTTTCATGACAGTGTTGCCTTTTGATCAAATAAATTGAAAGGTCTTCTAGCTTCTGGCTAACCTGAAGGGTTGCTTGTAATGTTTACTGAATAATGTGTCTGTGTTTTGCTAGCGCACACTGTTCTTTCCCGTTTCCTTCAGATATTTCGCACGTACCTTTTTCTACCAAACCACAGAAACAGCAGTCCCATATATTTGAAAGAAAGTTGTCCATTTGAAATAAAATCAGGAGGCAGTGATAAACGAAAGCCAGAAAGTTTAGTAAAAATGCCTGTACAAATTTTATCCAGTTCATTATCTTGTGGGAAATAGCAAACCAGTTTATCTACTCAGACTGAAATTTTCATGGCCTTGATTTCTTTCTTACCTGCTTTTGATATAATTTTCTGGAATCAGTGGAGAAAATCCAGTATGAACCACTAAGAGGTGTACCAGAGCTACATTTCAAATGTCTTTATTGGTATCCCATTCACTGTTTTGTGTGATTGGAGTCATTTCAATCAGCTCCTTCACTGGCAGAGGCTGAACTGGAGCCTGAACTCGGAGGAAGCGTCTTGGAAAAATGGAGGGGGAGGAACAGTGAGCACGTGGCCCTGATTTCTCGCTTTGCTTCCACCATAAGTGCGCTGTGACCAATGTGGTGCAGCCTCCACTGGCACGCAGTCCCAGGGCAAGGCCTGGGCCTGGAGCAGCCCATTGGTAATGTCACCCACTGCCTGAAATCAGGAGGTTTTTAGGAATCTCCAAACAAGCTGCCAAAAGCGGAAGCCCTTTAGATCACTGCGCAGTGGAAAAGGGGTTTTGATCTTTCCTCATGTAGTGATTTGCTAAAAAATGTGTAAGCCAAAATCCCTTTTGCCTGTTCCAATTAAGGGAAGGGATGCACCTTGCTAAGAAAAACGTTAGCTGCTGAAACGTTTTTTTTTTTGTCGCTGGGAAACATTTTCTCCAGCATGGAATATGTCAGTCACACAGGAAATGCAGTCATTTTTGTGGTTTTAATTATTTTCACTGAGAAAGTGTTTTGTTTTCTCCTGAAAATCTTGTTGTTGCAAAAATAAACAACTAAATGTCATTAATGCTGTGCTTTGAGTTCTTGCTGTTTTCTGACCACAGTTGGCAACCTGAAAGGAGTTTTATGTGCATTCATTAATACCAAATGTCTGGGTAAAGCTTCCAAAGTCAAAATTTTCAAATTGTTGCAGGCAAGCAGGAAACAAAACCAGCCCCCAATGCACAGGTCATTTTGGGTTCACCCAGTGGGCGCAAAGAAATAAGCAGTGTACAGTCCTGCGATGTGATGAAAGCTTTAAGCCATACGTTCCCAGAACTCTCCTCACCTTGGTTTGTTGACAGGTAGCAAAGACGGTCTTCAATGAACAGTACGTGTCTGGAGGTGTCCAGGGAAAATTCGGTTTGAGACCCTCATTCCCCTTCACAGCAGGAGACACTGAAAGCTCAGCAGATGGAGTGATGGGCCTGATATCACCCAGGACAACGTACAAGAGGCCATTTGGAAGAAACAGAGGGTTTCTGCCCCAGAATCCTTCCTCGCCTAGGACTCACCAAAATCCTGTCTTTTGAAATACAGATAAGGAAAATAATACACTGGCAGTGCTTCAACAGGGAGGTGCCAGCAAGGTTTCTTTTCCCCACTGTGCCAGCCCCACAGGCCAGGTGTGCACTTTGCTGGGAGAGAACAGGGAGGAAACTGTTAGTTCACTTTCCACTTTAAAAAAAGAAGATGTTTTCTCCCAGTTGCTGTGAGGAGGGAGTGAAGGCCATTTGGCCGCCAGCTCTCCGGCCCCTCACACTGTCTGATGTAGCTCCTGAAGGAGCCTGTGTGGGCAGCAGCCGCTTTGCTATCCCACACAGATTGCCTGTGGGACCCCCGGGGACCTCCTCGGGGAGGAAACCCTCGGTGGGGCCATGGCCTCAGAGCGAATCCCCAACATGTACCCTCCAAAAGCACTTGGTGCTGGTTGCAGCCTGCTGCAGTTCAGGGGCTGGCATTTGCTTTTCAGTCGTTCATATTTTTGTTTGCTTTTTTAAAAGCCCAAGGTACATAACATTTCTGGCAAAGCTGATTTAGTGATCTCCAGGGTAGAAGCAAACCCTCTCCTGTAACTTTCTGTGTAGGTTACCACTGTGATTTTTACAAAGGGCTTCCCGGAGTTGCTGAGGACTGCAGCCTGGGGGCTGATGCCACCTCCTTCCCACCGCTGGCACGGGCAGACACAGACTTGCAAGAAGGCAGCTGCCGCCCATCACCAAGACCCCTGCCATCCCAGCGTGGCTGCTTGGCTGAGCTACTTCTGTGAAACGAGAGGCATTAGCATCAGGACTTGGACCTCTCCGAAGATTACAGAAGGCCTGGTGCACTCATTTGGCTTCTCCATGGCTTGGGCTGCCAACCTATGAGCAACCCCATTCAGTAGACACCCTTCTGCCTCACTTCTCATTCAGATTCAGACTCCATGCTGCCCAGTTTGGCTTAAACATCTCTGTTTCAGACTAATCACTGGGGCATTAGTTGTTTAAATTCACACTGATGAAATAAGCGTTGGCGAAGGCCAAGGGTACCTTGCCAGTGGTACGGCGTGTGCTCAGTGGGAGGCAGGCAGTGCCCTGAAGAGCCAGCGTGCT
>NW_009260493.1:7940782-7964324 GCF_000687185.1 Egretta garzetta | reverse complement strand
GATCAGGTCCACAGCAAACAGAGTGCACACCACATTTTAGCCTTCCAATGCAGCTTCTAACTTCAGTGAAGTCTTGTCAAAGAAATGTGGGCAAAGCACGGTTTTGTAGTTAGCTGTCATGAAGTTTAGCTCTCGGTGAGGACTTCCCTACCGTGGACGTAGCGCACAAGAAAGCTTTTTGCACATATGGAGTCAATAGGCAGGAGTTACTGACTTGGCTGAAGGTTATTTTCATTCTGCAAAAAGTAATCAGAAACTCCAGAGCAGTACCAGGGTGGGCTGCTAAGTTGCAGGTACTTTATGAGAGCAAGGGAACTTGCTAGTCTCTTTCTGGCTTCACTGGGGCAGCAAAAGACCCGCTTTCCTTCCCTGTCCTCGTCATAGAGAGATCACACCAATCTCGCTCACTTGCAGTGAAGCTGGTGAAGAGTTTTGGCACTGCCTTCAACTTCTTCCCCCCTAGACAGGGAACTTGGAACATTTCCCTCATGCTCTACCTTCTTCTTCAAATCGTACCCTATCCTGTGTAGTGACCAATATGCCCAGAGAAAAGTCTCTTCTTCCCTGTCTTGAATTGCACCTCGGCTTTTTGTAGTGGGTGTCTGCCCTTTCCTGATGGACACCTCTGAAATTTCAGTTGTACTCAGTGAAAATGCCTTCACGCTCCCCACCACATACACACTTGTGCTTTCTTACTCATGGCTCTCTGACTGTGTCTTCTCCTCTCCCTCAGCCCATCCAAGGGAGCAGAGCAGCTACAGCAGCAAGGAGGGAAACTCAGATCTTCTGTTCCCTTCTGAAGAAAGTCCCAGTTGGCTGCAAGACATCTGACTTTTAAACAGCTCTCCCCATGGCTTAGAGTTTTTTGTGACTAACAACATGTTTAGACATGTATATCCACATTTATCATTGTAGGGTTTGGCTCCCTTGAAAATTTTAAAAGTGATTACACTTGGGCCTGCTCTCAAACTCTTGGGCACGTGCCACTGAAATCAGAGGCAACACATTCAAGTGCCTAATCCTGGAGTCTTATGATTGCTACATCTACACAACCCACCCTCTCAGTTGTGAAAACTTGAAAGCCTGAGTTAGTTGAGCTTCATTCATAGAAACTCAAGAATGAGAATAGAAATGGAAATAACTCACCATTTTTTATTTTTAAAAGCTACATTTTCTAAGCCAGTCTTTTGATTCTGATTTTCCAAAAGGCATATGAAGTGTTTAACATTTCATCTCCAGCTTGAACATACATGACGTTAAAATTGAGGAGGAGAAGCGATTTTATGGATAGAAGAGATTTAATCCTTTGGGATTATGACCGTAGGATAGGTGGAACAGTCCAGGCCTTGCACTGTGGACGTGGATGGGGCAGCGCTGGGCACACAGCCCAAGGGCAGTGCTCAGATGTGCAGCGCCTTTGCAATGCTTCCTTGACAGTCCAGTTCTCAATTTGCCAGTGAAAAGGGAGGGCGCGAGCATAGCCTGAAACCGCTTCATTCATCTGAAATCCTCCCTGCCAAGTGATACCTGTGCCAGTGGCAAGTGGAGCAGTGAGGGCTGGGGGACTCACCTGCAATGGTGTCCCCCTGAGCTGTCTCCTGCCTGTCTCAGTTTGGAGGCATTGGGAGCTTGGGGCTAGAGCAGAGCCACCTTCTTCATCAAAGTGTCATCCTCTTCTTTGTCAGATCCTGCTTCCTCCCAGATAACGAGTGACATGGAGCAAGTGGGATTTGGAAGGAGATTCTTGGAGAAGAAGTAGTGGAGCTACACTGCACTGTGTTGCTCTGCACAGTAGCTGCAGCTGGCCTGGTGCAATGCATGGGCTTGCACCCAATGCGTGGGCTCTGCAGCCTGCTGGAGCTGCGCAGGCTGCAATTGCAGCAGTACCGTGGCGATTGACTCTCAGATTTGGCATGGCTGCTTTCAGAGACTTGCTGCATCATTCCATCCCTCTGGCTTTGTTTCCAAGTGACTGGCAGATCAAATTGAGGTTTGATGGCTGTAGGTTGCCACGAGTTCAGAGAGGAGAGACCCTCTGCTGGGCCAGGGGCCACCCTGACTCTCTGTGGTCATGGTTCCTGCCTGGGCTGCACCGCTCTGGGGAAGAGGAAGGTGGGGAGCAACTCACAGCTGTCTCAGCAACAGCTTGTTTTGTGCTCCCTGCCTCACCCCCCTTAACTGAGCAGAGAAAGGAAGCAAAGAGCTTCTCCCATGTAGGCTGAGTCTCCTGATGATGGCAGGTTTGTCTCGATGACTCTTACATATATGTTCTTCATGTCTGAGTAGCACATAGGCTCATTTCATGCACAAGGACACCTAGAAATGCTATTACAAAGGCAGTTATGCGGCAGATGGGAAATCCCAGAAATGGAGGGTAGTCATGCTTCTGTAACTCAGCTCTTTTGTGCATATGCACAATACATTGTGTACCATTTTTATTGCATACGGTTTCTTTTGCACACCCTCACCTTCTTCAGTACACAGAACAGATAATATTTAGCTAATAATAATTTGGAGGTCTGTGTTACACCAGAGCCCACACGGCAGAACCACAACCATTGCTGCTGCCCTTGTAACCTACAGTGCCAGTCAGTATTTTGATTTTGCTTGGTTTGTTCCAGCCTATGGTCCTAGCCTTGGAAATGGGGATAATCCATAATGGAGATATGGTTAACAGTTTACCTGTAAAATACTAGGTGGTACTGTAATATATAAAAATTTCATAAGTCTGAATTAATCCACCTTCGCAACATGCCAATAAGATGGGTGGATAGCTTTATCTCTGCACTGGGGTTGAGGAACTGGGGCGTATCATTTTAAGTCCAAAACCATCCATCCCTTAAATTCAGATGCCCAGTCTGAGAAACCTAGGATCTGTCCTTGTAATTTAGTATTAAACAAATCTTAATACATATAAAGGCAGTTACCATTCACTTTGTTTGCACTTGGGAGTCTTGTACACAGCTGAAAATAAAGCTTCAGGATCTCAGATCATGCAAAGAGAAAAAATAAGTCTGACAGCATCCTCTGTAGGCCATCTAGTCCATCTTCCTGCCCTGAGAAAAAGCCAGCTACATCAGTCTTCCCTGGGTATCCCTGTTGCTAAATTGTTCCTGTCTAATCTGTTCTTAAAAAATCCGTAAAATCAGCAATTTCACTGTCTTCTGTGGCAGCTCTCTTCCAGTTCCTAATTACGCCTGTTATTAGACTGGTGTTTAGACTAAACCCTCTGTACTACAACTAGTCCCTCTTTCCTTGCTTTGTTCACAGGGGACATGAAGAACTGTATATTCCTCTGCTCTTTGAAGGCATTGGATATGTCTGCTCCTGGTCCCCAGGGCCCTCGCTGGCTCACACCTCTCTTTGGGGAACCCTGCTCAGAATGGGACATGAAATGCCGGCAGAGGCCTCAGGGGTGCTGAGTAAGGCAGAAAAATTTCTTCATGCATCTTACATGTTACTTTTTCTGCTTATATGTCCCAGATGAGATCCTCACATTTCTTCACAACAGTGTCAGTGTTATTGCTCATTAATAACTTGGGGTACACTACAACCCCAGTTCCTTTTCTGCAGAACTATCATCCATCCCGCCAGATCCCATTTCGTAATTTTGTAATCAATTACTCTTACTTAAATGTAGGCCTGTGTGGTCTTCCCAACTGAATTATTTCCCACATTTTTTCAACTCACTGCACTCATTTGTTAGTCTTCTGCCCTCCTGTGTGCCTACAGCTCCTTTCCCAGCTGGATGTTGTTTGTGGTCTCCCACACAAATTTAATACATGCAGCTGCTAAAGACACAAATGATAGAGCAGAAAGCAGAAAAGAGAAGCAGGCCCAGGACAGATCGCTGTAGAAGTGACAGCAGATTTTCTTCCAACATGACAACTATTTGTTAATAATCCTTAATTAAAAAAACCAGATTTCCTACTGTAATTATTTTCCATGCATTTCAGAAACAAGGCGTCTACAAGTGAACACACTACCATGGAAAGCCTGGTGTAAGCGACTTCCGCAGCATCAGGTACCAACTCTGTGCCACAGGCTGGGTTTGGAGCTTGACTTTCATCTGCCTCCAGGATGGGGCACATTTTTGGCCCCTGTGCATTTCAGAGCTGCCTGGGGTGGCTGGGTGGCTCTGCTGGAGAAGGGCAAGGTGCAGCCTCTTGGGCCCCAGGAGCTGGGAAGGAAGGACACACTCACCGAGGGCAGCACCTTTAGAGACTTCAGCTTTTAAGCTCTAGCATGCCTGTACATGTCCTAACTCCCGATTTAACCAAACCTAGACAGATTTTTGCAGCAAGAGGAAAGCATACATTTTTGGCACAGCGGTTATCCTTGCTCAATTTCAAGCCATTGGTATGAGGCAGAATGGGGGGGAGGGAGGTGTAATTATGAAAGCAGTGTTTTTGAGAGTAAATATATTTTTGAGCACTGATGAAAGCACATTTTTCTCCTAGCACTGTTTGCAGAAAGAACACTGTTTGCACTGAGCTTTGCTGCAAGCAGACCTTAAATGCAGCGGACCTGCTGATCACAGTGGCTGTGGCTGAAGCGAGGTTTTCAAAGCCAGGGCAAAGGGAGGTCAGCGACTGGACAAGTCGGGTGTTGTACCTGGCTGTCCAGGAAACATGAAAAGGACCTGGGAAGGCAACCAGAGAACCCGTGACAGGATGCTCAGCTAGAAGGAAAGATGGCAGGAATTAGTCAGTGCTCAAAGTGCTTCGAAAAAGCAAGCACAGTTGTACAGTGACAGCCAAGTAGCATTTTTTATAGCCATGGGTGACTACTGACATTGCCTCATACGTTTATGAATGGAGGGAAAAAGGCAATCCCTAACTCTTTGGTTAAGTATCGTAACCAGGTTGGTATGTATCTAGTCAAAAGGAGCCCTGTCCCTTGCCAGCTGCAGCGTGGGTACTCGCAGTGGCTTTTGATGTTCACCTGAGGACAGCTCTTACTTTTTACAGCTTTTACTTTGTTTTCCCTTAATTTCAACCAAAGCTGTTGAAGTTCAGTAAGATGATGAGCAC
This sequence comes from Egretta garzetta, assembly GCF_000687185.1. Taxonomy (NCBI): domain Eukaryota; kingdom Metazoa; phylum Chordata; class Aves; order Pelecaniformes; family Ardeidae; genus Egretta; species Egretta garzetta. Next base: position 7,959,291 of record NW_009260493.1, on the reverse strand, counting down.
CCTGAAACCAAGCACCTAGCACAAAGCACCAGGCAACTTTACGAATACGTTGTGCCTCTTACCGGGTGTCCATCAAGGGTCTACCTTTGAGAGACCAACTGCCCTCAAGTTCTCCACCCTCTGGTGATAGATATGAACAACAGCAGACCAGGGCTGGGGTTCAGAGGAGGTGTGGAGGGCATTGCCTGTTATGGGCTCTTCCCTCAGGCTCCATGGTTAAATGTGCTACACTGATGTCACGTACCTCCTTTACGTTACTGAAGATACCACAGCTTTCACCATAACATAAATCCATGGAACTATGGGCTCACAGAAGCAAGTTTTGTATTGTTGGTTTGGGTTTCTGAGCATGGACAAGTAAAATAAGCTCCTGTTTTGTGGGGTTCAGATTAATACTGTTCAGAAAAAAAAAATCCACTACTTTGGATGGGGATTTTTGGAGTTGTCCGAAAAGAATAAAAGATGTCTATTTTATTCCACTAGAGGTCACCAGCACAATATTTTTACAAAGAAGACTATGGGGAAAGAGCAGGATAATTTCACAGAATCATAGAATCATAGAATCATAGAATCATAGAATCATAGAATGTTTTGGGTTGGAAGGGACCCCTAGAGGTCATCTAGTCCAACCCCCCTGCAGGAGCAGGGACACCGCTAACTAGATCAGGCTGCTCAGAGCCCCATCCAACCTGGTCTTGAAAGTTTCCAGGGATGGGGCCTCCACCACCTCTCTGGGCAACCTGTTCCAGTGTTTCACCACCCTCATTGTAAAGAACTTCTTCCTTATATCTAGTCTAAACCTACCCTGGTTTAGTTTAAAACCATTACCCCTTGTCCTGTCACAGCTGGCCCTACTAAAAAGATTTTCCCCATCTTTCCTATAGGCCCCCTTTAGGTACTGAAAGGCCGCAATCAGGTCTCCCCGCAGCCTTCTCTTCTCCAGGCTGAACAAGCCCAACTCCCTCAGCCTGTCCTCATAGGAGAGGTGCTCCAGCCCCCGGATCATTTTTGTGGCCCTCCTCTGGACCCACTCCAACAGTTCCATGTCCTTCTTGTGCTGAGGGCTCCAGAGCCGGTTGGCCTTCTGGGCTGCCAGCGCACATTGCCGGCTCATGTCCAGCTTTTCATCCACCAGCACCCCCAAGTCCCTCTCGGCAGTGCTGCTCTCGATCCTTTCTTCCCCCAGCCTGTACTGATACCAAGGGTTACCCCGACCCAGGTGCAGGACCTTTCACTTGGCCTTGTTGAACCTCATGAGGTTCACACAGGCCCACCTCTCTAGCCTGTCCAGGTCTCTCTGGATGACATCCCGTCCTTCTGGTGTGTCAACCGCACCACTCAGCTTGGTGTCATCCGCAAACTTGCTGAGGGTGCACTCGATCTCGCTGTCTAAGTCATTGATGAAAACATTAAACAGCACCGGTCCCAGCACGGACCCCTGAGGGACACCACTCGTCACCGGTCTCCATCCAGACATCGAGCCATTGACCTCTACCCTCTGGACGCGACCATCCAGCCAGTTCCTTATCCACCGAACAGTCCACCCATCAAATCCATAGCTCTCCAATTTAGAGAGAAGGATGTTGTGGGGGACCGTGTCAAAGGCTTTGCAGAAGTCCAGATAGATGACGTCTGTTGGTTCTCCCTTGTCCACTGATGCTGTCACTCCATCATAATTTCAGTTCAAGAAGTTCACATGGGACTTAACTATGTTATGATTTTGGCCAGCTAATCGTTCTGGAATAACTGTTCATACTCAGCTACTTCTCACACAGTTTTCTGTTTTGGGAACTGAGCATTTTTCTGGGAAAAGAAAAATCACTTTAATGCTGGACTGAAGTGTTCACACCATAAAGGATATCTTAGAAAAGCTAGATCATAGCAAAATAGGTACACTGAGCAGTTATCTTGAAGTGGCTAGGCCACAATTAGAAAGTGGAATATTCGCTAAGCAAATTAAAATAAGGATTTGAAATTAGATTCTGTGTTCCTTCTTTCCTGTGGCCAGAAATGAGGACCAGAGAAGATGTTTTGTGGCAAGATACATTAACCCAGACTTGGGACTAGCCCTGTGGCTACTCTGAAGTCTGTAACACTTTGCAGTGTGCTGGCAGTTACCCCTGCCTATGGGACTTCTGCGGCCAAACTCACCGCAGCCGTGTGGGGACCTGGTCTGTGACTTCAGCAATGACTAAACCCATTAGGGAAACACTTAGTCAGGCACTGCTTTTGCTGTAGTGCCGTGCCCACGGTTACCCTGCCTTTTCCACGAGGCTTGGAGGCTATGCTCAGCTAGTGGTTGTCACCTCTCAATTGTGAGTGGTATCACAGCTGGCTAATATCGAATTTATTGTGATATGCTATGCAACATATGGATAACCAGAGGCAAGGGTGGCAGTAGCAGTTGTTAAATTGGCCCTGCGGCTCTGACACATCTAATGACAGGAGTATCCCAAAGGGAGCTCAATGTCATTGCAGCAGTGTCAGGTTGAAGCCATACTTAACCCGTTATCCCGAGGTCTTAACATGGCCTCGCTTTGACACCTCATCCTATGACAGGATCAGGTCGTATAGCACAGCCACAGGCTATGTATATCAGTTCAGTTGCTGGAAGGTTACATTTTTCCATGAATAATGAAACTGCAGGCCTCAGTGTGCTTTTCCAGAGGGGAGCAGGGCCATCACACATCCTGCTGCTCCAGGAGATAAGGGCACACAATAGCCTGGAGCCATGGTGCACAGCCCCTAGCACACCATGGAGAACTGCACATTTGCTGTCGGACCAGGTCAGGGGCCAGGCAAGGGGAAACAAAACGAGCCGCTTCCCAGAAAGCTCATGAATCCCCCGACAGTAGTGGCAAATGCAGCTGCCAAACATTGTGCACTTCCATGAGCAATGGCTTACATAAAACATTTAATGGGTTCATATGCACCTTTGCAGGTATTTTCCTTTTCCATGTTCTGCCCCCAACACTTTGCAAAGCCTTACCCCAGTTATCTCCTTGTTCTTCAGTCCGCTATTGGGTCTACCCACCTTCCTAACCTCACCACATCTATGGGCATCACTTTGACTGTGCTCCACCAAAGGAAGACAGGAGACAAAGGGCCGTCCACCTGCATGAAACTGCATGAAACTCGGAGCCACCACAGCCCCCCTCAGGTGCGGGGCAGTTCAGCTGCTGCCTGTGAGAGAGCAGCTGGTATCAAGCAGTGAGCGATTCACGATAGGGCACCAAATGTGCTGGCTATATGGTCACCAGGCAATCTGAGCACTTGCCAAAATGCAACAAATGTCACTCTTTGAAATGCCCAGCTATGAGGTGAGCATGGCAGAGAGCTAGAGAAGGTGGCTGCAAAACTTCCAAATGGTTCTGGCAGCAAGCAGGGGTTTAGAGGTATCAAAGAGAGCAAAACTCCCATTTGGGATGGCTGGAGCAGGAACTGAAGCAGATTCTTTCCAGTGCTCCACTATGCACTGCGATTTTGGAACAGCTAAGCCACTGTATATGTGAACAATTTTATTCCTCGTGGCACTTGACAAGCATCAGTTGCCTTTAATCCATGGCAGCTAGTGCCTCTCAGCAGCATTATCACTGCAATAAAGTCTGTGTAGTTTAGGAAGAGCAAGATGCTCCTCCAGTTCTCCTCTCAGTCCTTGCCAACATCCCTTTTGCCCTTTCTTGTTCAGGATCAAAAACCAATGTGCATAGCCTAAGTAAGACTCTGGGATGGAATAAAATTGGCCTTTCACTGAGTCATGGATGTTCACCCCCTTGGTAATTGCTTTTGCTCTCCTCTAGCTGACTGTCTTATAAATCACAAGCAGCATGGCGAGGGTGAATAGGGATTGATCATTCACCATCCTGTTAATACAACAATTCTAGGTCATCGAGAGAGAGAGAGGAGAGATCTGGGAGAAAAGAGAGTCCGTGGCCATGGTCAAGCACCGCTGCTGTCTTCCCACAGCAGGAACTGACAGGCAAGACACGATCCGTGGCATATGACCTCACACTTTTCTCTTGCATATCAGGAAAGGTAGGAAGCACGTCGCTACCAGAAGGTGTGATGACAGGACAGGGAAATGCACTTGGTTGAAACTTGATCTGGTGAGCTTGAATACAAGCGGTAGTGAAGAACATCACACGTGTGGTTTCTGCAAAAGCTCACTGCTGAAGTGAGCACCGTATGTCCCCTGTGGGTCTGCTGAGCCTCGACTGAAAGCCCAGCTGTCACATCTTGCTTGCTGCTGCTGTCAGAGTTAACTAGGATAAGCATCGATCAAGTTAACGATGTTCCTGCAGCAGAATTGAGTGCAGATTGACAAACCCACAGAAGCACAACACGTATTGGACCAGGCAAGCTCCCTGCTAGCAGCCCTCTGCATAGGGCTGGGGACGCTCTCATCAGCTCCTTGGGGAAAGCAGCCCGCAGGTACCTTAAATGTAGTTCAAGGATGCCTGTGCGTTCACACAGGCACACTCTGGTTGCAGGGCACACACCCTCCCAGGGGCAGGTTCGAGCTACGGTTTATAAAAGAGGATTTCTTACTTCGGAGATGCAATACTATGCCTCCTCCTAAATTGGTAAGCGTGGCAAACTGGTACTTTTGTCATGTGGTTTTCAATTAATCCAAAAAGGAAGAGCTGCTTCTATCACTTACCTGCAGGGTAGAAAACCTATCCTGTTGTGCTCTTGATGCAGATGAGGTAAAAAGGCTGAAGAGAGAAGTATTATACATAGAGGGAGAAAGTATCACAGAATACCTCTGCTAATTTCAAGATGCACCTGCTATCAGTGTATGGGTCTGTGTGCCTACAAATTATCTTCTGTTATATTCAGAGCATAAATTAACTCGTCATTCAAGTCATTAAGGAGATGTCATTAATTAGCTTATTTGGGGAAAATCAGTACTGAGTATTTAAAACAAATAGAATTAAAATGTTTTCCTGATTAAGAATGTATAGCATGAAAGGTCTATAATCCTAGCTCTGGCATATATTGGCAAGCTGATACTATATTGAAAGGAGGGGAGGGGAGCAGGTTTTGCATTGGATGTAATCAGCGAGCTTCTGAAGTGACTCTTCATTTTAGTAACGGCGCTTTTCCAGTTGCCTTTTCAGAGGGCGGATTTCAATAACAAGTGAAAAAAAAAGGCACTTTATAGAGAACTAAGCTTCCTGGAAGTACCACGTTTGAACTCACAAGCTTCTTAACATCCTTTTTATATCCTGATGGTGTAATCAGTGCATTTTTGTCCTTAGCCAGCAAGTAATTTAGCATTAGCGCCTCACCTTATTTAGGGCCGTTGCAAAAGACTCCCGATTTATGGCGAACGTAAGAGGAGAGTCTAAATCTGTAAAGGCATACAGTCTAAATTTAGGAAGGATAATGGAAAGCATTGCACTTAGAGCTAAAAAGGAAAATGGATAGCATCGTGGGAACAGATTACTGCCAGGGTATTTGGTTCTTTAGCAGGACTCACCTATTTAGTAGTAATAACCATGATGGCCAAATTTTGCTTTCAGTTTTAACTATGAAAACCTACACTACTCTTTGGCCTTACTGTTGATGTAAATAAGAGCAGATTTTTCCCCTGATTTTTTTTAAAATTATTTTAAATTTTAGCCTTTTTGAAAACTGACGGTTTAAAATCTACTGAGACAAAGTTTGCAGTCTTTCAAATAGGAATAAATTCCTGTTTGGACTTAGAGCCTTCAGGACTAATGTGGAACCTAATGATTCTCCACCAAGTATCTTGTGAGTGTATGAATTCAAAATCTTGTGTTGGATGAAAGCTTTCCTCTAAATAACAAGTGGACGATCGACGCAGGAAAAGCTGGTATGACCGTGGAGATGTGTGAGTCTCTACTTTTTAGATCTGGTAGCACATTGTTAGAGATGTCTATAATTCTTAAAAATTTGGGTTAGACTGTTTTGGGCTTGCTATGCCATGATCAGATGCATACCTGAATCGAAAGACTGAAAGCAAACTGTTAAAGGTGCACTTCAGTGCCTTGTATAGGAAACTAAGGCACTGTTTATGGTTGGAAAAGAGAAGACGTGAGATTTCCTGTTCACAGAGAAAATACACGTGTCTGAATCTGACGGGGACACAGAGAGAGGGGTGTGACAAGGGGCAAACAGATAGAGAGGGTCACGGGCAACTGGGGTGATGGGTTTTCAGCTGTCATCTTTGTGAAACTGAATTGCAATTACAATTTGCTACTCAGTGATGGATAAATAGAGAGGTATAATAGATCCTATTTTTAACATGTGGTTACACAGTTAGCTGCTGGATTTTAAGCTATAAGCAATGTGTATTTTACTGCCACGTGTAATAGGCTTGGGTACCGCATGTGCCTGTATGACTAATGCAGTGTACCTAAGTGTCATCCATCAGCGATGAGCACTGTGCCAGGAGTGCAAGAGCACTGAAAATTGAATTCTTGAATTCTCATCCAGGGAAGGGTATTGATTTCTGTTTTTAAATGGTCTCTTCAAAAAGGCAATTCTGGGACCCATGCAGCATTTTTTATTTTTTTACTTGAAGAGGACTTACAGGATGACATGAGAATATGAAGGTGTATTTGCTGCAACAGATGAAAGAGCTTCACTGAAACGGAAGCACTGAATAGACACCATATAGTTGGCTACACATGGGAAAAATATCCACTGCTCAGTTCATGTGCACCCATAAAACACCAGAGGATGGATAGATGCAAATAACCTGTTTGCAATTCCTCACACCGCAGATATTTGTGATTTGGCTCATTTAGAACTGTCATATAAAGCTGCCCCCAGCAGAAAAAGGTAAGGATATACTGTCAAAAATTATTCTCACTATAAAAACCTGCTTGTCATTTTAAAACAGTTGTGGGACTAATTTTTTTTTAATTGCATAGGAGAAGCTCAGACTAATTTCAGTAGGGTCAACCTTGCTGTGCCAGAATCAAACTGAGAGGTGAGAATCAAGCTCAATCTGTTTTTTCTTACTTCACAATCAGTGATCTCTCCAAAATTATTTTAGAAAATTATATTTATCAAATTTGTCAAATTAAAATGCATTAACTGCATTCAGACACTTAAGCTGAGCATTCCTGGATTTCCAAAGTGACTGGAGACCTGACTACGTAATGGGAAGAAGAAAAACCCAGATGCATGAACATACTTAAGAGAAGATTATTTGGATTCAGTTTATGCTTATCTGGAAAATGACACTGCTTCTCTCAGAGCCTTCATGCGAACACTGTAGTTGAAACACAGGAACCTTTTAAAAACGTTGCACAGTTCATGAACATTGCAAGCGCGTGGTGTAACATTGCTGTTGTGGTCCATTGCCCTGGGCCCTGATATGTGGGGTTATACACAGGCAAAACAACAACCAAGGTCCTATTGCCAACAGCTGACAACCCACCTGCAGCCTCAAGTCACCACCTATAAGCTCCAGTTACACTCATGCAACTCAAAGGGATCCATTTTCCATAGCCCAGCTGAGGGACCATCAAGTGGCTCTGACATGTCCATGAGAGTACTAAGCCAAATGAAAGTCTCACCTTTGCTAAAATGGTGGGGTCCTGCTCCCCCTCACAGCTTCTGGTCCGCACCTCTGTGCTGGGCCCTTATACTGTTCCGACCGCAGAGCAGGACAGATGGGACCCTTCAATTTTGGTTAAGTGAACTGCTATTTTGGTGCAGTGGTCGGTGCAAACACATCAGCACTATTGGACTGACCTAGCTGCAGAGTAAAACAGTCCTTAGGTAGCTTAACCCTGGAAGTTTTACTTTTCAGCCCCTAGCAAGGACAGTAGGCACCTCAGCTGATGGGCAAGGGCTCGTTACAGCGAGGTTACTCACAAACTCGGCCACCACTGTTTCTTACCAGGCTGCTCCAATCAAGGTCGCATAGAAACCAATAGACATTGTACATCTGGCCTATCCGTCACAACAAAAGTTGCATAGTTGGAGTGGAGTAAAGGAAAACAGTAAATCCCGTGAAAAAATTCACATCTAGCAAGAGCTAGAGTACCCACAGTGGTAGAGTAGGTGCCCACTGGTGTTAACTTCTATTCATGTAAATAGTCCCACTGAAACCAAAGGCAGAACCGAGTGAACACGTTGTGCATATTGTGTGTTGGAAGGCTCTATAATCTCACTCAGAGTGACTAACCATGGTATTTTAGCATGAACAGTTGAATTATTTTTGACCCAGACAGTAATAGGCCCACATCAAATGTTTGGTTTGATTCATGACAGCTGAATGGCTCTGCTAACAATGCTCTCATGTTGTATGAAAAAATGGTTTACAGGTTTACGTGATTTAGTATAACTCTCTGTAGATTTTGGCACGGTTTCACACAAAAACTACTCTTCTGCAAATGATTTTCTGATGGAGCGTCCCAGTATCTTATCTATTTCCAACTCTTTGCTATTACCTGTCACAATATTTTGCATGATGGTAACATGCCAAGAGATGCAATGTCTTGTTAAGAATTGTTAATATATCATGCATATTTCAGGGCAGATAGCCAAAGTTATAGGTGCTTTAGAAATAATTAAAAAAAACAATTTTTTTTTCTTTTTAGTATTTCTTCTTCTCCAGCACTTTTCATTTTATAGGCTGCTTGTTTTTCTTCTCTCCCTCTTCTCAGTTGCTGAAATATTTCTTTTTTGCGACCACAAAATGAGGAGCAGTCTATCACTAGTCATCTGTAAATCATAATTTAAAAATCCATGCTTTGGAAGTACGTTAATCGTCACATCTGATAAGCTTCTGCTGGCTTGCAGTCATGTGTTAAACAAATACAGTTTTTCTTTGCAATTTTTTTTAATTGCTTGCAGGGCTTATCAGCATCTGCAAAGGTAAAATACTTCAACTCCCTAGCGAGCTGCATGATTTCCAGTTAGTTCTACATCCTTTTGATATCAATCCCATGTGCCTGTAATGTGATCTGCTAAACACACAGCGGCATTGAGCAAAATATGCACATGCTGAACGATCACTTGGGGGGGGGTGGTGAATCTGTTTTAACTGATTGCATTTACCAGTCAGTGAAAACTCCCTCTAAAGGCAATGGAAAGAAACCATCCCCTCCAGAGGGCCCACCACCCCTGTTTAAGACAAGTGAGATCAATTGCTCTCCCTGGGTGCCTGTTTTTCTCTGTAAAGTCACTGTAAAGGCAGACTAGGTGGCAGGCTCAGGTCTGACCCATACTTGTAAAGCAATATGATTTAATTAACTTGGCCATAGACTGTTAACTGAAGGTGTGACTCAAGGTTTCTCAGTGAGATGATATTCCACATTCAGGGTTGAATAAAACAGTACTTGGATAATCACTTATTAAGCCAGAATGGTTCTTACAAGGTTTAGTCCAGGTCTGAAAATTTGTCATTCGAACCACATCAGTAAACTATAACTCATAACCAACCTGATGGCTGGAATTGCTTGTATCCACACCACCAACCTGTTTCTTGAGTTAACGATGGCATCTAGCCGGGGCTATGCAGTGTGATCCCAATCCCAAAGCTGAGTGATCCTGGAGTGCAGAGAAACTTCAGACACAAATCTGGACACGTAAGTCATATCTGAGACCCTCTTTACCATTAGTCAATAAAGCATGTCCCATAGTTTGTTGCATGGTCACCATTTGAAAGAAGAAAATGGGGGGGGTTGTCCCTTCGGGAAAGCTGTATACCCATATATCATCTCTATTTCTTATTTCAGTGCACCTCAGTACAGTCAGTCATTAACTGCGTTTGTATGGCATATGTTACTTCTGTTCGAATCCACACAAAAGGCTACCTTTAGCGTATGTAACTGGATTGAACTGATACAGCACAGTTCTCGTCAGGAAACTTCTCTGTATGGTGTATACTTTGTATTCAGGGGGACATTAGCTACATGGATGTCTTCAGAGCAGTGGGTGCCTTTCCCTGCCCTAAAGAGTTGATTTCCCTGGGAAGAACAAAAATGGTAACTGCCTGACTGACAATATATTTTTGAAGCCATATAGGCCTCTGCACTAGATCTCTGCTCCGCTCTCCAGTATACTATAATGAAGATTATATCTTTACAAAAGTAAAGATAGATTTCTATAGATTTCAAAAGTAAAAATATAGATTTTCTATACCAGTATAGAATATCTCAAACCGCTAGAGGGCAGTCATATAGACTCTAAAGTGCAGAAGGAGGGATGTTTATGAGTACTGAGAGAGAAGGTTAAAGTCTAAGAAGGCTTAGACCTTATCCTATAAGCCACTTATCTGTGTGCTTCATATATCACATTCATAAAATATGGCCTGAACTGTGGGATATCTTCTCCTCATCAACGTGTGAGGGACCATTCACAGAGTATCGAGTTCCTCACATCCTCCCACACGGTGGGGAGAGATCATTCAGTGGCCAGACCCTTTCCAGCCCTTACCAAATAAACGGGCCAAGGCTGTGGCCCATTTCCTAGGCAGTTCAAGCTTCCCAAATAAGGAACTACTGAAGGAGCCCATGGACATGGTGCAATGTTGTTCTTGCCTGGTGCTGCTTATCCTTGCCTGCTGGAAGGCACGGAGGGAGGCGGCATAGACTGTAGCAGTCGACCACCTATGTACCAAAAAATAATCTGGAGGAAACTCTTGCGTTAGCTGGGTGCCTCTCAAAGGGAGGTGGTTCCTGAGAGGGACGTTACAGAGGAGACCGCACCTGAGAGAAGGAAGGGTTTGTCTGGGCTGACTAAGGCCTGCTCAGCTTCAGGAAAGAAAAAAAACCCACTACCGCTGGGAGGTGACACCTGTGTGGAAGAGGAACTGGAGCTATGAGAGCGTTCCTGTCCCTCACTTAACAGCAGCTTCCCCCGATCACTAATCCAGGCATAGAGGGACATCGTTTTCCAGGCGCACGAGCTTCAGAGCCTTCCCACTACTGAGTATTCATGGCCGCTCCAATGCCGGCCTCCCCCAGGCAGAAGCTGAGCGCTGCACGGCGGCGACCACAGGGCACAGACCAATGGCCACCGCCCGGGATGCTGAGGAAGCCACCCCGGGAGCGGGTGCCAAGCTAGGCAGCCAGGTGGGAAGCCATCCTCCGGCAGTGGGCAGCTGTCCCCTGGAGATCTCCCACAGGCAACGCAGGCTCTGCTGGTGAAACAGCTGAAGGGGGGTCTGGGCGAGCCCTCACACCCCACGCTGGGCCAGGGCTACCGCGTACAAAGAGCAGAGAGCGACCGTGCGGGGATGTTGGTTCCCTTCTCCCAGCACCTTGATACCACGGCCAATGCCCTTTGGCAGCCCAGCAGAAGGCACCTCACCGTCAGGGCCCTCCGCGCTTCACCTGCCCTGTCGCCACGCACGGAGGTCTCCACTCTTTTTTTTTTCCCTCTTTTATTCCAACAGATGGAGCAGGAGGAAACTCCTGAGTAAACAACAGACCCCTGCTCAGGTCCAAGCCCAGGGCTTGCAAACATCCAAAGTTGGAAAACTCACTTCACATGACTGCAGGTGACCAAACAGAAAGGTGCAGTGATTGCACACTGTTACTGTACTGCCCGTACCTGCACAGGAAAGCCACAAACCACTGCATTTCAGTCTCTCAAAGAAGAGAACTTCCATTTAGAGCCTTACCTGACACTAAAGCAATCTGCTGGTCAAACTGTCTCTGATTCAAAACATAACTGCAGCACGTATCTGTATTAACTTCAAAGGGTTTTTTTTTCAAATAGCAAACCTTTTTTTTTTTTTTTTTTACCCCTCATACTTTGGAAAGTAGTTTTGGAAGCATTTTTGCAGAAACTTTCCACAGACAGTTCCAGCCAGCATGGAAAATTTTATCCTGCTCTTTATATGTTGGCCTTAGCAGAAACTGTACATGTGGGGAGCGTCAGAAACCATCTTTACCATAAGCCATCTTACTAGGCTCTACCAGGGAAACTATAGCCACTTGGTGTCACATAAGCATCTGCGCAGCTGGTACTGCAGTTAAATAGGAGAGTAATGTTGTGGAATATTTCATTTCACTTCTTAGAAGAGTACAGATGGGCCAGGACTCAGCTAGCCTAACTTTAGGTACCCCAGGTAAGATGCCCAATTAGGACCACCACCCAAAGCTCTTTTCTGAGCAGTGTCCCTCATTTTTTTCAGCTACTTGTAGAAGTGTTTCACTGGAGGTGCAAGGCTATACAAGAGTCTTGGTTTTCTTCATGAATTTCTACAGCCTCTTTATGAGAAGTGTACAGAAGGCAGGCACAGCCTACTTTCTGAAAACCTTTTGGGGGAGAAACAGGCATCTCCTGCTTAACTTGCTTAAGATCCAGGCTGCCCTCCACAAGTAACCACCTGTTGCGTCCAGAGGGAGCACAAGAAAAATACTGTTACTAAGAAGCTTCACTTATCTTCGTAAGGCTCATGAAAACGGTACACAGCTTATGATACACAGAGATAAGTAATACAAACTAAACCACATAAAATGTCTGAATTTATGTATTTAAATGTTTGTGTGTGTCTCATCAATACACTCCAACTGAGGGGCGTATGAGAGCCCAGGCATGCTCACCATACCAAATACAATATAATGAGTGTTTTAAGGTTCATTGGGTCGACCTTTCCGCTAACTAGAGCTGCCCAAGCTGGTGTCAGTTACAACACTGCCACCAGCAGAAAATGTGCATGATTACTTCCATTTTACAAATGGGTGAAACTAAACCACAGGTTCAGCTCTCAGTCAAAATAACACATTACACCTATGTCAGCTGGGATTTCAGGAGTCCTAGCCCTTTGCTTCTCAGTCCAAAGACTTTTCTCTAAAGGAAATATAGGCCTTACAGACAGGGAATTCTGTAAAACAAACAAACCAACAAACAAACCCAAAACCCAGCTGACTGCCATAGATTCCCTCCCTTCAGGCATACATCAAATTCAGGGAAATTAAAAACATGGAAAAATTTGTCACCTTTTCCACACTAAGAAATTGAGGCAACGTGTTGAATATTCATTGCCAGCAGTTGCAGACTTTTGCACAAAGCAGGAGCCACGTAATGAGCCTATGCACGGTAGAACAGTTAAAATTACAATCAGACATTGTTTTTTAAAAGTAACCCATTAAAACCATACCCTACATCTTGGCAAAGAGGAAAGGCACCCAGGGTACACCTCTGAGTCACTGAAGTTCCATACTTCTTCATTATTAATGACCCCAGTGGGTTTTTTTCTTGAAAACGATAGATAGTATTTCATGGTTTGTTACCCTAGGGCTGCAGTTCTCTGCACACGTATCTGCACATCACACCTTGCTAATGCCTGGGACATGTGAGGCAAAGATAATGCGTATCACAAAACTTTGTCACTTTGCAAGTGCAGTTTCATTTTCTGTAGGAGCAGATTAGGACTATGTATTTTAACAACCCTAGCCTACAAGCCATCAACGCAAAAAATGTTTCAGGCACGTTATAGCGCTGGAAGACGCATTTGCAAGGCCTGTCAGTACACTATCCAAAGAGTTATTTAACGCACGAATTGAGGATTGTTGGAGTTTGAGGGGGAGGTGGCTGCATCTCTTTCATATACTAACATGATAGGAGAGAGGTTTCTTGGCTGCTATAAATCAGCAGTTTCAGCTCTGAGTGTGGTTTCCCAGGCACAGTTTATAGCTGAAGCCATACGGGTTTTTTGTTCCTACATCCAATGGATAATAAAAGATGGAAAGTTACTGCATGCTTTTATCTCAGAAATATAATGAACAGAAATATTACCCCATGAGAGCTCTGCTTACGCTGCCGTTATCACAGGGGCCCAAGCAACAGTTAGTTGAATCTGCTCAGGTTTTTCTCAGCAACTGCTCATTACGATCCTCTGAATTGCTAAGACCACCAACTGCAGTAACCAGTGGATAATGGGAGCTGTAAGTAAGGTGCTGACGCTCAGTCCCTCCTAGAAGGAAGCCATCCATCACTGTGCAGAAGAAATTGAATGGGATCACCTCAGAAGTGGTTAATTCTTGGCTGCAAGTTCCTCTTGCAGGCCACCCAGAAGTACTCAGTAATAAAAACCTGTATTTAACAGCTCAGTTTTAAATGAATGGCCTGTTTTACCCCATCCAGGGAAGCATATGATCAGTTGGTGCAGTCTGCATCCCCAGCACAGATTTTGGCACACTGGTAAGCTCAGGATGTGTTACACTGCCCCACGCTACAGCAGCGATGTTTGATGCTCCAGGATGGATTCCCAGGTTGGGAGTTTCCATCAGCCTTATCCCAACCTGCATCCGTCTGCAGCATAGGGCTAAAACAGCTCAAGTCTTTGTTATGCAACTGGCCTGAGGACTTAATTCTCCAAGCGTAGGTACATTTTGTCCGCACCAGAGAGTGGTGCCTTCACTTTGCTAGAGGCAGAGAAATTCATCTGGATAAAGTGTGAACATTTGTACTGCGTAAGAGCACCCACACTGATACACACCCACTCAAACACCCACATTTGGAAGACCAAGTATTTTTGCCTGGGTGTATCTGTGGTAAGATTTGCATGGGTGCAGTTTGACAGAATAACCATTACTCAGGCATCTTAGCTGACTGGCAGCTCAGATTTGTTCTTTTTTTTTTTAAAAAATGGCTAAAATTTTCAGGGAGAAAACCTTTGTTTTAAATAAAAAAAGACAGCATTTATGGAAGTATTTTTCAGGATTTTACTGCAAACCAATGGGTTTGGTCACAAAAAAATATGATACATATAACCATGTTAATTATATTACATTACAATGATGCTATACATTACAAGTAAGCCTGTAAGTTTAAATATACGTCTAGAGTTACAACTGAATGTACAGATCTTTTTTACAGTACATACAATCAGGAATTAAAAACCCCCAAAACCATAAATAATGCCCATTTTACAGATGACATACTTTAAACTAGAAAAAAAAAAAAAAAGAAACCAACAGCTTTGACTGACTGCAGCTGGGGCATTTTGGTCCATAAAAACCCCTTCTAAAAATAGAAATCTTTTTTCATAGCAGCAATGCTTTCTTCAAGCATTTGGATACAAGTAATTGTGAGCCCATTTCAATAATTTTAGTTGACTGTATAGATTTACAAAAGAAATTTCAAAATTACACTTAATTTATCTTCCAAATATGGAAGAAACAAACAATGCCCCACATTGTGGTATCCTGCAAGTGTCACATTGATGCTTTAAACTAAGTCCATCTGTAGTACGCAGACCACACGCATACCATTTGTTCACATAGTAAACCCACATAAATGAACTGAGAAACACACTCTGCAACAGGGAAAGCTTTGGAGCTCACAAGATCTCATCAGAAAAAGGCACATTTCATAAAATCCTTATCACGTTCAGATAGATCTTCAGGCAAGGCTTTTCGGAGCACGATTTCAAAACATCTTGTTCTTACTCCTACGATCTGCCGTAGCAGTCTATGGCAGCAGTCACGCTTGTTTTTCTTTCCAAGGAGACAGCACCACTTTGGGGGAAGAACGAATGGAAATGAAAAGCCTGTAAAGCTCATTTAGAGAGTGATGTGCTCTTCAAAAAAGCTTCCAGCAAACAGTGTCGTTGAAATTAAGGCTGCAAAGCTGCCACGGTGGAAATGTGCAAATTCTCTTTCAAGATGACTGGTCAACTGGCAGTTCCACCAGAAGGCCAAACAAAAATAAAAATAATAGTTGTTATTATTATCAAAAAAGAAAGAAAGAAAAATGTTCACAAGAAAGAGTCCACGGGTGGGGCATATGAGAAGCCCAAAAAAGCCTCCGCGGCTTCTTTGACGCTGGCGGTGCGTTGAAATTAAGGCTGCAAAGCTGCCACGGTGGAAATGTGCAAATTCTCTTTCAAGATGACTGGTCAACTGGCAGTTCCACCAGAAGGCCAAACAAAAATAAAAATAATAGTTGTTATTATTATCAAAAAAGAAAGAAAGAAAAATGTTCACAAGAAAGAGTCCACGGGTGGGGCATATGAGAAGCCCAAAAAAGCCTCCGCGGCTTCTTTGACGCTGGCCGATGGAGTTGGGGACTGGCTCATCTGTAAACTCCGGATCAAAGTGTCGCAGGTCACTGGGGCCACTCTGTGGAAAGGGCAGAAAAGGAAAGATGCAACATTTAGACCCAAAAGTTTTGTGAGTGCACAGTCCAATCCAAAATGGGGACAAGCACCCTTGTGGGGAGACTCACAGTGTTATCATTTTGGGCCCACTGTTTAACAGCCTTTGCCAGTTTTAGTTTGACTTTTTTTTTTGGTGTCCTGCTGCATATTGTCTCACTAAAACCAAGATGATTCAATTTAATATGCTACCTACCCTCCAGCTAAGCTCACACAACAAAAGCCAAATGCAAACACACCACTCTGCCATGCAGCAGTTTGCAGGGGAAGACTTTGATCTCTGGGCAAGTTATTAAATTTAGTTTATAAAATTCTCAGAAAGTGAAAGGGAACAACCTCTGCAACCAGATCCCTCTCTTTAGATGTTAGCATCTGACAAGCCAAGCCAAATGTAATTCTGCCCTTGGGAAGCTGCTTGCTTTCTACACCTTACCTTCCCCTTTGGTAAAACGGGGATGCTGGGGATTATTTCAAAATAGCCATGCAAATGAAGTGTTTGTGAGAGGCCAAAAAACCCAGCTAAAATTAGACTGTCCATCAGCAAAAAGCCAGCTACCACTTATTTTTAACCTTGCCTGGAGAGCCACAAGGGAAGGAAAAGCTGTGTTCCCCAAACACAGCTATCTATCTGGCCAGTTCCCCTGGCTTCCAGGCACCCCACCAAGACAAGGGGGGAAAAGACCCTCTCCATACATTCTATAATTAGAAGTGATACATACCACATTTGGGTTAAAAGGGGGTGTAATCTTCTTATTAATGAGATCATCCCAGTTAATTGGGGAGAAGAAGATGTGATTCTTAATCTCCATCTGTTACAGAGAGAAAAATAGATTAATTCAGACCCAAGCTAATGTAAGCAGTATGGCCTAGTCATCCTCCTGTGCTGCCTACAGGCACCAGCCAGTTTGGCACTTACAAAGTCCTCCTTGGCGCCAAGCCTCTTGGTCCTGTCCTTCTGCAAGAGGCCTTCCAGGAGGTGTCTAGCCGAGTTGGTAATATTTGGCTTCAGCTGCAAGGGTTTGTTCAAGATGTTGTCATACATTTCTGCCGTGTTCCTGCTGTAGAAGGGCGGCTGTGGGAACAGGGAAGGAGACACCCGGGTTACGGAGGCTGACAGGCAGGCAGGGGGTTTCTTGTGGGGAAAGGACGAGTAAGATAGTTTGATCTGACACGAAGGATTCATTGCTTACCAGGCCATAGAGCATCTCATAGAGAACGGCCCCAAGACACCACCAGTCCACAGTCCGGTCATAGGGCTGCTTATGAAGAACTTCAGGAGCAAGATACTGCACAAGAGAAGGAAGAGCCACCGCGTTAGCCAAAGGGGACCTTTATAATTAGGAAAGCCTCCCTATTCTTAAATGAAAGCAGCTCACTGAATCCTAGCAACATCCAAGCTACAAGCTCTTTACAAACAGGGAGATGGCTCGAGAGCTGTTCTCTCCTGCTCAACGAGCTCTACGTGTCTTACACATTCTCACTGGCAGCCTGATATTACAAGACCCGTAATACCCCCTGCTTGGAAGATGTCAGTTTTCACTGACGAGGACAGCACTTGCTGCCGCTCCACGAGTGGCGGGCTGAGGGCTGGCCGTACCTCCGGTGTGCCGCAGAAGGTGGAGGTTGTGCCATTGTGCTCAATGTTTTCTTTGCAGAGTCCAAAGTCAGTCAAGACAATGTGCCCCTGTGAATCGAGCAGGATATTCTCTGGCTTCAAGTCACTGTAGGAAGAGATGAAAGAAGACAAGTGTTCATTAGAGGAGCTACAGTAAGAATATGTGAGGTGCAATCTTTTACAGAACTTCACCAGGTCACAAAAAACATTACAAGCAATTCTGAGCTCATACTGAGATCAACTGTTCAATGCTTATTCAACAAAGCATGTGGGTTTTTTACCCCGACAAACTGAACAAGGTTGCTTACCGATAAACAATGTTCAGGGAGTGCAGGTAGCCCAGCGCACTGGCAATTTCAGCAGCGTAAAATCGGGCTCTCGGCTCCAGGAAGCAACGCTCCCTCTGGAGATGGTAGAACAACTACAGGAGACAGAGAGAACAAAGTTGTGTAAGCGGCGCCAAAGCCTGTGAACAATGCACTTAATTAGACTCAACGTATATAGCGAGGGAGAACAATAGCAGGAAGTGGCCTAACGATCCTTTGGTAGTTCAAAACTTGGCAGGCTGGAAACATTCAATCTAGTAACTTCTCCCCCATGACTTTTCCCCTTGCAACTCTTTTTTATCGAAAAGGAAGGGTGAAAAAGTCTACTCTAAAACCGTGCACATGACAGGAAATAATATTTCATTTTCTTACTGCTTACCTCTCCACCATTGATGTAGTCTAGGACAAAATACAATTTGTCTGCAGTCTGGAAGGAAAAGTGAAGCCCGACCAGGAAGGGGTGTTTCACATT
>NW_009260493.1:7938594-7940705 GCF_000687185.1 Egretta garzetta | reverse complement strand
ACATTGCGCTCCGACATAATGTGCTTCTCCTGAAAACATAAGAAATCATCAATGTTTAGTACACTTGCTTGGTAACAGCAGTAAAAATATATTTGATGGCCATCGCAATGGCATTGTGAAGAAGCAGCTTACCTCCTTCTTC
Source organism: Egretta garzetta (assembly GCF_000687185.1). NCBI lineage: Eukaryota > Metazoa > Chordata > Aves > Pelecaniformes > Ardeidae > Egretta > Egretta garzetta. The sequence goes on along the minus strand of NW_009260493.1, from coordinate 7,940,563 downwards.
TTCAGGATTGCTTTTTTCTGCAGGACTTTAACAGCGTAGAACTGCTCTTCTGCCTTATGCCGTGCAAGGAGAACCTGAAAGAGGACAAAAATGCCAGAACTGAGCAACACTGGAATACTGAAATGCTGGAAACAAGCCTTTATGTTAACTGCTGTGCGCTGCTACATCCCCCTGGTTCAAAGTGCAAGCCCTTTGCTGGAAATGCCCAATGCTATTTATTACCACTCCGGCAGATAGATCTAGCCCCAAGCTTTTACGTCGACTTCCCTTCCCCTCCAAAAACGAAGTATATATTCTCCCCAGCACCACTGCCTCCTCGCTCCCCTGCTCTTTTATGACTCTTTCAAACGCAGCACCCTGCTCCCTCTCCCCGCAGCTACGCAGGCGCCAGGCACTGGGCGGCGAGGCATGCTCGGGTCTGGTTTAAATGACCACCATTTACCAAAGCCAGTACAAACCTGACCCTCAAGCACTACATTTGAGTGCTGAAGAGTAAATAAATTACAGCAAAAAGAATTTAGACTTACCTTCCCAAAACTGCCTTTTCCAATCACTTTTAAGAAATGGAAGTCTGATGGTTTGGCATGCGGGTTGGATGACGGACCAAGATTGATCTGCTGTGAAGGACTGGGCTAGAAAAATAAACAGACAGAAACCACATTTACTAAAACAGCTTGGTAGTGAGAGTCTCAGCAATGTCTCATTTTTAAAAATATAAATAAAGTGACCTTGAAAGTGAATAATAGCACTCTTCTTACCACTAAAAATTTAATCTTGACCTCTGCCAGAGATCTGAAACTATCGAGCACTGCCTACCAAGAGTGTAACAGCCATAGTTTACTTCAAAGTTCTTGTTGAGGTCTTAGCCACATTCTATAATGAAGTTAACAACCAATAAAACTTATTTTTAAGGTTTTTTTCTCCATGTTGGGAAAAAGTTTCAGTCTAACTTGATCACTCTTTTTCCCAGTTACATTAGTATGCTGAACTAAAGTAACACTCGTGAAGCTGATTTTGCTACACTTCTGTTACTGGCAGATTTGATGTTCTAAAAATGTTTCACCCAGTAAATTCTACTTACCGGAGGAGAGGGATTAGCATTCATAAGTTCAGGCTCTTGAGGCTGGGAGATTTTCAAGATAGACTGAACTTCAGGGCTGCAAGGACAAGAGCATGCATGATTAGAAGAGTTACCAGAAACATCAGGCAGATCTTTCCGCTAGAGGGCATGCACGCATCGCGAAAGATGAGTTTTGGTTTGAGCTATTACAGAAGGCAACTGAAACAGTCTATTCGACTTAAGGAGTAAAATTAATCTAGAGAAAGTAAACTCTGTCATAAAAAGAAATTTATTTATACTGTAAGCACAGTTCAAAAGAGGGATGGGGCTCTTAGGAATCCCATCCAACTGACTTCTCCCAAACCCAGCTCACGAAGATTTGTTGCCAAGTGAGTAATACCTCAAGAAGATCAATTAACTCTTCCGTAACAGTCATGCCAGAGGTATGACAGTAAACAAACATTTTTTTTAACTAGATCTCACAGTATGTAGTGATATTTATGACTGAAATCCAGCCAAAATTTCTGATACTTACTGCTTGCATGCATAGGAGTTGGTGGCTATCTTCTGAATGAAGTCGTTTAGCCCCATTCTTCTCTGCTTCATGAAAGCTATAAAAGGACAGGGAAAGGAGAAATAAAATCGTTAAGCCATCCTGCAAGAAAAATCAAACCTCGTCCCCTGAGCATCCTCGGAGAAGTACCCCCCGCCGCTCACCGATGAGGATGGCCACCATCCCCCTCATCTTCGAGTAGGTCAAGGTAGGACCAGACGCCTCGGCTGCTTTCACGGTCATTTTGGAGCGAGGGGCTGGGGAAGGGGGGGTATGTGTGTGGGAAGGATAAATACCCAGCGTACGATACCACCGGCTCCCAGCACCGCACTGCCGGGGCGAGGTACCCGACGGCG
>NW_009260493.1:7938290-7938534 GCF_000687185.1 Egretta garzetta | reverse complement strand
ACACCCCCCCACCGCATCCCCAAACCGTGCAGAGCAACCATGAAAAACGCATCAAATCCTTTTTTTTTTTTCCTTTTTTTTTTTGCACAGCAAACTCCCTTAGCTTCCCTTTCCCTCTCTCCCCCGTCCCTTCTTTTTTAATTTTTTTGCGGTTATATAAAGTAAAAATCTGGCTCTATCCCGGACGAACACCTCTTCGTGAAGTGGGCTCCCCCCTTCCCCCCCCTCCCCCCGGGTGAGCGGC
>NW_009260493.1:7915373-7935273 GCF_000687185.1 Egretta garzetta | reverse complement strand
CGGCGCTTCGCAGCGCGGAGGTTTTTAGCGTGGAAGGGAGGGATTGCTCCCAAGGGATAAGTTATTATTTATCATTTATCATGCGCGTGGCGTTGTAAAAGTCGTGAACTGGGTTCCCCAGAGCCCGGGCTTTGGCTTTACAAGGTTGCGTTTTAAAACTTTTCCTCAGCACCCATAGCAAGCGAACGCTTTGCCAGTTGCAACGGGCGACAGAACGCAAGCGAGGAAAAGGCACCCACAGATCTCCTTGTTCGAAACCCGAGTCTTACAGAAAAGCATCAGGCATGGTGAAAATCTCGGTAAGTTGGAAGGCTTTGCATCGGTAATTTGTATAGGCAGTGTTTTAAGCGTGTACAGCTAGAAAGTAAGTACAGGGGAAGAATCAAAAAATTGCAGTGACATTTCACACTCGCGTTGCTTTCCCCCCTCAGGCTAAAATTTTGACAAATTGTCCCAAACTCCTAAATTAATAATTTTTAAAAGCAAAATGAATAAAAATAAACTGGACACTGAAAATAAAAAGGAAATGGAGACTCCACACAAAGAATATGAAAAATTACAGAGCTCCTTGCCTCAGGATGTGTGCACACCAAAAGTGTGGATGGGTTCCAGAACGGCTGGACAAATCAAGAGAAGAATAATGATTCGACTACAGAGGCGGTGTGTCTGACCTGGAATGTTCCTGGACCACAAATTCCTGGGAGCCAGGGCTGTTCTGGGGGCAATTCACTAAACTGTTGCCTGTTCTTGCCCTCTCCCTTAGCAGTGCCCCAGTGCTGGTAGCACAGGCTGACCTACGTGGACCTTGGGCCCATACCTTCATTCCCATAGTCTTATATTGCACTCTGAGTGGCACGGTACTGGTTTTTTCAGTCACAGAGTTTAACCAACTCTCAAAACCCCAAGAACCGCTGCTTACCGGCAAGAAGCAAGAGAACTGATTCGATTTGTAGCCTAATGTAAAGCATTTGGCTCTGCCAAATAACCATGTTCCATGTAAAAGCGGCACCTAGTAAACAGATGCTCATCAAGCTCTTCACTATGCCAGCATCCAAACCAGGGCCCCGCTGCCGGGCTGTGAGGGATGCAGAAGGACACAGACTCTGCTGGAACTGTGGGGGACCAAGGCATAAGGGCAGAGCAGGCACCGCATGCTGGCCTACTGGTATGGGTAACCCCAGGGTCCTGCTGACGCAGAGGCTGGGACATGCCCAGTGCAAAGCCAGGAGGGGTGTGATTCAATTTATCCTAAAGAATGAACACTCACACATCACTAGGGTGGGCCTGTGTTGACCAATGCAGTCCCAAGCGCCCTCAGCAGCAGCTGGACTGTGGAAATTTGTCTCCCTGGAAAAGCCTCGCTGTTCGGAGAGTTTCTTCATCTGCGGTGGACGGACAGATGTTAGTCCTGCCTGACAGTGTTTACAAGGCACACAGAAACTTTTCCCTCTTGCCCTTCAGGAAGGTCAAAGGCTTCAGCAGCCCACATGATAACTGGAATTTGTGAGCTCTCTTCCTCTGATTCTGTCCTGGTCCGCACTGTCTGCTGCGGAAGAAGATTTATCAATGTAATTCAGTGCCTCCATCCTCCAGGAATCAGATTCTCAGATAGCTTCTGGACCTCAGTTTGGCAGCGAATTCAATGCTGAATGAATGAATGAATTCCTGCTTGCTTATCTTGCTGAATCAAGACCTTAGGATGCAGCAGGTTGAGCTGTTCCTAGAATTGCTTGGCTGACTCTGGAAGGAAGCTTCCCAAAATTCTGCAAATATTTGCAGCAGTAGTTGGCTTTGGGTTAATTAAACAAAGACGGAATTCAAGCCTCGGACTACAGGAATAACATAGCCCCCAAATACAAAAGGAGATTGCGCTCCTAACGGCATCTGTCTTCTGAAGCAAAATCTCAAAAGCTTTTCTTTTCCTCCTGTAAATCCCCAACAAACAAGTTCTTGCCTCTGACCTTGTAATTAAGTTTCATGTACAACAGCCAAAACTTTCAGTCGAGACCTTCAGGCTGCCCCCACAAATGATGTCTACAAGTAGCAGCCAATAGATAAGGAACTGAATAACAGCTTTAATAACCACCTCAACAGAGATTTTAAATCAGGAGCTTTCGAATGCTGTCAACAGGTCTGCTAGACATTGTTCTGACAGGAGGTTTATTGACTGAAGCCCCTATTGATCTGGAAACATCTAATTGATTTCAGTGTCATATTTTGCCAAACACAAATTTGGAACATCTTTTATTTCCCCTTTCTGATGCTTACGGAGCAGGTTTACTGCATTGTCAATAAGAGGCTTTAGCGCCAAGGGATTACGCTCACAGGATCACAGAGTGATGCAGGGCTGTACTGAGAAAAAAGTCATTCCTGTCCTTGTAGAAAGCAGTGGAAAATTACAGCATCCTTTAGATGCGCTGACCTCTAGTTAAAACAGCTCATAAACGATGGCCCTAACTTCCATTTTAATTCCAGCGCACTGGTTTGAGTCTAACGGAGTTGTTGTCACTGCGACTCTACGAGCAAGTGTTGCGGGTATTTCAGCCCGTAGCAGCCAGAGAGGGGTGACTGCAGAAGCAGCGCACTTGTCTGCCTTCCTCTGAGTGAGTCGTCCCCCCCCGCCCCATCCCAGCTTAGTATAAGTCCTTGCAATGTTGCGTAGCTTCTCCAGCTTAGAGTCCTCATAAAGCCAGATCGGCTGACAAATACTGGGATTCATTGTTGTTGTTATGAACTTAAAATAATGTGCTGTGACTGCACAGGGCTTGGTCTTATCAGGACTGAATAATGCTAGCATGGTAAAGGAGGTGAAAACATGAGATGGAAAAGTGATAAAAAAGGGCTCGTGAGAAAAAAACGAAGATTCTTCGTGATGCTATGAATCCGGTCTGCTGGTCGGTTCCCTTTGGTCACAAGGCAGCCTAATGTGAGGAGCTGGTACGTGCTCCAGAATTAATAGTGTAAGCATGCTCTGTCTGCTGACTCTGGCACCCCGATTTTCCTTCCAAAACCTTACCTTTTGAAGGGTAGTAGCAGAGATGGATTTAGGCATTTTCTATCAAGGATACAATCTGAACAAGTTTCGCTGTACCTCACGCTTGAACATATGTATTAAAATACAAACGACAGCTGATCTAACCTAGCTATCAGGTCATCTGTCTTTCCCTTATCTCTTCATCGAGTGTTCCACAAGGTGTTTGCTACCATGATATCTCAATGCCTTTTATGTGCATACAAACCCCCCATCATCACCATTGTAGTTCATTATCTTAAAAGAAATATCTCTTTAAGCCTGTAAGCCCTCCAGCAACCTTGGAGTTAAGGCACCAACTGCTGTAAATAGTGAGTAAATTAGTGAAAGAGGAATTTTTGCTAGAGAGAGGTTCAGCTGGCTGCTAACTTGAAACAGCAGCTTGGATTCTCGAAGATCAATTGGATATGAAAACAGAGGCCTGCTAAAGGGAGGCTCACACCGACAGGTCTTAATGCTTTTCCTCCTGGTGATACCACTATCTTGTCGCTTGCCATTATGTTGACTGCTTTGATATTCCTTGTTATTTCTAAATTTTCTTTCAGGAAGTGTAAGAGGCTTCCTGGGCAGAAGGATGCACAACATGCATGCCTAACAGGGCTTTATCTGTAGGGATTTCTCTCTAATAATCTATTATTTTAGGACATATTTCCACGTAATTATCTGGGTCCATGGCTTTCGGTGGGGTGATTACAGTATTTCTGAGGGTAGACTAATTAGTCTAAGCCAGAGGGTGAGGGAAGAAGTATTAATTTTACTCTAGATAACTGGTCCAAAATGTATATTTATATATTCAGTCATAATATATTTACCCTTCTGAAGTTTTGGTGTTTGAGGCAGGCATATAGTCACCAAAGGTGCCCTCCTTGGTCAGAAGAAACAAATAAGCACCCTGGAGGCAACTCGGTGCATCTGTGGCCTGAATCAGGCAGTGTTTAACATTGAGTTGAAGGAATTTGGGCCTGAAAACCACAGGTAGGTAGAGGCGCTTTTGAATCACAGGTGATTTTTTTGTTATTTCTGCAACTTCACATGTAAAAGATGTGGAATTATTTTAAAGGATCATATTGCCAACACACCTTGAGAGGGCAGGTAATTTTTTTCCTGGTTGTATATACATATACATGTTTATATATTTATAAAGAAAGATAAAATCTTAGGGCAAGTTTAAATACCACACATGATAGGCAGGGATTCCTGACCCGTCTCAGTCCAGTCTAGCTGTGGACCTGGGAGAAGGCTTGTTACCATTGGTATAACACTCCATGGCACTCCTTGAGGATGAATTATATATCTTGGCTTCAAGCTGGTAGCCCTGCATGCTTCTGGGTTGTGCTGGATAGACAAGACATACTAGCTTTCTTGAAATTAGTTGACGTTATCTTCCCTTACACTGTGCGTTATACCATCTTAGAGAGATGTGGAAGTATTAGTTCTATTTTATAAAAGCAGGAATTAAAACCATAGGGTAGACAGCGTGTCTCATCCAAGGGAAGTCTGTGGCAAAGCCAAAGATTAAATGCAAAATTAACTTTCTCCCATTCTAATAACTGGATTAAGATTACTGTACAGCAATATGTATTCCATATCTGCCAACCTCGTTCATGTAATTACATATGTTGTAAACAGACAACTTAGGTTGGCAAGAGCCAGAGCAGGCACTGCAGGCATCTGCTGTACCTTGGTGGAATCCTACCCAGATATCTGATATTACTGTAGCCCTGGTTCCCTTCCCAGCAGGAGCTACCAATCACAGTGAAAAATGAGGGACTTGGAAACACTGACACCTAAAAGGTTTTCTTGTGATTCAAGAAAGGACCTGAATCTGGATTTGTGGGGAAGGAAGGATGTATAACTGTATCCACATTGAACTGGCACCCGGTAGCATCACCTGCCACTGTCCCACATCGGAAATGCCAGGAAAGTGCTTTTCCAACAGCACATGATCACCACAAAGAATATTACTTTAAGACAAAAAAGTCCCACAGCTGTTTCACAGGCAGACACAGAAAGAAAAACCCACAAACATCTGCAGGATTAATTTCTTTTTTTCACATCCAGATGCTATTTTCAAACCTGTTCAGTCATTCACTGCGCTATGGATCTCTTTGTAGTATTCCAATTACTCCAAATTTTTTTAACACCTTAAGCCCTAAAGTGAATTGGCAACCTTTGATATGGGTTTCATTTACTCTGATAGAAGCTGCCTTGACATTTTGGTAAATGCTTTATGTGATTCTGCAAAGAGCTTAACTTCAGGGCAGCCAAGCTCAAATGTTTTTGCCGTAGGTTTACTACGCTTCAGGACCAAAAGGATCTGCTATACCATCTAGCCTGGCTGTCTGCATAACATAGACTTGCATTTGCCACTACGTACACCAGGTCCAACCATTTTACCTCTGAGTTTTCTTGTCTCTTCCTCTTAACTCAGGCTTGACTATCTCAAAACGTTCATCCTCTTCAAGGATAAGAATCATGAGGTTTTGACGAGCGCAGACACCCACCCAGGCATAATCATGCCATAGACCACAGGCTGTGAGTCTATGACCTTTCCAGCCTCCAGCAAGGGCTTCCTCGCCCTGGTGCGTCTGCAGCTGCTCATCAGCATCCACGTGGTGGGTTTTACCAACCCTTGGATCTGCTGGCACATCTCCAGGGGGGAGCTCCCCCTAACTCACATTAGGGAGCCCGGTGAGGAGCACCTGTGGGCACAGCCTCTTCTGCTGGCCCAGCTCAGGCTGGAGGCGGATGTGTATCCCAGCCCCCTTCACCAGTGTGCAAGGCAAACAGTAAGCACAGTACCACTGATCTTACACACGTTGGCCGCAGTGTCATTTTAACCTCGTAAAAAAAGGGATACAGGTTTGGAAGCGTGCCACGCTCCAGGGAGTTGCTGATACTTGTGTAACGCTTCCCATCAGAACCTTGTAATGCTGTGCTTTTTTTCAGAAAATATTTGCATACAGGCATGGGGAAGAGCAGGTCTAGCATATTGGATTACTGGCCAATGCAGTGTGATTGGTGCATAATTCTCGGTGTGACACTAAACTCTATACTTGCAGTGAGATGAATGCAACACCTCTCTGCTCTGCCTAGCTGAGTACCATGCATTGATATTTCACACAAGACAGGTTTAATAATGCTGTAGGATATTCTCTTCAGGATTAAAAAAAAAAAAAAAAAAAAAAAGACCAGGAGAAAGAGACTCAACCTTCTGCATATATTTTTTAATAGGGCATTAGAAAAATTAACTCCTGGAACTCTGGCATGTTGCAAAGACATCTCAGCCTGCTGCAATATAGGAAACATTACTAAGCAATTCCTGTTTTGTTGACAGTGAAGTTCTTTAGAGATACAGGTAAAGTTCCAGGTGAAGAAACTGAAGCATAAAGAGGTTAAGCAAACTGCTGTCCAGTGAGATAGAGGATTGAAAACAAGACTTTTGGCCTGTGGTGTTGCACTACTTGTGTCGACAGATGAACCACTGAGGGCAAACATACAGTTTAAATGCAGAACGGCTATGCACAGCGTAGCTGCCAACGGTGGCTTTAGGCACTTGGAAAGCACAGCACTGAGGACTTCTCTACAGTTATGGGGAATTGTGTTACTAGTGCTGTTATTCACGATTTTCACTTAGCAATGGTTTTCACTTACGCATGATTTTATCCAGAGCTTTTTAAGCCATCACACAGGCAAATATTAACAATGACATTTTAAAGAATGAAGAGATGGGGAAGTTGGATGACTTGGGTCATTGTCATATGATGAGCCTGAAATAGAATGAGCATTTATTAGGGCTTGTGACTTTCAATCCCATGCTCAGCTTGTTGGACATATAGCCCACCTCCTACAAAGCAAAACTTGACGACAGTTTTGCTCATTTAGTGACTGACCCAGACTGACTCAAAACCGTGGCTGATATCACAGCTATTGGGCTCTGAATCAAAATCAAATGCTGTCTTCTCCCACTTTCCATGAGGTTAGCAAATAAAGCTCTAGCTTTGGCCCATTCCACAATTTTGAGATTCTTAGCGCTTTTTACAGAAATGACGTACAGGCAAGGCAAGGAGTGGAGAAAGGAAGGGAATTTCTCAGAGAGGAAGAAAATCTGTTTGTGCCAACATTTGAGATATGAAAGCATAAAATACACAGTGAGCTGCGTATGCCAGATTCAGCTGAGTGGTAACCCTCAGCATCTGCATAATGCTTTTTTGATTTCACTTTACCTGCTTCAAAATGGATCATGCGTGGTAGTAAAGTATGCTCAGCTTTGTCTGGAGATAGCACTCTCAAGTATTTTTTACAGACAGTGGTTTTCTCATCTTCAGTGTTATGTATACATATATATTTATCACTGTGATCATGTTTTTCATTTAATATATATTTATTCTAGCTTGTTCAGCTTTTCTAAGTCGAACAGCATAGACAGAACTTACAGCTCTTTCATCTAGTCTCAGGCCCCACTGATGAAAGATCTGTAATCACTCAAGCCCCAGAGCATTCTCCCTGGTTATTCCACGTATATTTGTCTTTAGGTGCTGCAACCACAACAAGTAAACTTCCAAGTCACTTTGGCTGTATGAACTGAGTCATAGAGTAATATAAGAGGACTTCTATTCATGCATTTGTGCTCACTGGAACATACTTACATGTACCATAATGACTAACGAACTAGTGAACACATTTGTTAAAGACAGCTTAATAGGAAAATGTGATTCGTTCTTGGAGGGGGGAGGCTGTTATGGTGTTAGAAACTGTGAGAACCAACATTAATTCATTAATATAATGGCTGTTTTTTTCTTTATACACAATTTTATTCTCAGATGTGGTGTTTTTAAATATTGAAGTACATTACAAGCCTGAGACATCAGGTCCCACTTTGTTGTATAAGCCTATTTGTGACTGCCAGGATAGGAAATAAACTTTCCTGAGCACTTCTGAGTATCTTGTGCCTTTGCCTTTAACAGTGTCTCTCAAATCCTGTTAATTTAGGGACTGCTTAGGTTTTTGGAAAACTATCCATGGACCACCTTGTACAACACAGCGATAAGGTTTAAAATCACAGCTATAACGAAGCTAAGCTTTGAGTGTTGTCTCACTTGCCTTCTTCAAGAATGTTTTGAGAGTGTTATTACTTTTATGTCTGTGTTTCCTTTGATTACTTAGGTAAAAAAGGTGACCATTTTTCAGGTCACCATCCGATGTTTAATGACTACCAGTGCTTGCAGAGGCCACCGGCTGAGAAACACCTCTGAATGTTATCTAACACTGGCCATTGCTGGAGATGTGCTCCTGGACCAAGTGGACCTTTGGTGGGACTGAAGTGGCAATTCAAATGCTCTTAAAGCAATTTAAGAATGCTAAACTGATGAAAAACTATTTAAACGATACCGTACAGCTATTGACCTGTAAAAGGTCCTCTTTCATCACGCACTATCATTTTCCCAGAAGATCTTTAAATAGATTTCAAAATCATATTTTACTTCAGGTTGGCTCCACGGGAAGAAGAACAGGCTTCCAGGCTGTACGCCATCATTCACGAGCATGGCTCAGCATCCTGACAACTTCTGCAGCGCCGGCTTACGAGAAATGTGGAACCGCTGAGATGCTAAATTCTTTTCACAACACGAAATGTTTAGACTGCTAGGAAATAAAAAAAAAAGGGAACTGGTGTGGGAGTGCGTGGGGAACTCTGTATAGAAAGAGGAAGTATCATGTGTGACTGATCAGGAAATGGGTACAAAGCATCTGTTTTGGTAGTATTTTCACTTGTTTTGGGGGCATTTCCATAGCGAACTGGAATCTGGCCCTGCGCGTAGGTATTACTTCACTCGGAGCAAAAGGCAGGCACTAATTTGGAGCAAAGCACAGCAGCTGTCAGCACGAGCACATAGCAACGCGGCACAACAGCTGAAGGCCGGTCACACACAGCGCAACATCTCGCTGGAGCTGCAGAGTGCTGCAGACCCATGCTGGGCTGCAAGGATCACAGACAACGCTCTGACTTCCACAGAAAGAGAACGCTGTTTTCAGGGCTGTCTTTTCTGACCAGAGTTGGTTCTCTTTTGCCTCCAAAAACTCTGGGAAGCAGTCCCACCTGCACTACAAAACCACCAGGGAGGTATGCAAGGCAGCAAGGTGCGAACACCTTGAGAGCCCTTTCTGATCCTGCCTGGAAAGGCACTTCTTTACCTTACACGGATTTGACAGGAGAGAAGTTTAGCCCTCATCTTTCCACAAGCATTGGCTGGTCTGGAGTACGCTGCCAATCCTCGTGATGTCAGGGCTCTTTGCTCCTTTGGTTTTGTCACGTGATATTCCTCCCCTCCCTGCCCCCCCATAAGCTGAGTCCAAAAATATGACAGCTTTTTTTGAGTAAAGTGACGTTCTGCTTATGCATTAGCTCTTGAGCCAGTTGTTGTTAGTCAGATCTTTGTAGAGTTGTGGGGAGGACAGTGGACTGCTCTCAATGCAATGAGGTAATTTTTAGAGGAAGTCCTTGTATGGACAAGTTATTCGTTGTTTTGGAAGATTTCAAATAGCATTTCCAGGAGGACCAGTTCAAATTCCAGATTTGGTTCTCCTTATTCAGTCATTCCTCAGTCAGCTGGGAGGCAGAGGCAAGCTTGGATACGCTGGTGCAAGTGGGCAGCACAGAAAGCTGAGACAAAATCCCTGACAGAGGGTATTTTGGACCTCCCCCTCCAAGGCAGAAACGTAACGCTCCTACGGAGTTATAAAGGGACTGAAATAAATGAAAGATGTGTTCCAAGGGCTGTCACGGCAAAGCTCCTGAGCAGCATACTCAGTGAGATGTAGAGCGAGGCAATTATTTGGAGGACTTTTTTTGCCATTGGCTTTCCCCTCTCCGGAGAATGAAACTTGTTAGCTTAAATTATTTCAAACATGACCCATCCCCGTTTGCTAAGTAGATCATATTAGTCTACATTTGTCCTGGATCACAGTGCAACAATAGTGGCAGGGCATAATTTTCTGCACCACCCCCTTCCTCTTCTTTTCCAGCCTTGTTTTATCTCTGTCTTCTTTCCATCCTTTCCACTGCTCCTTGGAGTGATCTTTTTTTCCTTAGTCTGCTCCTGCATTTCATTTTCTCTTCTCCCTCAGGCTTTTTTTTTCTTCCTGGCTGCTTCAAGTTGAAGCCAGCACTCTGAAAGCAGCAGCATCAGCTACAGTCACCCTCAGAGGAGCATCATGAGTTCAAAGTCATCTTCAAAATGATTTCAAGTGAAAGAGATCACTTTCTCACATTTTTATTTCATAGGGTGGAGTCAAATAGAATATGGAAAACTGCGCATGGAGTCAAATAGAATATGGAAAACGGCGCAGTTTTGGCCACCACCTTCAAGAAGGATGTCAAGAAACTGAAGAGAGCCAGAGTGGAGGGCTACCAGGATGGTCAGGGGTCTAGCACACAGGACCACTGAGGAGAGACCGAAGAGCTGGGCTTGTGTAATCTGACGAAGAGGAGGCCAAAGGCAGTTGAACAGCAGCCTATGGCTTCATGATGAGGAGGTACAATGACACCAGAGCCAAACTCTTCTCGGCGGTAACAGAAGGTGCAAGAAGGGGCAATGACAGCAAGATGAGTGTTCAGCTTGGACATTATGAAACAAAACCCACAAGGAGGGTAATGCAGCCTGGGAATGGGCTTCCTTGAGAGCTGGAGGAAACCTTGTCCCTGGAGGTTTCCAAGCCTCAACCAGACAAAGCCACACTGACCTGCTCCAGTGCCAGCCACAGTCTGGCCTCGGGGTGGGATGGGCTGAGCGACCCACAGGGCCCCTCTAAGCAGCACTGTAACACTGCAAAGTCAGGTACTTGGCCTCTCAAAACACTTAGTGTAGGCTTCACTGTGTTGCCATGCTGTCCCTCAGTTAGCCAGTCCCTCCTGAACTGGAAGACGAGGAATTATTTTTTTTGGTGGTGGGGGGGAAGGATAATGCAAACCAACCTGAACAGTGATAGTTATTCTGGCATAAATGAAATACTTGTGAATACCTCTAACTCTTGCTTTAAACTGACTGCATTTCATGCAGTGTCCCTTCAACCCCCAGTGCCTTTCAAAACGCTACATTCTTGCAGGTGCTGGAAGATGTTCAGGCAGAGTGCAATGCTGACAGCCTAGCAAACATGGCCCAGAACAGCAGAACCTGTAGTGTCTGTGGTTAAAACTGTGTTGCAATTCTGATACATCTGTCCTGTAGCAAGGGACGTAAGAGGAAAAAGGTTGTGTGGATGGAGAAGTGTCTCTAGCCCCCAGCCAGGCTGCTGCTGTGCTATGGTCTGATCCTAAAGTAGTCCTGCAGGTGATGTTATATTTCATCCTGCAGGATATGTATAGACCCCAGGGCGTGGTGGGTCATCCTGTACTAGAACATATGCTCGCAGTTCTACAAACCAGAGTAGTATTTTTTTAGGTAGGCAAAGAGCCTCCTTTGTTTTTAGTGGGATGATTCACATCCATGTGATGATAAATATGCGTGTTTATAGAATAAAAGTTCTTTATTTGTTGTTTCAATATTTATGACTTTTCCCTAAATTATTCTAATGAAATCTTTGTTCAATTTCTTTTTTTTTTTTCCTGAGTCTCTCTATAGGCATCCAATGCTTTTTGTGGAGAAGTGTTTCTTTTACAGTTTCCAACCCCTTCTTATGAATAAATTCACTTATTTTTACTGGGATGCTTGAAATACTTTGTAAGCCACAATCTCACATTTGCTATGATTACTTTTAACACACTTGCCAACTTAATTTTTTGTGCAGCTATATTAAAAGCAACAACAATTTTCCATCTGTTTTAATTTGCAGTAAATTAGTTTATGCTGCTGTGTTTTAGGCAGACAAGAGCTTGTCTTCTTCAGTAATTATCTCCAGACAATGCTGTTTGAGTGATGTGATAGGCTAAATAACAATGATAGCGTATCTCAGGTAAACTAAGCAATTTTGTCCCAACATATTAAAGTCTGATTATAATAAAAGGTTTTGAATTCATTTCCCTAAGCAATTCACAAATTGCCTTCTGAGGTGTGCAGTGACAAAGCAGATATAGGTATCTCTTTGAGACTACAGAGGGTATCGAGGAACGATATGGTTGTTGGCATCGTTTGAAATGAATCCTTCTTCAGCCTGACAACTGGGATCACACCCCTTACTCCCCTGGTTCCTGAGAAGTGGGACAGGGCTTGAGCCTTTAATACACTCACAGACATCAGCCATTGCTACATTTTATGTGACAGAGTTTACAACACAGGTTTTTTCTTCACGTGGACAGAAGCCTTCTATCTCCCGTGTAGGAGCTGGAAAAGCAATAGGTTTCTTTGAGGAAGCTTTCCCCTTTTTCCTGAAGCAACCAGTCTGGGGACAGCCAGCTCTCTGCCTAAGGCCTTGAAAGGTAATTGGGGGATAATGAATAGCAAGGCTTAGTTAGCCCTTCTCTCTGAAATACAGTTACCTTGGAGTATTTGCATCGGTGTGAAAGCAGTTAAATGTCTCCTCAGTCAGGCTGTTCTGTTATGGGATCCATTTCTGCTGTGTGATGGTAAGGGCTGATGAACGCGGCCGTGCTGGTCTGTGGTACACTGCCTTAGTTAGGGTTCCCCCCTCCTGGAGAAACCTCAGCCTTTGAAGAGTGCAGTCATGCAGATTTCTCTTGCAAAATATGTTGCAGAAAAATACAATACAGAGGGACCTTGTGCTTGCATTACAAAAGACAAAATAATGTCTTTTTAGTTTGTAAGGAAGCAACATGGGCACGTTCCTAATTTCAAGGTCACCTTTAGAAACAACAGCAAAAAAATACAGAAAAATTATAGCAAATGAGTTTCTTAATTTTTCTGTGGGGGCATCATTCTATATGGCCTTTTTAAGGTTTTTTTATTTTTATAATCACTTCTTTAAGTTTATTTCAATGCCTATAAAATACACAGCAATAGTTGTCCTTGGGCAGAAGCCAAGCAATCCACATGAACATCCAGGAGATTCCTGATACTCGGCTTCTCTTCTGTGCCATGTTTTCCTAGAGCTTTTCTCTATCAATCTTGCAACAACCCATGCTTCTCTGTGATTTATTGCTTAGCTGAATAACGGCACAAAAGGGTTGTGGATGATGCCCCTCGTTTTTTTTAACTAACACTCTCTTATAAGGCCTGGAGTTCTTTTCACTGGCAAGACTCCAGGTAAAAGGGCTTTCCATTAGGTTTTGCCAGCCAAGATGTGGATCCCTGGTGGGGAAACATGCAGTTTAGATACTGGCTAGAAAATACATGGTAGTGATGAAAATGTCAGGGTAAGAGCAAGGGTCAGATCTGGATAACCTTCTGGCACCAGGAAGAGCAACGGACGTGGTGCCTCCTTGTCACTGCTATTTTCTCCAGTGGCCTCTTTTCTGTCCTCTTGCCCTCCCTTATCTTCATCCCCCAATACTGCACCAACTGATGTTCCTCTAGGAATCTCATCTACTGCCACACTGGAAGAAAGCCCTCCAGGTCCTGGCCTTGGCTTAATTTGGTGCTGGCCTCCTTCACCATATTCTGTGGTATGTCAGGCACCAGATTCATAACTCAACAGAACAAGAAGCAAATAGAAAAAAAAAAATTAAAAAATACAGATCGTTAGCTCTGTGTTATATCTGCACAGGTTCTCTGAGCAAATGGGGCTGGAAGAACAATAACATAACACTTGGAGCAGGAGGGAAAGGAGTAGAGGGCTATTGAGGAATCCCCACCACTAAAAGTTTTTAAGTTAAACCCAGCTCATCTAGCCTTCCTTCATAGTCGGGGGAGAGAAAAGGACACAGATAAGGACTGATTATTCTTCTTCTCCTCCTCAGACAGAAAAATGGTGGACTGTTCCTCTCCCTTCATTGCCACAAAAACCAGACTGACAACCTGTGACACCACCACCCCCTTTGCAGAGGTGTGAAGAAAAGTGAGATTATGGGTTTGGTTTGTATTTGAGAAAAAGCTGTTCAGAGCTACAAACACTGGGAACACAATTTTTCACGAAAATTTTAGAATGGGTGGTCATCCCAGACCTTCCAGATTGCAGCATCCGAGCTGCCATGGAACCCTGCTCACTGCCTGACACCGGTGGCTGCAGATCATAGAATCATAAAATTGTCTAGGTTGGAAAAGACCTTTAAGATCAGCACAAGGCTGTCCTGCAGGTAATGCTGGAACGGCTCCACATGCCTTCAACCCAGACTGTTACATTTCTTTTTTAGTGCAAGTTCAGTATGACACATAGAGAGACATTTATATTAACTGCAATTAAGCTCTATTAGACCTTTGATCTGCTACCATGTTGTAGTGTATAAATGAATACATTAAAAGAAAAATAAAATGTGAAATAATTATCTTCTGTAAGTTGCAAAGCTGAATTTCAAGCTGTGCCTTTGGAGCAGTTTCATCCCATTTTTAATTGTGCTAGCTTTTGTGTCAGGAAAAAGAGCTTTATTGGAAAAGATGAGGGAAAAGTAGAATAAAAGCTGATGTTTCATTACACTGAGAAATGCTACAGGCTTGAAATTGTAATCTTTAAAACTTGTGTATTAGGAAATCAGATTGCAAGTTGTTAGATTTTGGGGAGTAAAACCGTAGCTTTCTCAGAGAGACACACATTGGCAAGAAAAATACCAAGGCTGGTTTGGAGATCAATTTAAAAAAAAATGTTGTGTTGAAAGGACAAAATTAACCAAGTATGATGGTCAGCTGACGTGGGAAAGCGAGGAAGAAAATGACCTTCCTGATAATCAGTCTGAAAAGCCAACTCTTAGTTTCCCCAGCCAGCTGGATCGGGCTGACGCCTTCCTTGCAGGGGGGCACTGGCTGACTTTATTGCCGTATACCTGGAGCGCAGCCGGAGCAGAGGGTGATGAGAGCAGAGGAGAGCCAGGCTGGGGAGAAGGGCCGGCTCAGTGGGGCGATCCTCTCTTTTGCACTCAGGTGGGGTCAGCCCAGGGAGCTTAGGGGGAAATGCCGTGCTGCTGCATTTTGGACACAGGTATGCTTAGGATTTACATTTCTGCTTCCAGGCCTTGCAGACAGCAAAGAGCACTGAATTGAGAGCTATGTGCTCCCAAACAGGGGGTGCCTGTCCAGCTTTCTTCAGTGTGAACTCCACAAGTGCATAAGGAAGCTTCCTGGCACTCCCAAACAAGAATATCCATACAGAACTTCAGAGGACCATTCTTGGGCTCGACATTGGCACTAAACTGCAGAATAGCATCCTGCCGGTCAAGTAAGCAACAGGTCTCATGGAAGCTTTTTTTGACTTCTCAAGGAGGAGAAAGGACAAGGAATAGCTTTTACTGTCCCTTCAGGATTATTTTGCATTTTTTTTTCATTTATGTTTCTTCTGTCTGCTCTTTGACTGTATAGGTTGTTGTCAATTACACTGCATATCATGGTTTGCAGTGCAATCTGCAGAAATATATAACACGGAGCTGCAAGACGAGGGAAAATTTCCAGCAAATGCCCTAATTATTCCACTTTTGTCTCTCTGGCTGCTGTTCCCTTGGGGCACCGTATATTTTCATGCAGAGGGGGACAGTCCATTAATCCCCACTGCAAAAACGGATCTCCCCATGCATACGTTTGGAATATAAACTGTCAAAAATGGAAACTACACCTCAGCCTTCTATACCTCTCTCCCCACTCTGTTCAAGGGGCTTTTAACTTCAAAGTATAGTTAAGAGCATTAAATTACCAATGTTATCAAGTGCATTAAGCCTGGAAACCCAACAGACTGATTATCTGTTGGTTTGTTTCTTGGGTAACCACTGATATCTGCCAGAGTGAACACCACAGTAGGTGCAAAATCATATTGAATCTGAGCAGCAGCATTCTGCAGAGCTTTGGGCTAAGCAGCAGAAAATCAGGCCCAGCAGGTGCAAATACATGAAAAAGATCATGGGATCTCAGTCTCATAAAAATCTCCCTTTTCTTTCTTTCTGCCTTGCCTTCCCTTCCTTCCTTCCTTCCTTCCTTCCTTCCTTCCTTCCTTCCTTCCTTCCTTCCTTCCTTCCTTCCCTTTCTCTCACTTTCTTTTCTTTTTTCCTCTCTCTCTCCTTTTCTCTCTTAGTAGTGAGTTTCTAGTCCTCATGGTGAAATATGATCCAAGCAAACTCTAAAGCCTCAAATTAAAATAAAAAGTCCACTGTTTTAAAGGTCAAATGTGGGGACGAAGGGAGGAAGACAGAGAAGAGAGAGAACAGGCTACCTCATGGATGTTGAATGTCTGAGATGGCAATTCTATGTCTAAGGTTGAAATGGTGCTTTGAATGAGTGCTGTAAATGTAACAATGAGAAATAGTATCTGGGAAGCAGCCTAGGTTTAGAAAAATACTCTGTTTTGCAGCCTGCAGACAAAATGACTGGGAAAGATCCCAAACAACTTTGGTAAAACTGGTTGAGTGAACATGGTAGGTCTCATTATTGTGACAAAAGTCATTAATGTAGATCTATTTGGTATGAAGGTCAAAAATCACACAGGGCTGAGCTCTGGAACTGCAGCATTTGGGGCCAGGGCCAGCTACTTTCCTCCCGGTGTGAGCAGTGCGTGGCACAAGTGCGTGCCCGCCGCTCAGGCTGCGGTAATCCTGTGCTGGACAGGCAAGCAGCACTGGCGGCTCGGCTGTGAAGCGCTATGGGGAATTGCATTGAGTAGGCAGGAACACAGGGCTGAAAATGAAATGGCTAACGTGAACAGTGTTGCAGACCTGAAGCATTTCAAAGTCACCAGTCCAGATACTGTCCCCAAGTTATGAAATTTGTTTACACACCATTTTAAAATAAAAATAATCAATGGTAAATTAGTTGTTCTTGCTTTCTGGCTTCAGAGCTTCCAGGTGCTTTACAGTCTCACATTTTCTCTTCAGCCACAAATATTAAGTCTCTAAACATCTTTTCCAGTCTCCTAGGTCAAACAGGTAGGTATATGGAAAGGAAACTTTAAATATGAGACTCATCATCAAGTTGCAAGAATTGGCAAGACTGCTATAAGGCTGGCACTGCAAACTAGAGGCGTTCAAGTATCACACATTTTTGAGCTTTATTTAATAGGCACTTTAGATCCAAATTATTAAGAATAATTTGAGATAAATGATGTAGAAAAATAAGAGCTGCTTCTTGCTAACAACGTATCTTTGAGCTCAATGGGATGTGTGGAAATGCAAAGCATTGTAGGGACGGTTTCCCACCTCCTGTGATTTGCCTGTTGCATTGGCACTGGTGCGGGGAGGCCATTTCCCCTCCATGGTTTAAGAGCTGGTGGTGCTCAGATAAGGGCAGAGCCACCCATGAAGACTGGATGGCAATATCTTTTTTGCTGTGCCACTCTTTAATGCTATGCCCAGCAATTACAGATTAACCATTGGTAGGAACCATAGATAGCAGGCCTTTGTTTCTGTTTTCATTTACTTTGCAAGCCCAAGAGATATATTATGTGTTTGTGTAAGATAAACAATGGGAGATTTCTATAAATGTTAGCCATGGTTTGAGTCTGTAGGCAATTCACACGCTTCTTTCAAAGGTCACAGTGGGCTTAGGACAACTGCTCCTTCATTCAGAGAGACAGACCTTTGATAAAGCTTTTAAAGATAACTTGGAGAAATTATTTTAAAATTGCTTTCTCATGGTTACATCCCGTCTTTTCTTGCTCCTTGTCCTCTGACCAAGGAATTATTTTGCCTGTTGCAATCATCCCCAAGGACACCCAATTTTGTCATGTAAACATAGCCCAAAATGGCCGAGTCATAAGACTCAGTCTGCTATGGGCTGCGAACCCAAGAGTTCAAGCTTTTGTTTCAAAGCAGTTTAAGTCCTCTGGCATAATCAAGAGCCAGGATGTAACTAGAATACAAACATGCTACTTTAGTCCTGACTGAGGGGATTATGCAGATGCTAAACAAGATTATCTTTGATTGCTGTTGTAGAAACCTAGGAAGAAACACTGCTTTAGCCCTCTAATGGCATTCTTACAGACACCTAAGAACTGGCTACCAAGTTTGCTGTGGTGAAGCAATTGGGTTTTAATCATGTTCAGTTAACTGATATGGTGAAGTAGTTGCTAAATGTTTCTTAGGTAGAACCACTGAAAAACATTTGAAAATCAAAGGCAAGTTAAGGTGGTATCGTGAGTGTCCCCTGCTCAGCCAGCCAGTGCAATCTCACACTGAAGGAACCGCTTAGGGCAGCTGTGTCACGGCAGAAGAGCCCTTAAAGTTCAGCCACCCTGGGACTAGGTCCTAAAGTGGTAAACCAGGAGCACTGTTTCTGCTTTAGCTGAAGTTAGCCTGGATCCCTAATCCACCCAGGTAAGAAAAGGAACAGCACCCCATCCCATCATCACCACCAAGGAATGGCCCCTAAATACTGTATTTTTAACTGGGTCATTCCCTAGATCTGGTTTCACGCTTAGGCAGCTCTTGACCTCGCTGAGAGGACAACAACTTCCAACAGTTCTCTGAGAAGCAGGAGCGAGCGGAGGGGGGACGTTGAAAGCCCTCGGTGCTGCCGGTGCAGCTGGCAGAGGGGTAGGGCAGGTCCCTGGCCTGCTGCGCCTCGGGCAGCAGAAAGCACCACTCAAACCAGTCAAATCGGTGGAGCTACCCTGTGTGGACTCCCATAGGGTAGGAAAAAAAGTGTAGCTAACACTGCGTAGGAATCAGGGTAACCTGCAACACTCACACGCCACAGTAAGATCTCACAAAGCAGTGAGAGTGTTTCGCTAATTAAATGTATTTCTCAACTTGTATCGTGAAAATTTATCATCTAGATCAGCATTTCATCTCTATGCATTGAAGCCAAGACTGGTTATAGGTCAGGGGAATTAACCAGGAGCATTAAGCATTCAAAATCAAAGCGAGGAAGTGAAAGATTTCCTCCTAATGGGGACAGAGGCTTCTGGGATGTTTCCCAGGGGGACAGTTGCAAAAATGGCAGAGAGAGCAGGAAGCAAATCCCCAAACCATTCAAGTGAAATCTGCCTCAGGATCTGACAGCTACTTGTCATGCTAGGAGCAGTTTACGTTTACTGGGACATTTGCACAGTGTAGCCACAGCATTTTGGGGCCATTTCTTTTCTTGGCTTAAATGCAGTTCTGACATGTTGTCCAACTGCAGCACCAACAGTCTACATTCATCTGGTACACTTTGCATTTGGAAATAAGGTCTAAGCTTATGCTAAGATGAAGAGAAGTAAAGACAATCAAAGCACAAAATCCCCCACATCCCCCCTCCCCTCAAAGCAAAACCCCAAGACAGAAAGGAGACAGAGTAAGAAGGATGTGTGTGAGCTCGACACACTGAGTTCATGCTGCCTATGCTGTACTTTCTTCCTTCATGTAAAACTAACAAAGCTCCTCATGTGCACAGCACTCGTGTCCTCGGTCCTCCCGTGTAGAGACCAGGGTCACTGCTTTTGCCCTCGGATGTATTCGCGGCCCTCTTGCTGGGAGCTCACGAGAGCTCTGCTCGCATAGCAGATCAATGGCGAAACATGGCTGACAGCTTATTAAACAGACCTGTTGTAATACTGTTGTTTCTCCTGATTATGCCGGGGCATAATTCCTCAGGAGCCTTTGTGCCGTGCACCGTGGACTGTGGCTGTCCTGCACACAAGTGAGTTCTTGTTGTTGTCGTCGCCCAGCAAACACCCGGTGGGTGAGAGCCTACGTCTCCATCTGACATGAGGGACATCCTTCAGTTAAGCTTGGCTTAAAAAGCCCTTCAGCCCTGAACACCGGTGCATCAGGAGCAGCCTGGTGCGGGGAGCTCTGCCCGCCAGCCCCGCGCCGTCCCGTCCCCGCTCCCCCCCCCCGCCGTGCGCTCGCCGCCACCCCCCCCCCCC
>NW_009260493.1:7913347-7915346 GCF_000687185.1 Egretta garzetta | reverse complement strand
GCTGCCCATACCTGCCTCCTCCCCTCCCCAGAGGGGCCTGGGCTCGGGCTTGGGCAGCGAGTCTCCTTTGCTGTGGGGCTCCTTCGTCTGAAAAACAGAGGGAACACATTGGGTCATGAGAACTTCCTCTCACGCTGGGTTATTGCTTTACAACACTGAAAGGCTAAAATTGTTTTCCACCCAAAGAAAATGTGTCGGGCGGCAGCGCAAGGCCCCTCTCCAGCTGTTTCTACAATCAAGGGCAAACTTATGAGGTGCCAGGTACTGCGATCTTGCAGAAAAGAAAAGGACTGTGTGCTTCACTGTACTCTGAATTGCATTTTTCCACTCAGAGTGCGTGTGTTGATTTTACACCCCTGGACCAGATGGTTAGTCCCATTCTCCTGCCTTGGCCCCGCTGAGGTAGGGGAAGGGAAAGAAAATGGCAGGCAGGGTCCCAGCGGGGCTGTCTTCTGACGTGGGGCTGCTTGAGGGGAGACATTTTGCCCACTCTTTCACCCAGAGCAAGGACAGCCTTCATGGGGACAGGGTTTGGGGTAGGGGATGCACAGGTGTAATCCCTTCACATATCCTTGGCTGCCCCCAGTACAGACCCCCGTTCCCCTCCCTGATTAACATTTCATCCTCATCCTTGCTATTATGGTGCATCTAACTTCTTGCCCTTTGGACCTCTCTCACTCACACAAGAGGCCTGGATCAGAGCTGAGCAAGAATTTGGGAGAACTGGGAATGTGGCCATCCCCTGGCACCACTTTCATAAGGGTACCAGCTGCTGGCCTTGGTGATGCTGCTTCTGGGTGATAAACTGAGCGGTCAGTCAGCAGGATTACACACTTGCTAATACTGTCTATCCCAAAGTACTTCCCAGGCTCTCCATCCCACTGAAACACTGCATCCAGCATCAGGATGGGAAGCAGCAGTCAAACAGCAAATAAGGTGCTGCAGAAGAACAAGGTAAAGAATTCCCACTGTGCAAGCTTTTGGTAAAAAGTCCTGGTGTCCAAAGACAGGAGACATTTTCTTGCTAATAATCAAAATTTAGGTGTTTCTTCATACAAATGCATTGTTCTCAAAGTCTGCAGTCCTGGAGGATTAAGGAGTTTGTCAGTATGAGTCTGGGGCTCTGGTGAGTCACTCAAGCAGAGTTTTCAACTCTGATGTTCTTTGTGTTTTCGGTTTAAGAAATGCTTTCATTCAGAAGGTTCCCAACTCAGACAGCAACTCCACCGACTGTTACACATGCTCCAAACAGGTGTGAAGCTGGATGTGAGGATGCCCAAGATTGCAAAGCACTGAAAAGGTGGCTCACTTTTCTGATGGCTTATGCCTGACTATCTGCATTCAGGAGATTAGGCACATGATGAGTAACAAGAAAGAAACAGGCATTCTGGACAGCCACTGTTCTAGATACTGTAAAGCTGTGCCATTAAAGAGCCAGAAGGAAAGAAGCAGCCTGGGAATAGAAAGTAAGTGTGGGATGAAGGGAGGGAAGGAGAGAAAGTGCTTAGTTTGGTGCATTCCAGGCAGAAATGTGATTATGCCCAGAAGAATACAGGATCAGAAAACACAGGGAAAAACATTTAAGAAAAAACACACACTAGGCATGGATCTGAACCTATAGAAAAGCACATATCTACATATGTGCAAAACAACATATGGCAGAGCCACCATGTCAAGGACAGAAGTGTAATGTCCACAATGTGCATGAGCAGTAAAAGTCTGAATGCTGAAATCTGCAAACCCTGAGCTCTGTTCCTTAATGGAGTGCAGTAAAAAGGGAAACTCTCGGTCACCCTGACATGAAATAAGAGGCATCGCAGTCAAAGTTCTGCAAAGGTGATGGTCTAGGAAGTTGTACAGGGTATTTTCTGACTGAATGTAACACAAATATCAACAATACCTTGGCCCTTTTAGTGGCCCCAGAGCTATGGTGATTGCCATGCTGGACCACATGCAACAAGTCCCAAGGAAGCAAATTTATGCTAAACAGGTACTGGAG
>NW_009260493.1:7907774-7912001 GCF_000687185.1 Egretta garzetta | reverse complement strand
AGCAGGGTGGGCAGACTGGCTGCCTGTTCTTTCAAAGGCTGGTGGAGGCCAGGGGATGGGAAAGGCTGCTAAGATTCAAGGATTTGATGAGATACCCTGAAAAAGCTCATCTTCCTCATGGCATCCAAGGTGTATTTCCTGAAGCAGACAGTCAGCAACTCCTGTGGGACAATTGGTCTGATACATGCAGTTGCTAATAATAAAGAAAAACTGAAGCTTGATGAGGGGTCTGCCCTGAAGAAGTTTCTTGAGGAAACAGCTGATCTGTCTCCTGAAGAGAGAGCTAAGCATTTGGCAAATAATAAAGCTATACAAGAAGTCCACAATTCTGTTGCACAAGAAGGACAATGTCGGGTTGAGGACAACAGTGTGAACTTCCACTTCATCCTGTTTGTCAATGTGGATGGACATCTGTATGAATTGGATGGGCGTATGCCATTCCCTGTAAACCATGGCACAAGCTCAGATGACTTGCTATTGAAGGATTCTGCTAAGATCTGCAGACAATTTACAGAACGTGAAAAAGGAGAAGTTCGTTTTTCTGCTGTGGCTTTCTGCAAGTCTGCCTGAGACTCTGAAGAGATGCAAGGAAAGCAGTCTAATAGCACGCCAGTAAATGCAGTCTAAACTCCAGTGCTTCAGTACTTGTTAAACACAGCTGTTCTGGTAATTTAAAAATTGTTTCCACCTTTTGCTATACACAGGAGCAACATCAGCTGAGCTTATGCTAAAGGATGAGCTCAAGTTTTAATGTGAACAGTTTGGACACATAGGATGTCTTTAGACTCTTTTTTCACATGTTAAGTAGAAAATGCTTAACAGGGCTTGTTTAATCTGTGTCATGTTAATTGAGCTGTTGGTTGATATTTCCTTGTCCTTATGAGAATAAAATGTTCTGCTGGAAGACCAAAAAAAAAAAAAAATTAAAAACAAACAAGGCCAGGTTGGATGGGGCTCTGAGCAGCCTGATCTAGTTAGCAGTGTCCCTGCTCTAGGGATCCCTTCCAACCCAAAACATTCTATGATTCTATGATCCAGCGTGGGCATAGTTGAGGGCATCCAGACGTTCATACAGGTGCTTCTCTCCCATTGTGGGAGCCCCAGAAGAGCTGGGACCTGGGGGAATTGCTTCCTCCATTGCTGTAATGCGGGGTCCACGTTCTTCCATTGCGCACAGGAAGGTGCCATGGGGGATCCCCCCACCAAAAAGGGAGAAAGGAGACAGCATAAAGAAGACTTGTTATTCTTTGAATAACAGTGTTAATAAGGCAGGTAACACTTCTGGTCTAGAAATGACCTAACACTGTAATGCACGTGCTTTTAAATGGCTCTACTGCTATGTTTAGCATTTAACCAGTCCTCACCTGCTCTGATGAAACCCAAAAGCCAGAGAAATGTGACCTGCCTCATTCACTGCAAAGGCAATTTAAACTCTGAAGCCCAATTTACACATCAACACTGTTAATTATTTCATTGCTGAACATCTTATCAGGAAGAGCTCATTAATAGCTGCATATTCTGTTCACTTGAAAGGACATCAATACCAACAGTGGAAGCGGAATACGTTATCTAGACTAAATACCACAGCTGCTTTGTATTAAAATGAAAAGATGTTGCTCACAGATACCAAATGATAGTAATTTATTGAAGTTATCTGTCTTCATTGCCGTTTTGAGGAGTCCTATGGAGGGTCTACCTTATTCAGCAAGACACAGCCTTGGGATCCAGCATATTTTTGCTACTGGGATGATAATGAATATCCTGTTTTAACTTGAGGATCTCAATTATCCAAATAAGTCACTGAATTCTTTATGACACTTAACATATTCAAATTTATGGCTTCATTCCTGTAGACAATCTCTTCCACTGAAGACAATGTCAGGATGTGACAGGGCTGAGCATACATTAGCTCATACACTGTGACTGTGAAAAACTCACCTAAACTGAAAAGATTCATAAAACTGGTCATGCTAAAAAGTCTATAATCAGGCTTTAAAGCTAGCTATCCATTGAAATGAATGGGAGCCGTCCACGTTTCTCTTGGCACAACTGCTTCAGCGCTGCTGAAGCCCCAGCAGTGTTATCTGAGCCACGATCCTAAGCAGCTGGCAAAAGACTACCACTGTGCCTAGTGCCCAGGAAGGGCTGCCACCACTTCTGGTGACCACAGTCACCTGCAGCTTCAGAAATGAGAGTAGACTGGACTTCCCTGTGCTGGTGTTCAAAGCAGGAATCCCAGGTGAGTCCAAAATCTGAAGTTGCCTAGACCAGGACATGGCTATTTTAGCTTCTTACTGCCAGATTCTCCCAGGCTGACTGTGAAAGAATATTCAGAGGTTTATGTGTGTGAGGACTCCAAGCTCTGCCTATGGGTGGAAGAAGCACTGATGCAGATTTCTATAAAACAACTGTGACTTGCAGTGGGTTTGATTACACTGCAAACGAGCCAATTTGAAGGGCCATAATTAAGTGAGCTGCAAAGTTGAGAGAAGGCCATCATCTGCATTTTGTGTGCTGCAGTACTGTTTCTCCAGCCTCTGTGGTGCTCCACACAGCACTCTGCATCCTTGCACAAGCATCTCTGCAAGGGGCCCCAGTCCTAGGCACAATGGACTGCAGGATCCCATAGTGGCAAGCACAGCTCTCCAGGCTATTACTACCATGAACACACAGTGCATGCACTATTTAAGATGCCTGCCTACATTTTTGTTCTTTTCTGGGCCTCAGAAGGATTTAGCCAACACAAAGTCCCATGTTTGTGTTACAAGGGCCAGAAACTATATGCTCTGTAGACAGGCATCTCCTGGTGCCCTAGTGGAGATCATCATTTCTGAAGAGATTTGTAGCCAGGATGACTCAAACAGTAAGCCTCACAGGCCCTGCACTGTTCCATGGGTGAAAAGAGCATGCATTTATTTTTTCCACTTCTTTTGGTCAGCAATTTTAATCTCATTCCCTCCCCTCACCCTTCAATTTCTCTCTTGCTGCACTGCTTTGCAGATGGGCTCATCTTCCTTCTATGGGAGGTGTAATTTTTCAAGGCCCAGAGTAAGACTGCATGCACCTGTATGAAAAAGGTCTCCCATAGTAAGATGGGAAGAAGTCTGGACTAGAACAGCATAGGCAGGAGGTGGATTTATTTATCTCTCAGGAGAAGATGGTTGCCTAGCTTTGCAAAACACTTTTTTTTTTCTCCAGAACAGCCACAGTATAGATACCCTAGTGGGATCTGAAGGATTCTCTTTGAAGGACAAGCCCCGAGAATGACAAGAATAATGTTCTACAGCTGTGTCACTGATTTATTCAAATAAATGAATCACATTTATCACAAATAAATCACATCGTTGCTATGTAACAAAAAAGCGTTTGGCATAGGTGCTTGTTATAAGAAAAATTTCTTCCATTCATAAAAGGAATCTTTTATTCAGGCTGCAACTTTAATTTTCAATAAATATAGTGGCATTACCTTGGCAGTTGTCAAATTGTAGGAGACATTATTTGTGACAATGCTTTGTTCTACTAAGATTATCAGGGAGGGGAGAAGCAGATACTATTGCTGCTCTAAAACCTCAGTTAAAACAGAGCACAAAAGGCTGGCTTTGGATCTAATAGGACAAGTACTAACTGCATAAGATTTTGTAAAACTTGCAGCTGATCAGTACAGGTCTGAGCTATTTGTAAGTAGCTCCCACCTAAGCTGCAAAAACATAACCCTTTTCCAGAGCTTTCTTCACCATTCCCAGCTGACAGAAAATGCATCTCTCTGCAGAAGGACAGACTGGGTTAACTGTGTTTTCCACGTGTTTTTGAACCAAGTGTGCTGCATCCCAGCCTGAAGCCAAGCTCAGGGCCATAACTGAACAACACTTTGTGAATCACAGCTTTTGTGATTCACTGCCTTCAACAGTGCAAACCAGAGCTGTATTTAATGATGTTGGGAAACAGATCTGTTTGAATAGGACCGGCTGACGTAACATGCTGAAGGACTGTGTTATGGCTTGCACGACAGGCACCCAGGGACAAGGAAACCTGCAATGCAATGTAACCTGCAGTGCAATGTAAGTGCTGCATCACACAGGCACTGATTCATGATGGATGTATGGCACGCTGTAGCTACGTCACCCCTCACCCATCACCCATTCGGTTACTGAAAGAGTCCTTCCACTTGTATAAACAAGGTCACGGGGAGGGGAGGCAGCAGTGAAAACCAGCGCTTTTCTTCCCTAC
>NW_009260493.1:7894229-7907716 GCF_000687185.1 Egretta garzetta | reverse complement strand
CTTACATGAAATTTCCCCTGTGCTTTATCTACAAAAGAACTGCACCAGTCCAAATAATGCATATAAATGTTATTTGTGTAGTAAAGGCCTTTTGGACTGATCATTATAAAGCAGCCAACAGCTTTTGTTAAGTGGTGAAAATAAGAGAGCACTGAATAGACAATAAAAAGAAAAAAAAAATACCTGCTAAACTCTTAGCTTAAAAATTCATTGAAGCCAGAATATTAGATCCAAGGCTTCTTACCTCAGATTTTGAAAGAGCTTGAATTAGGATTCAGATTCATATCTGTGTTTTGCTCCATGGGGCTAAATAGGAATCTGGAGGCCAAACCATGCTGAATGAAGAGGAAATTCAGGTGCACGTGTGAATTTGGAGTCGCAGTCACAGTGACTGTAGAGCCAGAAGTATCCGGTGCAATGATCTTGTCTGATATTCTGCATAATGTGGCTACAGAATCTTGCCAGGTTTATTGCTACCTCACCCCACTCACCTCTGGCGTCATGTCATATCTGGTTTTGAGTTCAGGATTTCTAGAGATGGAAAATCCACCCTTCCTTATACAAGTTACTTGTTCAACATTTTTTTTACTTTTTTTTTTATTGATTGCTTTTGCTTAATCTTCCCATCACGGGATACTTTTATGTCTTTTCTTTGAAGAGCTTTGTGTTACAAGTAGCTGCTCTGCCAGGGAGATATTTGTAGGCCAGAGTGAAGTTGCTTCTCAAACTCATTTTTGATGAAGTCATCATAGCCTTTAACCCTCTCACTGAGGGTTAAACAATCTTGCATTCGGCACAAGGGAAAAGCATGCACGGTTCCTACAAAGCAGTAAACAGAGCTATAGATACAAGCCCTTGCAGTTGCCTCACAATAACATGTTCCTACATCCTAAATCAGGTTCAGAAAAAATAAATCCTTTAATTAACATTACCTATGTTTTCCAAAATACAAAGTGTTACATAAACAGAGCTCATGTCTAGACTATCAAAACCAGCATATATTGCCATTTTTCTCTTTTTATGTAGATTTTGGTGGACCAATCTAAAGACTACAATTTAACTATCACAGACAAACTAATGCATCATATCCTATAATAAAAGTGCTAAACTCTGCCTGAAATAATTCTGAGTGTGGATTTTAACCCTCTTTAGAGGCACAGTGGACTAAAAAAGTAGCTGTGTGCAGAGCTGACACAACACTGGCAATGAATGAGGTACGCTGACTAGAGAGGACAGAGCTTCCACACATTCACAGGGTCCCTTGGAGCTGTGGATATCTTCCAAGGCTCAACGAGATACTCTCCCTTTTTCCAGGAATCAGCCTGAAAGTGTCATAAGACTGGACTTTCTGGTCCTTGCTGGCTCTAACCAGAACAGAGTCATTCAGTTGTACATTATCCCGCTCTCATCCACAAAGGTGAGTGCAGGGAAATGAATGTTAACTGAATTTACTTCAGGTTTGGTTTACAATTTGGACAAAGGTTGGGGTCTGTTCTCACTTTTCCTGAGCTAGTTCTCTGCCCTGGGTGTTAAAGCCCCAGAAATAAATGGTGACCCTTGCATGCTCCCAGCTTGCTTTGAACAGCTTCTGGCCTGAGCAAGGAATATTTTTCCACGGATGAGCAAGTGAGATGGCTCAGCAACAAATGCGTACCTACAGTGACAGATGTTCTCTGGCCATTCAGTCACATAGCACATATTGCCAGGGAGAAGACGCTACTGGATTTCGCTTCAGATGCTAAGTGCACTTACTGTGTAGGCAGTTTACTGACCCTCTCGACTATATCCTCACTCTGTCCTAGGCACTAGCATAGAAAACTAGTTGCAATACTGTATTATTCTCTCTTTTTCTGTACGTGGGAAGAAATAAAAGCAGTGACCACTCGTGCAGTAATGGATGCCTTCTACAAGCCAGAGACAGTTGATAATACGTGGCATCTTGAAGAACTGAGCCTAAGGATTAATGGGATAATTATTATCTCCATTTTACAGATGGAAAATCTAAATAACATAGAGTTTAAAGACTTTTTCAAACTTAAATCTCAGTTCAAAGAATCTGGAATGGAGTGTAGTTCTCAATCCTCCAATTAATTTTCATGATGAAGTGATATCCCCTCATACATTCTTACATAAGTATGACAATCACTTTACACATACAGTGGGTTTTATACCAATGCAGAAGCCCTTTTTTCTGCATATTTTCTTGATGCTCATCAAGCACTTGGGGATTCAAGGCTTGTGGTTCTGCCATGTATTCAGATACAAAGAGACTGAACTCAGTTAAGAGAGACAGTGGACCTCAAGTCCCGCCAACAGGACTAACAAGCCCTCAAAACTCCACATATATGTGGTTTGCTCAGAAACAGAGGTGAATTACTCAGGAACAGGGCTAAATTTGTTTCTGAATTATTACTTCGGTCATAGCACAGCTCCAGGTCTTTGCAGCTTAGTGAGAGGAGGTGGAGGATAACAGCTCCGATTGTGTGCAGGGCCCACACTGAGCCAGCTGTGATTTGCAGCTGTTGAGAGAAACAGGAGTGAGTTATCTGAGGGGTGCTGTGAGCCCTGTAGGTCTTCCTTGGACTGGTAGTGGCCAGTTTTCCAGTTCTGACCCCAAATGCAGCCATAGCCTAACCCCTTTTAACAGCCCCTAGCCCTGTGCAGTGTCCACACTAGCAGTGGTGGGGAGCTCTCTACAGACATCTCAATCCCTGTGTACAGGGGCACTGGCTTTAATTTTCTCTGAATCACAAGTATATTTATACAGGAAGACGAGCAGATATGCTTGTCTGAAGAACAGAAAGCGAGGATGATGGAAGAGCAGACAAGTACCTTGACTTACCAGCAGCAAGTGCACCCATCGACTCTCCCACTGCACCGAGACTTCCATTTACCTTGCCTGAGAGGTACATACCCTGAGGAAGCCAAAGGACCTTTGCTATGTGGACAGCTTCAATGTCCTACTAAATCTGAAGTGTAGACATTTCCATAATACTGTAGTTCAGTGTTGTGACAGCAAGGTCAAGCACATATTTCTGTAAGAAAGGACTATCTGTTGTGCATGAATTAACATGCAGTACTTAGGTTTGATCCTTTGTTTCCTTAGTACCTCATTGTTCTCCCTTTCATTTTCCTTGCTAAGGAATCATCTGGCCTGAAAATGAAAAGGAGATGAGGCTGGTTAGAAGCAAAGAGTTTTTGGAGAGTCACTGTCTGCCTGTGCTGTACTTTAAATCATATTTCCAGTCATTTCTGACAGCTCAATGACATAACAAGGAACCGATCCTGTTCTCTCTTTAAGACAACAGAAAAATCTTACTTCATCTTCAGGGTTCACCTCTTGGGGAAAAGAAAAATGAAAGGACACATTCTAGCTGGCACAAGCAATCGTTTCATTCACAGAGAATGTGAAAAATCAATTGACATTTTAGCTGCCTGACCTCTGTTACAAACATCTGCAGGGAAAGAAAGCAAATTAGCAAAATGTGTCCTTTTTTTACTTAGGTTCATTTAAGGTTGCAACGTTAGTTGCATGTGTGTTCAGAGGAAGAAAAGAAGCAGAGCTTTATTTCTGTCATTACAGTTGGGCTGTATAGGGGATGTAAAGGGGTGTCTACATAATGCCATCGCTGTCTGTTGTGTGCATCCAAAACTTGAAATGGAATTGTATGCAACTATTACAAGCCCATGTTATACTACACCCACATTTTGCAAGAGGTAGTAGGGGTGGAGAGATACTGGCCTGATAATGAGGGCAGTGGTGGTTGTTTGCCATTTAGAAACAGGAACAGAAACTGCAATAACTTGAACAAATAGGCTATGGCTATGTCAGGGGTGTGATTAGCTCTTATCGGTGGGTTTCTTCTGGCTCCCATGACAGGCGTCAAAAGTGGTAAGTTAAATGAACTCTGTATGCGATGTATGTCCCCTGCATCAGAGCCAGCCCAAGAGATAGTCCCCACCTGTGTAACAACACCTCAGTCCCAAGGAAGCTCCCAGCACTGGGGAGCATAACGGGGTGTTGTGCTCTCAGCACTGGGCCAGAAAATCTCTCGTGATGTGAGTATGTGCCTACAAAAACACTTGTGACATCCTTTGAGCGACTTCAGTATGGGCTCACCCACTGTTAGCAATACTGGCATAATTTCCCAACACTTTCCTGAGTTTGGCCAGCCAGGCAGCGTAGGTGCCCATCATCCTATCCCTCCCTGCTCTTGCTGTCGGCCACCCTGGTTCCAACACAACACATACTTATGTTAGTATAAACCGACGTGCTGGCAATAAGACGTGACTTGGCGGTATTGTTGGTGTAGATAAACTCTAAAACTTTATTCTACCCAAGAAATAAATTGAGGGACTTAAGCTATAAAGTTCTGTACAAACATAGCTTTTATCTGGGTTTATGTTGTTTACATTGGTCAGCCATGCAGCAATATCCAGTTTGGCTGGAACCTTGTTTAAATCAGATTTAAATCCAATTTCTTTGCCCCAGTTTCAACCCACGAGACAGGCCTTAAGCAGGGAATGAATAGGCCTGAGTGGTCCTTGCAGGCTGGCTTTGCATTTGCAAAGGGTCTTATTTCTGAATATTTCACAGTTTGTTATCCAATGGTGTGTTTATTAACGAGACTTGATCTTGCACAAAATGGCTGGCTCATGGTGGCCAAAGGTTCAACATAAAGGTTCAGTACTGTTTAATATGCAACTACTTGCATAACTTCTGAGCATATATTTGGTCTTTAGCCTCTGCTGCTGTGGACTGTCTCTAGCCATGAGTTTGGAGGAGTAAGGGAAGAACAAGGGGCATTTCACTGTTTATTGCAAATCATAAAAGCACCCAAAACAGGTCTTTTGGGTGTGTTTATACTTTCCCTTTCAACTCTCTTTATCTCTAGTCATAGCAACAAGAAAAAGGGGACTTGTTCAATTGGAAAATATTTAACACACTAATAAGTGTAAATAGTCATCGCAACTCTGGAAGGCAGTTGCTTTTTTTTTTCACAGTACAAGTATTCACTTGCTTTCCGAGTTACCTAATCAGATGTGGGAATGCTGGTTGGTTGCATGCACTTTCATAGCTAGGGATCTCTCTGATGAAAGTTCCCACTTGTGCTTAAGGAGTCAGAGATTCAGTTTTTCTGTTCCTTCAAAAGACATGTACAGCATGCAGGTGGTCTTCTTTCCAGCTGCCCGGTCTTCCATCATTATCACTGAGGCCGTCAGCAGGATTAATTGATTTATGAATTGTGGCTTTGGTCCAAGTAGAGCTTATGTTTCTCCCCCAGAGTGACTGAAAGTGCATTCTTAGTGAAATGGTAGAATATGATCCTAACCCATTCAAATTTGGCAACAAGCAAGCTGGAGCCAAAGAGATCTTGAGGTTGTGACAGAACCTAACAAGTCTGTTACCATCAGCTTCACCACAAGGCTGCTGCCAAGACACAGAAGATTCAAAACTAAGTATACACAGCAGTTTCACCAAGAGAAAGAAGTTATAGGCAAACGTTCTATGAAGGCACCGGCACGTTGCTTTTCCCTAAAATTCTTTGCAAAACTTAGAAAGGGACAACTTCTTCTAAAGATCTGATGACAGCTGGTTAAGGAAACTGGTATAGACTTATGTATCTACAGATATTCCTATAGGTC
This sequence comes from Egretta garzetta, assembly GCF_000687185.1. Classification (NCBI taxonomy): domain Eukaryota; kingdom Metazoa; phylum Chordata; class Aves; order Pelecaniformes; family Ardeidae; genus Egretta; species Egretta garzetta. The sequence goes on along the minus strand of NW_009260493.1, from coordinate 7,902,070 downwards.
TTATTTCCACTCTTTTCAGTATTGCTGGAACAAAATGTGAGGAAGAATAAGGCTGCTAATGGGATACATGGCACTGATACAATATGAGTTTTGCAGCAAGAGACTTGGAGAGAATCCAAATTGCCTTTTTCCTGTGCTCCTTCAGTTATAGGCTGGGGCAAGTGGTAGGTTCAGCACCGTCCTCAGCATGTGCTAATGTAGTAAAAACACAGATTCACGGCCTACAGTAGCAATCCTATGGCTGAAAGTTAAAAAAGGGGCCAAAGATTGCAATCATTGCCACCACAGGCAAGCCTGGGAGGACAAGCAGGAGCCAGATCTATTGGTAGAGTAGCTTCTGAATTGGGTGTGAAACACCCCTCCAAATGCAGAGGCAAAGCCCTGGACAGAAACCATGGGAGTGGGCTGTAACAGCTTGGGAAATGGCCAGTTTTCAGTTGGGTTTCATGTTCCAGTTGTGCCTGCAATGCTGGATCCTACAAGAGGCATACTGTGAAGGAGGTACTAACTGAGCACAACAAGCTTTTATCAATGTCTTCCAGGGACTAATGCTCAGTTACTTATTTTCAAAGAGTCCTCCCAAAAGTGTGGAGTGTGAAAAGTATGAAGGAGTGCTTATCAGGATGGAAAGTTACTCTGCAATTGATATGTGAAGTGGTATCCTGAATGTGCAATGTGTCAACAGCCATATAACCTGTGATAAGAACTTTGCTTGCTGCACTCTTATGTCAGCCCCATTTCGCGTGGCTTTCAGAAGTTGATGTGGTAAGAAAACTCTGGTCTTCTTGTGCGTGGACCATGTACGCAACTTCTGCTCTGCAGGTCACACTGATTGACACAGTATTGGCAGAAGTCTTTCTGTCTCCTCTTCAGAACAAAATTGCATTGATCAAAGTTGAAGAATTTGAAAATCCCCCCATGCAGTTGCTGCATTATCTGAAGGGAATATGAACCAAAAGAAGACAGTGAAAACTAGTTATAACTAAGTAACTTCACCATAAGACAGATGTTGCCTTTTCATAGCATTGCCTTGTGTGCTCTTAGAGAGGCGGTGATACAGAAAGAGGACTTCCTTTTAAAATTTGTCATCCCTGAAGGTCGCTTCCGAATAGCTTCAATTCCGCCTTTTAAAAAGTGGGTATTATGAGACATAATGAGCACAAGTTCCTAGAGGCACCACCAGCTCCGAGTGCCCCAGTTTCTGAGATCCTGGCCTGAGGTCCTACACAGTTCCCTGGCCTATGAGGGGTGTTTCTTACCTTCTGCAATGTTTTCAAAGATTAGCTCCGTGTGTGTGTGTCCAAGAGCCAAAGTGCCTAAAACTGCTGGTCGCTTCTGACAGTTTTGCCAGTATCGACGTACATAATCAAATCAAAAATTTGTATAAAATGCTACCTCAACACATTAGGAATATAATGAGCATAGTTTACTGACACACTGAATTTAAAAAAGAAAGCCACCTACAGATACAGCTGGAACTGAAAACCTTGTTGCATTTTGGTGATGTATAGCAATAGGAAAGCAAAGCTAAACGCAAAGAGTGGAAGCTCCAGACTTTCAATTCTGACAAAAACAACTGGTGATTGAAGCAAGGTACACAGATTTCTGAAATTCTTCCAGTTATAGTAATCGGATTTTAAAGATACTTTTCAGATATATGATATTCATCTCGACAGAGTCTTATTCAACAGTTTCATTGTTTCATGCATTTCCCTTTGGTGCTTTGAAAAGAAAGCAAGTTTGTTCTTTTCATCCATAGCCATTCCCTCAGTAGCTGTCATTTATTATGTAGAAAAAAGGTTTGTGTTGTATTTCTGTATGCATTTGGCTTTACATACAGCTATATTTTCCTTTCAGTAGATGTATCTTGGGGCTTGGGGAATTGTTTTGATGAAAGGGCTGCTTTTTAAGCCAAAATATCTTTATCTCTCAAAGAGCCTTGGTTCCTATGGGCTAAATTAAAAAAAAAAAAAAAAAAAGAAACCCTTTAAGAAATGAAACGTCATCACCTTGACAATGCTTGCTTTTAGACATCAGTTTTCTAGGGCAAAACCTGTAACTCAGGGGTATAGGTACCTCCGCAGGTACCTCTTTAGCTGCGCTAGGTGCTTCATAATAAGAGTAACAACAACCAGTGTGGTGACAACAGAGGGGAAAATCTGTTAGCATTAGCTATCTAACTCCTTCCTTTTAAGAGTGCTTTTTGAAAAGCGTATCAAGGACATCAATCCCTGTTTTTATCTAATAGCTCAGGCCTGACAACAAATGCTCCAGTTGTGACAGGTCTTGTTTTGATGCCTTTCCAACCTAGAGAAATCAAATCTCTTTCTCCTGTTTTCCATGAGGCTGCCTGAAATAGTTGCATGCCTGATTGGCATGACTTCGCCACTCTCAAGAATCAGACCTTTGGGAAGCAGACAGGAGCTGTCGCTTTCCTTCTCAGCTACAACTGTGCTTCATCCCACAAGTCCTTAATACATAAATAATCCTTGCAGCAGTGAAGGAGAAGCAGAGCCCAGGAATCATCTAACCTGGAAGGGTGCTCAGGGAGGCTACCCAGAGTTGGGGCAGGCTACCAGGTTTTGTGTGTACTCTTACGGAGTGATGCAGCTGCAAAAGGAGCCTTTCACAGTATCCTCTGCTTTCACCTAAACAAGCTTACTACAGAGTAGTAGTTAGAAGATGCTTTGGGAGTGGGGAGGTGTTTGTTTTCCCTGCCTACCAGATTTGAAAAGTTATCTAAATGGCAGTTTTTGCTTTCCTCAGACTTCCACTTCACACTTTCAGCAATAATATGTGGGAGGTACCCACTCTTAGCAGCTCTTCTTCTTAGCTTTCAAGGCCAAGAGTGGCATTCTCCTGAAGACCATTCTTGCATGCTAATCCTTCTTCATGGTTTAGAGAAATACATCTAGCCCTTTTTTTGTGTTTTCTGCTTGCTTGCTCAGCACTGTTCTGTAGCACCTAATTCTGTCTGTGCAGTATAGAATAGAACAGAACAGAATAGATTTCTTCAGTTGCAAGTGACCTATAATGATCATCCAGTCCAACTGCCTGACCAGTTCAAGACTGACTAAAAGTTAAAGCCTGTTGTTAAGGGCATTGCCCAAATGCCTCATCCACACTGACAGCCTTGGGGCATCAACCACCTCTCTAGGAAGCTTGTGCAAGAGTTTGACCACCCTTGGGTAAAGAAATGCATCCTAATGCTTTCAGTCTAGTATTTAACTGTAGGCAATGGATTCTCCTCCAGAAGGCAGGTATTGTCATCAAGTGTTATCATACTACTCTTAAAATGCCTATTTGATTTATCACATTTGTAGTTTGTTTGTTGCTGTTTGGTTTTTGTTGGTTTTGGTTTTGTTGCTGTTGTTTTTTTAATCTGTGTGTAAATCAGTTTATTTGCAAAGAGAAAAAAATCTTTGTTGCATAGGAAAGCAAAACCCACATGGTTTCACATGACAGCTTACTGCTAAGGATTTCTTAATTAGAAGGGTTTGGATTCATTTTCAGTTCCTTAAAGCTGGTCATTCCTAATCTATAGAAGTCCCATGGGCCTGACTCCCTCTTCTTCAAGACTCAAGTGCCTTTTATAGATATCAGATGGGATTATGCCCCCTCCCCCCCCGCCCCGAGCACTCTAGCAGGAAAATGTGGTGCTTCTTTTCCTCCAAAATTAATTCCCCAATTTACAGAATACTAGCAAGGGATGTTAAAAACAGTGCCTTCTTTGCCAGTAAGGCTCAAAAATAATTTTGAAAGTGTAACTCTTGTGAGTCTGAGCAGGTCTTTTTGTTATAATGGTAATGTCAATATGGTGTGCTACAATATAGGCCATACAAACTCTTTGTCCAGCTGCATTGCTGCTTTGGAAATAATTATCTTTCCATTAATGCAAATGGTCAAAAAAGTCAACTTACCATGCACCCCTCAAGTCCAGAGAGTGCATTACAGAAACTCTTTTAGAACATCCTCTACTGACTATTCAGAGGGGGAAAAGATTTCACAAAATGGAAGGGGTATAATTGGATACAGAGCAAGTACACTGTATTAAGATAGGAGACACCGAGGAGTCCTGGGACCTGGGAATTACATTAAATTACCTTAAATGAGCAGCATGCACTTCATTAACTAGCATTATAATAGGATTTACAGAATGCATGACTTTACTATGGAGGTCTCAGCCAATTACAACCTCTTTGTGCAAAGAGGAAAATTCCACATAAAAGGTTATCTGGAAGTTCTAGACAGAAAAATAGTGATACTTATTTATAAACCGCAAAGAAATGCAACAGCTACAATGCTAAGATGAGAACAAAATTACTCACTGTGTTACTCATACTGACCAAGACACTTGGGATGTCTTGTGATATCTGTGGCTTCCTGCGATAGACAGGCTGGTGCATATAGAGTGGCTGGAGGAAGAAACAAGCTTTTCTTTATGGAACGTGTTTTGGGGTCAGAGGTGTATTTCTTTAGAGAGAAATTATGTACAAGACTAACTCTTGATGATTCTCAAAAGCACAGTCTAGGCAAGTCGTGAAATGACCCTTGGTGGGGAGGACGGGACACAGACTGGCCAGGAGAAGAACTCTTTAGGAGTGGGAAAGCCAAGGAGGTTTCACCTCACGCCTCTGCTCCACACAGTCCTGCTGGTGACACAGCCCTGGCCCCGGCCAGCAGGCAGAGGTGGCCCTGCAGCCGCTCCTGCCCGCTGCGTCCCCCCGTCTTTGTGCAGCCCTGGGCTCCCTGCCCGTGTTATAACATGGCTTATTGCTCCCTTGGTGGACGGGCTTGAGTTTGGTTTTAAGTCATCCTCAGCTCTTTTACAGACCTAGTCTTTCTCTGTCTGTATACGGTCTTATTCACGCGTATGGGAGACAGTTGCTTTATCTTCAGTACTGTTACTCTTTAAGAGAGGAGCATTAATTGCCTGTCAGATTGTTTTTATGACCTTGTCACACAATGCAACAGACTCCTTTATTTATCTACTATGAAGCACTGAATGATCCTCAAAATGAGCTGAAGCAATATTTACAAGATGGGCAATAAGCAGATTAAAATCAAACTCCAACAGAGGAAAGCAACTCCAGTTGTCCCTGCTAAATATAACCTTTGAAGACCAAATGGATCTAACACACTGTTAGGCTGTAAAAAATATGTTCTCTTCAAGCAAAGTACTTTTTGACTTGTTTTGTTCACCACCTTCTTTGACATCAGGTACTAAGTATTGCCAGAAGCAGGATTCCGGAGAAACACAGAACATTGTTCCATTCTAGCAAGCAAATCTCTTGACCTTATGTGTCTGACCACTTGCTAATCAGCAATGAGCTTTGTCTGTCCTGCATGATGGGACAAAACAAAATGGAAATTTGGGTTACTGTGTCTGGCCCAAATTCCTCACACTTTCTGCGCTGGGCATTGGCTCATTACTACCACCAATGTAGAAATTAATGCTTTTTCTCTGATCACTATGACTGTCGGCAAAGTAATTTGGATCTCTGAGTGGAAAAGTTTCTCGATAAAGACCATATTAAAAATAAAAATAATTTTAAAAATATATAGAGAAAAAGATGTCATTTCCAGTCCAGGTTTTATGGAAACCCTGTGGAAAGTACAATAAATAATTTTCCAGTTGCAGAAGTCCTCAGGGAAAACTCTTGACAATTAGTTTCCTTAAAATAGGAGATATTTTAATTATTTTCAGTAGTGTTGAACCAGCATTCAAAAAGGATGAAAGCATGTTTTTAGTTTTTGATATTGACTTGTCCAATTAATTTACTAAAGGTATGGCACTCAAACAGACCTGAGATGGATGTACAAATGACTGAGTGCCTCACTGCATATTTGTACAGCAGATGATTGATGTATCACATCATTTCTTTGAGTCATGGAACTGATTTATACGCTCTGTGCTATATAGACATTCACTTTGTCAGTTGGGACCGTAAAAACCCCCACAGCCAATTGTCTGCTATTCAGTCTTTGCCATTCACTGAAATTACACATAATTTTAGCTTGTGCATTTGCAAACTGTGCTTTGCCATTTCCATTTGAAAACGCTTTTGTGTTAAACATTTTTGACTCATCTAAATAAATATTATCCATAATAACCCTATATCAATCCATTACAAACCCATGAAAGTACGTACTGCATTTAGATTTAATCCCTGAAACAAAGCCTGTTCCCACCTCACTCACATGTTGCTTTCACAGCTGAGTCCCACAGCTGCTGAGAAATCTGAGCAACAGAGAAATCTCAGATTGCTTTTCATCTTGCTAAAGCTGTAGGATCTGCAGTAAAATCACATTTGAGTCACTGGTTTTCTGATATACACACAATCAAATTCCTGAAGTACAGACACCTATTGGCAGATACATAAGCCTCTGCTTATGGGTGGAGATGTGTATGCAAATGTACTCAACTCCAAATTCCATCAAGAACCCATTAGTAACACATTTATATCAATAGCTAAAAGAGCTTTAGTGCAGTCAGCTAGAAACAACTATTTAGGAAATAGCTGTAAGCTATGCTGGTGAAAATTAGTTTTCCATTTCCATTGTCAATTTACAGGATTAAGATGCAACTTTGACTTGTGATGATCCAGAAAATATAGACTTTCTGCAGCCAGAAGTTGCTGAATGAAGTACAAAATACCTTCTCTACTCTTCTAATTGCTCATATCGAACCGCTTGCTTCTCTAAATCTCTCCTTCATTTTCAGATGGTACTATAATACACTCCTGGAGCAGAATACGATGACCAGGTTTACTTGTATATGAAAAATAGTCAAACAGAGGCTATGGAGTTCGAGTGGCTGTGGCTTCTCAAGTTAAATTACACGCAATATATAAATATTTCCTGTACTGGTTTTAACATCTTTTTCTTTTGGATTATGCTGGAAGTATCCTTGTCAGTACAACATGGAGCATTGAACACAGGGTTGCCCAATAGATTCTGTGTCTCTGTATGTCACTCTTGTGAGTACAAGGTACCTTTCCCAAACTCAGGGGGATATGAGCCCATCCTCCAGTCTTAGGGGACATAGCAAAACATACTCTGAAATCTGGAGTAAACAGTGTAAAGGCAAAACCATCCTACACCTCTACCAGCCACTTCAAAATGGATCTCGTTATATAGATGAAGGGAAAGAATAATACAGTTTGGCCTGCCGGGCCTTTCCCAGGCATTTATTGTCTTGGTATCACTGGTCTGTCCTCACCCACACTAGGTATATTTATTTCACATCCTTCCCCATGTGTCTCTATATGGGTCAGAAGTAAATTCATTGAATGGAGGGCTGTACTCCTCAACGAATGGGTAGAGGGTCTGCTTTGCTGGGTGTGGGATTGACCTTCTGAGCTGCCCTGAGCTGAGGTCTTCAGTAAGCTTCTCTCCGTGGAACCCAGGGCTGCCTTCTGGAATAATCACAGTTAATTTAAGACCCTGCAGTATGTACTGAGTAGTTCTAATTATTCCATCAAAGTGCATTACTGTGTTTCTGTCTCTATCAAGTGTAATCTGCCATCAGGTTGTTAATTTGCCTAGGTTTATTAGAGGCTTTCACAGTCCTCTCCAGATTTGATTTCACTGAACAATTCTGTTACCCGAACTTCTTTTTTTTTACCTACTTTTCTTTTCCAAATTATGTTTTATTGCATATATTTGTTCCAATATTAATTGTCCCATACTGGGCTTTCAGAATTTCCATTTCCTCTATTGTGTATGTGCATATGTTTGTGTGTTAACTAGCACTTATCAGGGTGTAAATCACACAGTGCCTCATTGCCAATGCAGATCATTACAAGTAGAAGGGCTTTTTATCCAAAATGTGTGAGAAA
>NW_009260493.1:7893288-7894079 GCF_000687185.1 Egretta garzetta | reverse complement strand
GTCTCCAAACTCTTTCTTTCCTGAGAGCTACTCAGATACTTTTTTTCTCATCTCTACATTTTCCGAGACCATTAAAAGGCATTTATTTTTACGATGCCCCTTTACACAATGTATTTCACCTGAAACATATTCTTACTCCATTTCAAATGCAGGTTTCTAGAAGCTGTACGTTATTTATAGGAGAGATTCATAAGTAGAACTATCTCAAATAATTGCCCAACCTTTGGCTTGGGTACATTTTATTCAGCATTCCTCATCTCTGTAGCAAGATGAAGTATGGTAAAGTGCTGGAATCTGACTGAAACCAAGAGCTCTCCTATACACAGGAGCTTTGGATGGTTTTTAATAGTAGAATAAATTCCTGCTATTGATCTAATAGCATGATCCAAAAGTGTCTTTGAGAATAATTAACTTCCAGTAAGCTGCAAAGGACTTGCCCAAAAAGGTGGCAGCACTGAATTCTCTGCAGCCCTAAGCAAGGCTTTCCTGATGCTCCTTCACAAAAGGCATCGGGCATGGATGATGCGCACTCTATGGGTGGAGGAAGGTGGGGCAACTCCCCCAGTAGCCTCCATCTCTTTTCCACTGCCAGCCCCACAGAAGCGGGGAGTGAGGGTGAAGAGAGAAAAACCCTTTGCCAGACCCACCATACTGCACCTGACGTGGGGGCAGATTCCTCCTGGGGTTGATGGGGCTCAGCACCCTGCTCAGCACCCCTGAGCCCCCAGTCACACAGCAGCGGCCGTGCCCAACACACAGTGGTGCTCCCAGCAATTTAAAGTCACGTTGCT
>NW_009260493.1:7842722-7893272 GCF_000687185.1 Egretta garzetta | reverse complement strand
TTAGGGGCAGCACAGGGGTTTTGTTTAGCTTTGGAAAGAAAAGACAGCTCTAAACATTCGGGCTTTGGTCTACTAGATAGAGATGTGTCTGTGGTGCTTCAGGACAAATGCCAGCTGATAGATAGGACAGCAGGAGCTTTTTTAGACAAAGAGGAAAGAACAGAACAAGCCTTGAACCTAGCTGTTGGCTCTGAGGAAAAAAAGATATTTTGAGCTCACTAACAAGGTCTGTTATCTTTTGCTTAGTTAGAGAAAGGTCTGAAACAGGGGCATAGCAACACAGCGTAAGCAGCATATGCAGATCATGCAGACCATGAAGGATTTGTGTGTTGTGTGTGCATGCGTGTATGTGAGTATGATTTACCTCTAATAACCCAGCTGGGTAAACCCTCACCTGAGAGATTTAAATCACACCCGATTTTCACCAAGTTCCCTGTTAAGCAGACAGCTAAGGTCTAAAAGGTGGTTTGCCCGCTCTTTCAAAACCAGCTTATTTACACGAGGTATTCATCGTACAAAGAAGCGATTTGTTCTGAAAGGGAATTTACCCTCCTCATCAAGCCGGTGAGTTTTACCTAACCTGAAGTATGTAGATAGACATGGAGAAGCAAGGAATGGTTATTGTAAATCATTACCCTGGCAGTGATCCAAAGCCCTCAGGGCTTCAGCTGTTACACTGGTAGAGCAGATATAAGCTTCCATAGAACTAATCCACGTCGGTTACAAAACCCAATAATATACCTATGTAAGTCAGTCTTGTGAAAATTAGCACAGTTTTCTGGCAATGCTTGAAAATTATCTACGGTGTACAATGTGGAAAAATGTCATAAAAATACAGAGTTAATACACTATCATACAAATAATAGAGGAGACTTAGTAGAGGTTACATCAATAATCATTTATAAACTCCAGCTGACACATGCCTTAATAGAAAAGCCTGGGGAGGTGAAAATGGAAGCATATCATAAGAAAAAAATCTCATTATTTAAAATACTTTCAGTTTCAGGATAATCTCATTTACGTTAAGTCAATTTTTAAAGACTCTACTACATAATTACCATCACTGTAAACAAGCAGTAATGATTTTTTCCCTCTTTTTGTGTTGGAAACAAGAATAGAAATACAGACACGTGTTCCCTTGGGTGAACAGATTGTTTTTTATAAGGCCTTTTTCAAACTGATCAGAATAGCCTGAAACATGTCGGAGAAAGCTTGTTGCCTAAAATAAGCCTTTAATAATATTTCACAGCTGATTTCTTTATGAATTAATTTGCCCTTGAGCAAAATGACAGGGTCAGTAGGACCCTTGTATGTGTTGGCGTTGGGCGTAGCACAAAGGAACTACATTCACTGAACCAGTACCTGGTTGCAACACTGAAATCAACAGAGGAGAAAGAGTGATGGGGAAATAGAGACAAGAATTAGAGGCGACTGGCTCACCCCAAGCTCCCTGCCAACTTAACAGAGACCACGTTCTCTTCTCCTTGAAATACAGACTGTCTCTGTTCGAGTTCATTGGTTTAAAGTGAAGGGAGTTATTTCACATTTATGCAGCTTGTGCCATTTGTAACCCCTGAACAGAATCTCACCCAGCAACTCTTTTTAAACCTGGAAAAGGTCAGACACGGAGCTCCTTCAGTCTTTATTATTAAAAGCTTCCTGCCTGGTTTTACTGTAGAGAAAGAGGCAGTGACCTTGCATTTAATCACATCAAAGACTCTGTGCTTCAACTTACTTAAAAGACTCCTTATGCAGGATAGCTTCATCCAAGGAGTCTTTCGCCAGACGACATTATTTTTAAAGCGGCGTGCAAAATATCCCTCTTGCTGCAGACTCCAGCTGCTGACTAAGCAGCCTCTCCACTGCCTGCAGTAAGGAGACCGAGAGAGAGGTCTGGGGGAATCTGCGTTCAGCCAAATCTATCCCATATGCATGTAAAACCTAATGGAAATCAGTCGTGAGGCCCTACAGCTGTATAGGAGGAATACATGTGATTTACAGCAAGGCAAAGGATTTGCAGAATCCTCCGCCTTTAGTGCTTTCGTTTTTTAATGCTTCAGCCTGAGCAAAGTTAATCTTCTTAATGAAGTAAAATAGAGGAGTAATTAGCTCCTCTGCTTGTGCATATGTTTCACCAAAATGCCTTTGCTGGGTTTCTGAAATGCGCAGGGCTTCCATTTTTACCTGCTGCTTGAATTTCCCTGTTTAAAAATGCAGCAGATGTAGCATGAAAAAATGGTTCTGCTGTGAGCTGTGTGCTAAGGCTCTGATAAATGCCTTGTCACATTTGCTCTGCTTTGTACTTGGAAAGAGTCTTATTTGTTTGCTTTTATGTTTCTACAACTCTCCCCTTTTTTTGTGTGTGCCGTTTCCAGGCAGGGATGGTTCTGTCAGGGATGACGGGCTCTGAGCAAAACTTTCTGTTCTGTGTTTGGTTTTTCTCCACGGGGATTAGGTGGAGCTGAACGATGAGTGAAAGGTCTGAAAGTCTGCCTCAGAAAAGCCCCTTTCCGACTGTTTCATCTCAGCCCTTGCAGCTTTGCCACCTTCACAGCTGTGCGCAACTGCCCAGCACCACATGCAGAATGAAGTTGTCGTTTATAACGTACCGGCATGACTCGAGGCAAACCAGGGTTTCCCTTCTGCTTAAAAGACCCACTGAATTGTTCAGCTCCCGCTTGTGAGCCAAACTCCCTGAGACAAATCCTTATTTCTAAAGAGAAAGCTAGATATGGTGAGGGTGGGGGGAAGAAGGTTGGTCTTGTAATGGTGGGACAGAAAGGAAAAAGTGTGGGGTTCTTTTCCTGGTCCTTTTCACTACCTTGGAAGGATAATGTCACCTCTCTGCGCCTTGGTTTCTGTAAACCAGGGAAATACTACTTAGTGTTGCTACTAATCCATTCAAATACTGAGAGGCTACACCAGAACGCTTTTGTGAAGAAGCCTTTGTTCCTCGTGCTGCCCGTGGGTACCAAAGTTCGAGGTAGAAAGCAGAGCCCAGATGCGCACAACAGCCTTGGTCAGCAAGAGTTTCGGATTTTGGATGATCCCCTCTCTCAGAGGGAAGCACAATCTCCTAAGTACAGACCCGTTATCAGTGTGAAACATGCCAACAGAGCAGGGGGAGGAAGGAGCGGCTTACTTTGCTGCTTCTCTGGCTCTCCCAGGAGCAGGACTCGGCCTCCTGAGGAGCGATCCCTCGCTGGAAAGGGTGGTCGCTCAGGCAGGTCTGGCACAGCGGAGGCTCCAGCTCCGAATCCCCTGGAGGTAAATGCATCACAGTGGACCCCGGGTATTTGAGGCTGGCGTGCGGGTGCTTTTCAACGCTGACCATGGGGCTCTTAATCCACCTTCGTACCTGCCAACAGAGAAAGAGGTTATGGAGTCCCTTTGCTTTATGGCAGCAGCTGGGATGGCGCGGCAGGGTTTCTGATGCAGCTAAAGGCACAGATTGGGGAAAAGAATCAGATAGCATGTAGGGTCAGGATCGATCTTCTGCAGGAGAAAGTACTAGGCCATGTCAGGGTGCACGTGTGAACGCACACCACAGCCAGGCTCTTTATGCTGAGAATCATTTGCTGCTTTATGCAAGTCTGCCATTTTTCTACAATACAAAGTTTTCAGGCTTTATAAAAATATTAAAATATATGGTAGACTGCTAAGAAGAGAAAGGCAACTCCCCAAAGCATGTACTCCCAGCCTAGACACCTCAATTCCCCCTGTGGAGTGAAAGCAGGCTGGTTTTTCAGGTACACAACTGAAATACTATAAGGTTTTTGCAGTCCTTTTTCAACAGCAGTATCTTTTGTTTCATCTCTGACTTCATATACCATCTCAGCCTTCCCTGTGCCTCCCATCACTACATTCAAGAGTCAGTTTCTCACGTTGACCTGCCCCAAATTTGGAGCCTGACTCCCCTAACCTGTCTTCCCCTGCCTTCTCCCCGTCTCTGCAGCTCCCGACCTGGCGCACTAGGGCAGGAAGGACACTATTTACAAGTGTAATACGCTGTGCTTGCAGGGCGCGATGTCAGCCTTGTGCGCTTCATTTGCTCTTCCTTCACTTCTGTGACTGCCTGTTTTCTGCCACGTGAATCAAAAGTATTGGATTTTCTAACAAGGTAAGTAAGGAGTCAGAGACCTTTCTGAGCTCTTTTTCCAAGCCATTTCGTACTGTGAAAGCAAAGAGACGCCTCTGTGAGCTGTGCTTTATTTGCACTCAATCTGACCAAAGCTCTCTCATTTGAATGAGAAGGATAGATGATCTCCCGAGGTCCCTTCCAACCCTTGCGATTCTGTGATAGGCGAGGATGTATCAGGGTACGTTTTACCAGCCCAGAGGGGGAAGGCTGAGACAGCCGCAGCTGACGGCCCAACCAGCCTCCTATTGACAGGAGAAACCTCTTTGCTCTGCGGGCTGAATGTCCCGCCCGTGCAGGGGAGCGGAGCAGGGCTGCGGGGGCTCACTCTGGGGTGCATGGTGCTCATCTCCCTCGGCTCCCCCAGGGGGAGGCCAGAAAAAGCACTTGGCCTCAGGATCACCACGCTTCATTAGGAGATGATATTTGCCATTAGAGGATGCTTTACATCAGGAAAATAAACATTTTACGTTACATTAGTCATGAGCATGATGCCAAGTGTTTGATTAACAGTGGAAGTCCATATCGCAGCAACTGGTTACCAGGATCACGTACGACAAACAAACAGAATGGGAACGTATCTAACCAGCCTTTGGCTGGTGACTCCTCCGTGAGCGATACACCCGCAATTGCCCCGCTGTGCTGACCCGCCGGAAATCGCAAGGTCAGGACATTTTTTTCTCTCCTCTCTATGGAAACCAAGCAAACAGATGTCCTTCGGTGAGCAAATGAGCCGCTTCCCACTGCATTCCCCATTTGCGTTTTTTAGCAGCATCAGTTCACGTGGATGATGTTAGCCCCTGCTCCTCTCTTCTGGAGCACCCCTACAACGTCCGCCCCCCTTTTGCTTGCTACAGCTCCTGGCTGCCGTAGCGGGCAGGTGCCCTGTCTGCGTGCTTTTGGAACACATTTTACAGCAGTGAAACCCAAGTGCTTAAAGTTCTGCAGAATCATTTTGCCAGGATGTTAATACCAATGTATCTTTTTTATTGAAGTTCTCTGCTTTTATAATTCCTAAATTCCCTACTAGTGCAGAGAGATTTATTGGCTCACTGTTTTCCTTATCCAGACTTTCTGGGCTTCAGGTTGGTGGGTTGAATTTGTAGGGGGAGGGGTTATCTTTTTCAGATTTCATTTCAATAAACATATTTTGAAAGCGATCTTTTGACTCTAGCAGATTTTAAACACATTTATTTTGCCAAGCATAATTGATTCTATGATTGTTAAGCACATCATTAATTATATTACTCTCCCCAAGTAAATTCATGGTTGTGTGTCTTGATCTAATTCCAGAACTTGGTATGTTGAAAGGAATAATTATATTCCTGGTCAAAAAAACCATGCTTGATTTTCCAGCGTAGTTTTATTACGGGAAGCATACGATGTATTTAATGTGATTGTTAGAGGAGTAAGTGACTGTTCATTCTGTCCGTTTGAAGTTAGGCCTGGTGATCAGTTCAGTGTTTTTTGAGCCGGTTCTGCCTTTCTTCCTTGATGTCCTGCATTTTCAGTCATATAATTATGGGTGCACACAGTGTGCAAAGGTGTGCATGAAGGAAGAAGCGAACAGACAGCAGAGAGGGGCCTGGGCTGCAATGAGGTACAGCTTCAGTTTTTCTTAAAATTCAAGGGACATGGCCCAGTCTTTTGCTCGAGACTTCTCAACTGCATACAGCATCAGCTCAGGAAGGTATTCAAATGCAAATCTGGGTTTGAGGTTTCATTAAGACCCAGCAATGTTTGGTTTTATGATTTCAAATTCAGGGCATTTGCGCTGACACAGTTAATCAATAATTTCTGTTGCAGCTGCACGTGTTGTTTCATCGTCTTGTGTTTCCACTTACAGATCTCTAGCCTGCCGGTGTATTAGGAGGCATTCAAAATGTGATCCGGGCACTCCTGATACAGCAAAATCTGTCTGTACCACATGATCTAGTAGCTGTCCCTTTCAATGGCAATGAAATATACATTCAGCAGCATAATGATCATAAATTAAAAATTACCTACCGGTGCTCTAACTCGTGTGAATGGTAACGATGAGAGAGAGTAACAGGGCGATGCAGTGTGTGAAGCTGCGCACACCCGAGTGTGGGTAACATCTTCTGGCTCTAGCATCAGCAAGTGGTCCCTGAGTTCAGGGTGAACCCTAAACAATTTTTCTTACTATTGTTTATTTCAGGCTGACTCCTGATTTTAACTCAGGTACGCTCCTTTTCCTCTGAATGACTTTTTGCTGGTTAAAAATATTGGATTAAGCTGATGTCTTTGCATGATAGGTATCGCCTGTACTAAGAGCTGAAAAAGAAGTATGATTATGAACACTACTCTGGTCAGACTGTTTTTCTGTTTAATACGACAGGGTTTTGAGAAAACTAAGGTGGGAAAATTTCAGGAGTATCCAGCTTTGAGATTTTTAATGGATTAGTAGGAATTTTTTTTTAAGTAGTTGGAACCAGTTCCAATAGGTTAGCACTCCCACAGTTCAAATGCACTGGCAGAGAAAAGGTTTAAAACAATTCTAGTTTTCCTTTGTTGGACCAGGCAAAGTTCAGGTTCATAAACATCCAGGCATCTATGCTCAGTCCAGGATGCTGGGCTGACTCAGCAAAATACACATAACATTTCAATAAACATAACTGAGTCACTCTGAAAAGCAATATATAATCTACAAACATCAGTAGAAACCCGAGACCTGTATAGCTAAGCCCAGGGAAGTTGTTTTTCTTATTTCTGAAGTTTTCGCCTCTGACCAAGGCGCCGAGCCGGGGCTTTGCGCCGCCTGCCCGCACGCCCGGACCTGCCCAGCGGCCGCTCGAGGGGAGCCGAGCAGGGGCTGCCACTTCAGTGGGTGCCAGCATGTTACGTCGAGAGCTGGCGTGTTTGTTATTTTTAGAACTTACCTACATGGATGTGTTAATGTCTGCTGGCCCAAGCGCGAATTAGGTAAATACACAGTCAACCCTTCTGTGGGTGGCTTGGTTGAGAATTAAGATGGGCTTAATTCATTCTGTAGCCATTTGCTTCATTTATTTAAGTTAACATCTCAGGTTTTATTCTGCATCAAAAGCTCCATGAGGACGTTAATGCCATTTAACTAATCTCCTCTAATTTCCCATCTTCAGCTAATTCAGACTAATGTCCCTCAGTATCCCTCTGCAGACAAACCCTACCTTTGCCTTTTGAAATTCATAGGTCACGCAGAGTAACCTGCACAGAAGAGTGTGGTAATTGTTACCAATATTCTGAGTGGAAAATGAAATGATTCACCACTGACTCTCAACATGTATCCCTATGCAAAAGCATTGAAAATATTGATTTGAAACTGGAAGTATGAATTGGCAGCACCTTCATAGCAGTGAGGCCAAGAGCAGACTTCTGAAGAAAAACAACTTCCCTGGGCTTAGCCATGCAGGTCTCGGGTTTCTATTGACATTTGTGGATTATATATTACTTTTCAGAGTGACTCAGTTAAGTTTATTGAAATGTTATGTGTATATATTAGTCATCAAATTGTAAGTCTACACTATAGGGTTTTGTCTGGATTTAACCTTAATAGAATCAAAGATTTTTGCGCATTAATATTTACATTTACACTAGACAAGTGCCTTAGATCTATAGCTCTGTTTGACTTGAGCTATCTTAAATGTCACTAAAGACTTCAAAGTGCAAAGCTTCTTTCCTTTGAATTCACTTCCACTAAAAAAAACCCACACTGAATTGCACAAAAAAAAGAAAAACAATTTTGAAGAAATTTCTCACAGTTTCTTCCCTGACTGGCAAAGACAGATAAACAAGGAGCAGGTGATAGTTTGTTAGTTAGGGCATTGTATGATGCTCAAATGCCACGGTGCTTGGTGCATCAGTCTTCGTGGCAATGTAGGGAGTATCTGATTACTCAAATTCTTTTTTTTTTTTTATTCCTACTGTGATATCCATCTACCAATGAATAAACTAGAGCCTGTTCCTAGCTACAGGAAGCAATTCTGTTCTGAACTGCTTCTGAAGATTCCCATACTTTCATGTCCAAAGCAAGGCTCTTAAAACTCCCCAGGCAACTTCATCCACCATTACAGAGCATAAGCAGCTGACTCTTTAAGTGTGTCTGAAATAACCTGAATAGGACTGAGCGGAACAGAAAGACCTCCCAGTCTCTCTTGCCCCATCATGGCCATAGTTTCCTTACGCCTTTTTCTCAACAACAGCTCATATCCGCTAGAAATTGCTTCTACTCCATGCCTGTTGGGGAGCGCCCAGCAGTTTCTGGTTAAGCTATAACTGCATTTATGAGATTCACTGTTCCCACACTAGTTCTTTGAAGGCACAACCTCACAGGCCTGTGCAGACGGACCTGAGTTTGCTTCGCTGGTGGTGTGAGCCGAGCAGCTGCCGCTCAGCTGCCACGCAAAAGCTGCACGTCAGCATCCAGCACCCCGTCACGCTCCGGGCTAGCGTCTCTTGCTGCTTTCTCAGGATGAGCAAGAGATCACCAGAACCCATTCATGCAGACAGGCTTGAGATTTGTCAAATATTGCCTTACTGCTATTAGCTAGAAAATGATTCAAAATGTTTCAGGGAACCCTTGCCTTGCCTTGTTTGGAGAGAAAAAAACTCAAAGCAAGGAAAGGATAGTTTACCAAAATTATCTGTGAAATGTGATCAGCTTTCATATATCTACTAACCTGAATAATTTCTGAAAAGAAAGAGTTTTGAAGATGTCGAAGCATCTCATTTCAACTTTTCCAAATACAAAAGTTTCACATTTTCAAGTTAAATGACATTTTATTTTTTTCAGCCTTGAGATAGAACAATTTGTTTGGAACAAATGCAGTCAACTTCACTGTCACAGACCTTCACGGCTGGGAATAAACTTAAGTATACCTCTCCACCCTTTCACATTTTAGGATTTTTTTTTATATTTCTGCTTTTGCTGGACCAGTGAAAGACCTTTGAAGCTAGTCAAAGTTGTTGGGTATTTCTTGTATTTCTTGCAATGACCACAAAAAAAAAAAGTGATTAAAATTTTCCCCATTCTTTCAAGATAAACAAGTTCAAAGGAGTGTTGTACACCCCTCTAGCATGTAGCCATCTGTCACTAATCCTAAACTAAATTGAAATGTGACTGTTCTTGGAGAATAGCTTTAAATACCCTTTTCCCAAGCATGACCTATAATATTGCCAAAAGGTGAACAAGAATTATTTTTTTCAAAAGGGTCTTTATTTTCTGACTCTTGTTTGCTCTAGTTTCTTTGTTTGCTTTACTTTCTAAAAATATGATATCCAACAGTGATAATCACTCAGACTAGAAAATTGCCAGATGTGATTAAATGAGATTTGCCAAGTTCCAGGGTTTTTTTCCACTCCTGGCTTTTCCTCTGATGTAATAGCAAACAGATACGGCTTTTAATTTCATATGGCTCAGTTGTCAATGGCATCAGTCGACTCAGCACATTTTATACTTTAATCAGGTATCCATAAGCCAATCCCCATCACTGTAATCATGAGCAATATTTTCCATGAGAGAAGCACCAGCCTGTTCTCTGGGGCCACCACTGATGCAGATGTGGCTTTTGCTGGAGGGGAGCAGGTGCTGATGGCTCCAGTGGCCACCCTGGGGTGCCCTCCCTGCCTTTGGAGACTCTGGAAAGCCCGGTGTTTCTCAGGACACGGACAAGCTTGTTTGCTGACTTCCCAGCTGAAGGCTCGACGCTCGGGAGTGCTGAACACACTGGAAAGAAAAAGGCACCTTATGCAGAGACCTAACATCTTGCAGGATTGGGCCCTTTGTGGTCGTGAGAGACACTTTACCGCACTCAGTCCCCGTGCCTGGTGCAGGCTATTGATTTTAGTAGGGTTTAGCAGTATAATGTGGAGACACATATTCTGGAGTAGTAAATATTAATGTGAATGAAGGAGGGCATAAGTTTGTAGACAAATTTGCTAGGCCATTAGAGTATCTAAAAAGGCAAACATTTGCTGAGGACTGAGGGTAGGCTGAATGCTGGAATGGCATAAGGGAAACTGGAAATCTGCTTGGGGGCCTGGCTTTATCAGCCAGTTCTCAGTAAAACATCACACCCATCATCGCAACAGTACCGCTTTTAATCTGACGAACTGTGCAACCGTATGCTCTGTACGGCAGAATTTTCTTTCTCTGAAACTTTGGAGCAGCTTTTTTCCCGGTTTTGTGGGGGATTGGAATAAACCACCCTGTGCGCTTGAACTGTTCTGTACTTATATTTCCATTCTTCATGAATGTTCCTGTTTGCATCGGTTCAGGGGTTTTTATGGCTCTCAGTCAGCTCCTATTTACTCTATGTGTTGCATTGCAAAGTCTCTGGATATTCATTTCCCTACCAGACAGTATCAAATGCCTCGACTGTGATCTAGGTCAGTGCGTGTGCGTGTGTTTTAGTTCTGCCTCCCAGTGATATCAAATGTACTTTTCTGCTTCTCTGGTTGCAGCTCATCCGATCCCTTCTTTCCTTTTCCTGGTGTTTTCTAATTGCACCTCAGACCAGAGTTTGAATTTTCATCCATTATGTAAACCCTAGGTGGACGAGGAGCTCTTGGAATCATCTCCCTGAAGCCTTGAGGACAACTGTCAGGAAACCTATTTAAATTACAATTAGGGAGATTATGGAATGAAAAGCCCCATTGTTCAAACTGTATACAGTCATCTACTTAAAAGGAAAGTGGTAAATGAGAGGCAGGCTGATTAATGCCCGGACTGGATATATCACTACTCTCTAGCTGGCTTCGACATTTAATTTGTCATGTCCCATGGGAAATGCAGCACAGCAAAAGAATCAGTTTGTCAAATCACCTCAAGTCATTTTTTTCCTCTCCAGAGCCCTGAGACACATCACTTTGTTGATTAATAATCACATTTTATTTTAAAGAGGAAAGTGAAGGGCAACTCACTGCTTAGTCATCATTTGCCGTTTTCCCTGCAAGCCGAGAAGCTGCTCGCTAAAAAGCAGGCTGAGGCCAAGTGACAGAGCACGTTGTTTCCATCCAGGCCTAGAAGAAAGTGGCCTGGATTCATGGGGAGTTCAGCCCTCCAAGTGTGCCAGGAGAAAGGTTGCCTGCCTGTGAGGGAGATCTGGGGAAGGACAAACCAGCCACGGCTTGGAGTGGAGGGGTACGGGGAATGATGATGTTGTTTACAGGAGCCCCAGAACACTTTGGTCATGGGCACCAGGTTTTTCCAAGATGACGGAATGCAGTTCTGGCTGTAACATGACTCACGCCAGTTCTCTGGGGTTCGGTTTGTCCTCCGATCCATCTCCTCCTTTGCTGTTTCACCATAAATTGTTTAACAGACCTTCGTGGAGAGCCTCCACCTTTGTGGTTGTCTGTAAGTGTGACTCTAATACCACAAATAATAGCACATGAAGGTATATGTGATGGTCTTAACCTGATGCCTTTCATGATCTTCCTTGGCATCCAGCAATTGCTGGAACCATAAGGGCTGGATTAGAGGATTGACCTATCCTAGTTCTGGTTTTTTTCGTTTTTTTTTTTTTATTTTTTTTTTTGGAATGGTATAATACTCTTTAATACCACAAATAATAGCACATGAAGGTATATGTGATGGTCTTAACCTGATGCCTTTCATGATCTTCCTTGGCATCCAGCAATTGCTGGAACCATAAGGGCTGGATTAGAGGATTGACCTATCCTAGTTCTGGTTTTTTTCGTTTTTTTTTTTATTTTTTGTTTGGAATGTGTAATAATCTTCTACAGTCTCCATCTGCCTCCAGCTAGATGGACTTATATCACAGAGCCATTGGGCAAACTGGTCTGGCGTAAATGTCCACGCTCCACCAAACTCAATGCATGGTTCCCCTTCCTCCCATGGAAACTAGTGCAGAGGGAGGAGGTCACAGCTATCAAGCATGACAGGGGCTGGGGCATGCACCCGAGTCTGAGGGCTGGGAAGTCTTTGTGGGTTCCTCAGACCCAGGTACACCCCTGGTATATGCTGAGGACTTCACCTGTCCTGTGCTACGTCTCTGCTCAGGTTCATTGTGTTGTGGTGAGCATCTCGGGGCATTTGTCATGGTTTTTAATCAGTACTTACTGCTATTTACACACGCATACACACACACACACTTTCCCACACCAGAGTATTTCACTTGCCATAACAGCATCTGACAGCAATCAAAAGGATCTAAGAGGAAGCATAGTAAATGTTTCTGTATTTGTTGTCATCACCAGTTGCAGTGTTAACACCTGAAGAAAATAAGGCAGATTTTTATGACCTTAAGTGTGAATGACAGGTCTCCAGGCCACACCAGCAAGTCAGCAAAGGCGAGATTCTTAAAAAAGAACGTAACTGCAGTCAGGCACCAATCCCAAAAGATGATGGGTACCAAAATGACTTGAGGAATTTGGGATCCTCTAAGAACATGTTTAAGTACTCCCGCAGAACAAGTTGCATCCATGTAAGTCAAGGCACGAAGAACAGCAGAAAACTTAGGCACACCAGTAATGCCAATAATGAGTGTTAATGAGCACAAAGGCAACTGCCTGGCTGACTTTCCTGTTCCACTCCATGGGGAAGCTCTTGCCAACTCAAATGGTGCAGGAGAAAGTCTGTAAAATCCACAGCTCACATTGATAGCTAAATTAGCTTTTGCTGTGTCCTCTTATTGACTGGCTGATTTATCTGAAATGTGGCACCAAAAAATCTAAACAACTGAACAGGCACCATTTAGGGTTTTCCTCTCTTCCTCCCTCCCATGTTTTCCTTGATAACAATTGTTAGTCTCATGGGATTCTTCTCTCTCTGAATAAATAAATAACTGATGTGTTGGAATCAGGTAAGAGCTCTTGGATCAATTGTAAGCGCTGATGACACTTGTTTCTACAGGAGATGAGAGAATAGATTCATTGTCCACGCTGGTGTATAAACACCCTCTCTGCATATTATGTCAAAGAGGAAAAAAAAAACAAAACAAAATGGGGTTTATTGTGTATGTGCAAGTCTAATCTTTCCAGGCCACCACGTTAAAAATGCTTTTCATCGAGATCAAATAAAAACAACATGAACAATACAACTCTCAAATCCTATCCAGATAGTCTGAGACTGCTCTCTTGTGCCTTCTTTTCTTTATTCTCTATTTTATGTGAGCAAAGCTAATTGCCAGTAAACCTAGGCAATGTTTATTTTAACTCTTGCTCTGATAAAGACCGCATCCCGCGTCTATCAGTCAAAGCCTCAAAGCAGTCTGCAGGATCCTGTGAGCATCTGAGCTGGATACAGAGTCTAGAGAATGCATGTTCAGATGTGGATGGGCTGCAAAGGTAGCTGAATGAAAAAAACCCAAGCAAAACAGCTATCTCGCTGTGCTTTTTTCTCCCTTAAACAGATCCTTCCAGTTTTCTGATGCAATAATTATTTTGCATCCTTCAGTAGTCCAGGCTGAAATATCACAGCCTTATAAAGCTTTACTGCAGTACAAGAATAATGGCTGCAGTGGCAGAACACGGCGGATGACTGGCTACAGCACCGAGTCCCATTCAGCAGTCATCCTTAGCTATTCAGTCAAAAGCTTCATACCGTTCAGAGCACTGAAGCACATTTTGTGTGGCCTGAAATGAATAACTATCTTATTCCTAATTTGTGCCTGATACTGCACTTCACTATTCTCCTTTTGATTTGGCAGAAGGTGACCCTTGTAATTTGTTACACAATATAGCACTCCATCCTAATTTTTTATCAATCTTTAAGGCAGCCAGGACCATTAGATGAGCTGATCTAAGGTGCCCCGTCCTTCTGGCCCTAAAAGACAGACATGCCAAAACATTTGGAGAGCTGCAAGACAGACCATGCACCCCAGAAAGCTGCAATATTGGTGGAGCAGCTCCAGGTGGGAGATGACAGTGGTTTTTCACAGATCAGCTCCCCTAAAAGGCAAGGCTGGGCTGGAACTTGGCAGCAGGGACCTCGGCAGCCCTTGCGGGCTCACCTGCAGTGTGGCATGGCAGCGCCATGGCGGGGGGGGGACAGCCCTGGTCAGGAGCCCCACTGGAGCACTCAGGAGCTCTGGGGTGGTCCTCTCATCTGGCAGACCTCTGGCTAACACAGACAAGGGAAATGCCTTTGTTCTTCTGTTCCTGGGTCAAAGGAGAGGCATTTGCTCAAAGGCATGCCTTCCAGGAAAATATCCACCATTTCTCTTTCTAGCTTTTTCTAGTGGCCAATTTGTCTCTGCTGTTGAGTTCCTAGGAATGCTGTTTGAGGAGAAACAGAAAACCCAGACCACTCAAATTAGCCATTTTTAAATGGCACCCCAGCTGAGATACTGTGCATAGCAGAGTGTGAGGCACCAATACATTTCAATAAGGATTTGAAAGATTATTTTATTCTGAGCCACACAGGAACTTCTGTCTTAAATCACCATCTTCAGTGGGGATTTAAGCTAGGAGAAGGTTTTATAATTCAAGTGTTTTGACAAATTAACCCAGTGCTGAATGCAACCAATTCTTTTAAGGTCTTTCATTGATTTTTCATCTTAATTTTTCCCAGAAAGGATGACAAAAATGAACTTTTGGGGAGCAGTGCCACTTGATACATACCCTGTCACTACAGAAAAACATAAGGTCCTGAATAATTTGAAAAGAAAACATACATCTTCCTGTAGCAATTGCACAGAGTGAAAGTAAAACCGCTTAATACAAGAGAGTCTTACGAGGTTAACATTTGTTGGTTAACGGTTCAAAACTTTCTGTGCGTTCTTTTGCACATATTCTGATATTCTTTTAAGATACGTAATGAAATCTAGCTCAGTCTATCTGAAAGGTGGACCTAATGTTTATAGCATTTCCTGCTCCCAAAGCTGCAAGCAACATTTATTTATAGTCCCATGGGGAGAAAACTATTATTTTCTAGTTACATTTCAGTCTACTCTGAAATTTGTTTGAATTTTTACCAAGCTTCCCTTGACTCCGTGGAGACTAGATGCCTCATCCACTTGAGGGATAGGTCTCAGAGTCCCCCTTGGAGAGTGGGAAATGACTCAATGCTTCAAAACCAAAACAGCAAACACAAGATGAGCTAACAAATGTGAAACCCCATCCCACTGCCATTTCATCACCTATAAAACTGCAGCTGTTTTAATTTGTGAAACCAAGCAATTTCTCTTGCACCTGTCAAACCTGCCTGGCATTTCAATAAATTGTTCCATGTGTTGGTTTTGCTCATGTTTTAACATAGCTTGAGAAATATGGCCTTAAAAAGGGCTAAGTACAGACAAAAAGTGGAGTTAATCAGAGCAAAGCCACATTTTCAAACTGCCAGTCATAAACAGTGATTCAGATGTATAAAAGAAATAAAAGTTCTTCAGTGAAAAACGTAATATCAGATTCAAACCAGCCACATGCAAGAAGTATGAAACAAGGGAGGCTTTCTTTCTGCCGTTTACGTTATTTCCCTTCTTAGCTTAGTATTTTTCCAGGGGCACGCTCACAGACACAAGAAACATATTGCCCGGTGCTTTTATTCCTCGTGGTCTTCACTTTATTCCAAGCAATAAAGCTGAAGTGTAAGTCACCAACACTGACTCATCAGCTTGAGGGCTGGAGTCTCCCACTTGTGAAGGTTGTTGGTTTTGGGAAGCCTGTGACTGAAGCAGCTTGTTTTGAGTCTCTTATTCCACATGCCTGGTTGTGTGGGGGTTTTATTTTGCCTAATTCTTGCAAAAAAAAAATATTCTGAAGTCATTTCGGGTAAAAGCCATTGGAAGTTAACACATTTTTCCTCTGAGCAAGCCAACATTTTCTGAGGGTTCGAGGCTGATTTGATGACATCAGAGAAAAATATCTACTGTTGAAAATACCCTGCAGGTAGGAGGATCTACATGGTTTCAGTTTAGAGTGTAAATCATTTTACAGGGCTCCTACTCACCAATGTAAATTACTGTGTCAAAGAATAAGTGAAACAGAGAAAGAGGTACCACCTTGCTTAAAGAATTACCTTTATTTAAAGCAAACAGAAATTGAAGAAGGGAAGTAGAAGGAGGAAATGCCTGAGACAGACAAGTTAGCCAGGTTTTTAAATGGACTGAATAACTTTTCTAGTAATGTGACCATGAAGTAAGGGAAATCAGACCACAGCCTAACATTGTGGAGTTGGCTGGTGACTCTTTCACTAAAGACAACATTTTCAAAAGCAGCAAATGAACTAAACTCTTTGCTCCTTGCAGTCCCTGCGACTCGCTCCACGGACTGGCAGCGTGGAGAGCCTGGGCCCCTGGCACACCTGCCTTCAATTAACCTGCTTAGGGCAAGGGGACTAATTTTTTGGTGGCATACCTACACTGGAGAAACCTAACATGGGCGTTTGGATCCCATATTAATGCACAGATCTGCAAAGATATGTGGGTGCAGAAGCTGCTGGGGTTTTCCAAAGCTCACACAAATTCCTCCACGAGCTTCATAAAGCGCAGTGCTAGGCTGGACTCTCAAGCAGCTTGCAATGGAGAAGAAGCAATCTCTCCCTTCATGCCTGTGTGGGCCTATGCAGTGCACCGGCTACTAAATGGGAAGGTCCAGGTGGGTTAGACCTTGGAGGGAAGAAAGGGAGAAGTACGATGAACTGAAGAAATTTGGTGAAAAGAAGAACTATTTGTCTATTTAACTTCTGGGGGACTGCCAGAGTGCTTGCAACTATACAGTAAGAGAACCTCATCAGGCTTTTCTCGTATTTAATTACAGCTCTTTCAGGCTTAGTATACACTGAATAACTGGGGGATGGAATGAACAATCTCAGAGTAGCTCTGATCTTTTTTCCCTTCAGCATTTCTTAATTAATCTTAGAGAAGGAAAGAATTTGTTTAGTCCAGGCAAGATATCCCAGAGCAGTAACCTTTGCTCCCTCAGTGCTGTACTCAGAAGTGCAGAGCAAAAAAAGAGCCATAAAAAATAAAGAAACTTTTGAATCTGAAATGAGACCCGTTCCTCTCACAGGGGGCTGGTGGAGTGTATATGCAAGGAAACCGTGGGCTTAGGAAGGAATGGGCACTAATGGACGCTTCTGACCAACGTGAATCAAATTTCACAATCTATCTCCTTATCAAAAATATAGATGTCCCATCTCCTCCAAGTGCATCATAACTCCTGATATTATGCACCGGGGAGATATTGTCGAACTGAAATGCAGGAGCTCAAAGAGAAGTATCAGAGCCAGGGTAACAAATGGAGACTCTAAGTCCCTGAGGATTCCTGAGGACTGCGTTGTTTCTTGCCTGTCCGTCTCTCCAAGGGGCTTGGTGGTGTCAGAGGCCCTGAGCTAAGACATGATTTTGTCTGACATCCTGCATGAAATAGTATACCTAAAACAACCATTAAAAAAAAGAATTTAAGAGAAGGTTATACATCCCTTTTTCCTTTAGTCAGGCAGTGACATAGTACAGAACTTGTGTGACCACAGTATCTTATGTGGTAATATGGGCTTGTTCAAACAAAAATAGGGACCCAGTATAGAAATGCTTATGGTGTGGCATCAAAACTCAGTCTGTTTCATGGGGAAGGAAGATAAATGATGAAAAAACAATGTATGCCTATATACATATACACATTTATATGTATGTATGCTGTGTGTTAACATGCATGTACATATACATTTAAGTCTAGATCTTGGGCTCCTCTGGAAAATTGAATAAGCTGGTTTTTTGCCTGGAGATATTTTGGGAAGTGCAGAAAAAAGTCTTCAGGACTAATTGGGGAATTTCAGTAGAACAGTACTGAGGATGCTACTCAGTTGCCTTCACGGGACCAAAAAGATAGGTCTACACCAAATCTAGCAGACCTGCTCCCGGTCTTCTCATACACTTCGACTGAACTGTAGGTCAGTGCTTGAGCATTTATAATGAGGTCCGTCCTTTTTTAAAAATGGCACATGAACAAATTCCACTTTCACCACATGATTTTTCTAAAGTGAAGGAAACTCTTGGTTGAGGATGGATGGAGGAGCTGGTACCTCGCATTCTCCATACACACTTAGGCAAGTGATAGCCAGAGGTGCTGTACCTAACATCACCTCAAAGTAGCCAAGGATTTTGGTTGCAGTGATAACAGGCAGAGACATCCAGGTATTGCCCTGGTGCCAGGAGAGCAGGAGGGTCTTTTCTGCCCTAACACACAGAGGTGTGTTCTGCAAAATCCATTTGTCTGAGGAATCTGGTGGTTTCATTTGAAGCAGAGCCAGGAAGAATGAACCAGAATGGGAATAATGAACTTGACAGAGAAGTGACTGTGGAAATGTGAGATATGGACGGATCAAACCCCCTGTTTTTAGAGAGGCAATGGGAATACTGGCATTGTTTGGTTCTCTGAAAATGCCAGGCCTTTAAAGCAGTACAGATGACACTGGCCCAACCACATGCCCATTGTGTCTTACTCAATGTGGAAGGAAGTACAGTTGTTTCATGTCAGATCTTGTGAGCCTGGTGACCAAAGAATATCTCTGGTTGAAGGCTGCATCTGTAAGATGCACATCAACAGAGCTGCTGAGCGCCGAGCAGCATTTGTGTTCATCTATTTTTTGAGAGTTCAAGATCAGCCCTGACTAGTAGTCTTAAATAAAAAGGCTTGGTTATTAATTAGCTTTGTCTACTGGTTTCTTAGACGAACAAGAAATCAGGCTGAAGTCAGCGATGTCACTGTAGAAAGGGACAGGGTGTTCATGGAGCAAGAGAGATGACAACGTGGAACCAGGATGCAAACTGAATGCACAGCTCAGGAGCACAGCGGACGTGTTTTTCATTACGCCTCCAGTCTGTTGGCATAAGAAAAGAAAAGGCCACACTACTGGGCTAAAGGCTGCTTTGGTTTTAGGCTCTGGGGTTGAATATTAGCTGAAATACCTGAACAGGTATCTAAAGGTACTTCTGGCAGGAGGATTAGATAATGCCTGTTGCTTCCCCCTGCTCCGTGTGTGCTCTAAACTAGTTGGTACTTTGGAATAATTAGTTCTGTGTCACAGCTGAGCTTGCTCACCAAAGCCTGTTCAGACCAAGACAATTGTACCTGGGCATTTCAGGCACATAGACATGTCTTGCTCCTTTCCCAGTTGCCATGCAATAGGGTGAGATCCTAGTTACATGGACAGGCAGCAAGTTTGATGTAACACGTAACAGAAAGGATTGTGAGTTTGAAAAAATAGGCAAACAGTTCAGCATTTCTTCTTGAACACAGTATGTGGGTGATAATCCTAAGCACCTGATCAGAAGATGAAGATCCTGCAAATCTGATACATTTTTGTTGATTTCACAGACCTTTTTCCAATAAGAGTTCAGGCCTTGTTTGAGGGAACATATATCCTTGCAGATTATGGATACACCACTTTATCTGAGGGGCAGAGACCAACATTTTGAACACTGTGCTCTGAATTATTATCACCATAACTGCATTTATTATTAAAATAGTCTACATAACCTTTAATTTCAAGGATTCTTACAGGGGAACAATAGAAGGCAATTTTACAAAAGTTCAAAAAACAAATGAATCTCAGTTTGTAATCATTAGCTGCAGGTTGTGAGTTCCCAATACTGGGCATTCTCCCAACCACATAGCTTCAGCAGCAGCATAGCCGTTAACTTTATTATAGGTTTTTATATCACAGGCTGTCCTCCTCCAACATTACTTTCCATTATCTTCTCTTCAGATGCCTTTTCTTATAGCTCTTCTTTGCGTCACAGCCTAGCAGTTGGCCAGAAAGGTTTTACATAGAGGTTTCCCACAGTGATTTTGTTCCCATAGCATAGAGGTTTAGTCCAACACTCTAACCAGAAAAGTCAATGTTACAATGGCTGTTCTTGTAAGCAGCACTCCTTTAAGTTGACCTTTTAGGAATGAGGGGTCCAAAGTTTTGCATGAATAAGAGCGTGTCAAACAATGACAATGTGCTTCAAAATGTCATTAATTTTACAGCAAGAAATAAATTATCATTAATCAAATTCCAGCCTACTTACAGTTAAGCTGTTAAAGTTTAACAAGTCTTTCATTAGATACATGCAGGGATCTTTTAGG
Source organism: Egretta garzetta (assembly GCF_000687185.1). Lineage (NCBI taxonomy): Eukaryota > Metazoa > Chordata > Aves > Pelecaniformes > Ardeidae > Egretta > Egretta garzetta. The sequence continues at coordinate 7,873,099 of NW_009260493.1, read as the reverse complement.
AAAACAAAAGATACTGAAAGAACTATATTTTTTTTCAACTAATCTGTAATTACTTAAAATGGAAAGAATTTCAACTCGTTTTAGTGACTTATTCTTGGGTGAAATTTTTTGCAATGCATCCACAAATTTTATTGCTGACCTGCAGTTCAAGCATTTGGCTTAATAACTTTTTTTACTTATTTCTGCTATATGCTTGAAGGCCTTTAACTGCCCCAGTAAAAAGCATGCATAGGAACTGACTGAAACAAGACAGTCTAGCAATTTTCTAATAAAAACAGAGCAGGAAATAAAATAAAAGATGTCTTTCCCATCTGTAGTTGCAAAAAAACCCCAACTCTCTCCCAATCAGCCATATAAAAAATAATTTTGATAGCAACAAGAGCCAGTGATTTTCACTATATTTGTGTTCATGAAGCCTCAACTAAGATTTGAACCTGACTTGTTTAGGCGGTGTAGAAACTCAGTCTCTTTTTCTCTACCCAGAAGAGCTTGCAATCTAAACAGGCGGCCAAAGGATGCCTGTTCGGATAGCTGAGGTGGCTGCCCAGGGACAAACACTACATCAGAGTCAGATCTGCAATCAGAAGTCTGTTCTCCCGAGTACTCCTTTAGCACCCAGTGTTGGTGCAAGGTAGCCCCTTAAAAATGCCACCTGAAAAGGTCCAGCCCACTGGCATGCTGGAAGTGTGCTGCCGTGGATGGGTGAGAGTGGAGCCTTTCCATAATGTGGACCCCAGGAGCATGTTCCAGCCTCATATCACATCTGTAGGCAGCTGGCAAGTGAGGCAGCGGATGCTGGGTTCCCCCTCCTCTTTTTAGGGTAGACTTTGAATATTTTGAGGAAAGCCCTGATGCGTACTGTCTAATTGGCAGACACTTTCACCATACATAGTCCTCCAGATCTTTTCAGAAGACAACTGAACCCCCGCTACATGCTTTGTACGGTGTAGAAATATATAGGGCCCAGAAAAGCACAAGCAAGTAGGTTGTTGGCATCTGAACAAGTGATCCCTTGGCTACGGAGCTGCAGCATCTGACCACATGCATGGCTCCTCTTTCACTGGAGCTGGGAAATAAAATAGGTTATGGCTGGTGGTGGGGCATCTCAATATCTACAGCAAAAAGGGGCAGCCCCACGCACAGCTCACCATCCGTGCTTCTGATGTTATGCAGAAGTTTGCATATTTGGGAGGTTGCCTGTGGGAGACACAAGAGAAGTGACATAAGCACTGAGTTAGGGAGCACAGCAGGCTCCAGTCTCAGGCTGTCACCTCTTCAGCCATTTCTCAATGCACCTCAGTATGGGAACAGGCTTCGGCCATGCTGGAAGATACTTATAATACAAACATGCCCCTCAGCACTCTTGACTTTGTAGGGCAGGCAGAATCTCTACTTCTCATGTTTTTTTCTTCAGCAATTTCTTAATGAGCTGAGTAGACTGGAAATAATAGGTTTTCAAGCTTAACACGGTATCTAGCATCTTCTGGTGCCACTGCCACGTGAGCAAGACTGTATCAGGCACTTCTGACCATTTGAAAAAAAAAATTGGTGCCTGTGCATTAAGCTGCTTAAAACTCCTGAATAACTTCCAGCCACAGCAGACCCTAGCAGATGTTTTCTTTTTTTTTAGTGAGGGAAAGTTACAGTAAGGGTCAGGAAAAAAGAGTAACTTCTGTCTTGTATAATAACTTAGTTAACTGACTTAGTTACCTATTTTCTCTTTGTCCACTTATCTATGAAATGGGAGTGATTTTTGTAGCTCATCAGCATATTTTGAGACTTGGTTAATTGTTCGTAAGCTGATTTGGAAATCTGTCAGTGCAGAGTCTTCAACAAACATTAAAATTTATTGCTCTCAGAGCTATTCATTGTTTTCTTACTCTCAATATTTAATCATCTTGCTGTAAAAGCAACTGTTGTAAATAGCAACCACTAACAATTATTTCTTGATAACATGCTATTTAGAAAAACCTTCTGTGTTATTGATTTGATTTTGCAAGCCTCTTGTGGTTTTAGGTCTTGCTTGTTTTTCCATTGCTTTAGCATCTCCATTTACATTTTTTTGTGCAGTGATGGTTGCTGTCCTTCCAATTTCTCCTTCTCTACATCAGTCAGTTTGTTAGAAAGATATAAGCTTTCCCCTTGCTTGCAATTCTCTGACTCCTTTCTCCATGGGCACAACCCTTGACCTGAGCTTGTAACCCTCATGAAAACCATGTCTTTAGTTAGCAGAGAGAGTAACATATACACCAAGTTGCTTCAAATTCTTAGTCCTTCCCAGCCCCTGCAGGCCATATGTATCACTCTCCCCATTTGGTGGAGGAACAACACTGATTTTTCAGCAGACGCAGCTGTCTGCTTTCTCAGATTCTCAGTTTGCATCACCTCTTCCTACACAGCCAAGGGTGTCCAAAACCCTTTGCACTGTTCTTCTTGCTGGCAGTTTCTTGCATGATGATGTTTTTCAGACAATTTGGATGTTCAGACTGGGGTTACATGATACCGAGGCTGCTGAGCTGTTATCATAGCAGTGACATCATCATGTTCAGGATAGGACTGAATTTAACTCCAGACTCTGTGGTCTCTAAAACAGTGTTAACATGCACTTGGCAGAAGACTCAGAGATCTCATTGCTGGCCCTTCCCCAAACAGAAGCCATGCTGAGCTCTAAAAGCATGTTATGAAGCACTGAAGCACTATTCAGGCTCAAGCAATATCTAATCTGATCTTGAAAAGAATGAGCCAGAGCAGGCTCTCAAAGGAACCTCCCCCCCATTGCTCTTCCATTAGTGATGGTGGATAACGAGGACCTGGAAGTGGTAGAACAGCTGTGAGTGGGTCTGGAAAAAATCTAGTCAGATTCTGAAATTAAAAAAAAAGAGGAAAAAAGAAGTCTGTTTCTCAGAAGGATTGAGCTGAGATAAAAAGTAAGTCTTAAGATTAATTTTGTGGTCTGCATTTTCCAGGAGGAGAGTGATGTACAGTATGGGAGAAAAAGCCTTATGGGACTATGTGTACAGAAACAAAACTTATCATGTCTGAAGAGAGAACAAATTTCAAAGAGTTCAATAGAAAGTGAGATAACATGCAATGTGCATTTACTAGTATGCCAAACTTGCCTGATGTCTTCCTTTGATGAGGCAAATGTGGATAATCTAATCCATATGGTCTTCGGTAACTCAGTAAGACAGTGATAACACACGGGAATTAATTAGTTAAAATGGAAAATAAGAGTACTCTTACAAAAATAATTATGAGAGAGAGGAACAAGCTAAAAGTGTATTGACAAGAGGAAGGTTATTACTGGAGCTGGGTTTGATACAGAACCTAGGCTTGTGCTCATAAAAATTGCCAGTGATGCACAGGAGACCTGCTCAGCAAAAGAGGACCAGAGTGGGAGGAGAGGAGTGGGATGGAGGTTAGAAGCGTGAAGTGGACTCCATGAGAAAGAACAGAGAAAGAGGAATATATGGATGCTTCGGGAACCCCAAAGAGATCTCCAGGCCAGCAAGTGTGATAGCTGCCTTTGTCTGACAGGGTGACCAGGGAATGGAAAGTCTATCCTAAAAGAAGGGTCTAAAAGAAGTGGGCTTATTTAGCCTAGACAAGTACAGCTGAGAGAAGAAATGGCTGCTCTCTATAAATACACCAGTGGTTGTACGTGAGGGAAGGTCAAGAACTATTTAAGTTGTTGCTTTATGTTGGAACAAGAGCAAATGGGAATAAATTGGTGATGTGTAAAATTAGGCTGAAAATGAGAGGAGCATTTATAAATTTTCAAGCAGGATGATTTTCCCGAAAGTGAAAGAGACCTGACCAATTTCAAGCAGCACCTTGGCAAATTTGTGGTAGGAATTATGAGGCATGTTTAGGAAAAGAGACCATGCTTAAAGAGCCTGAACATGCCTTCTAGTCTTATACTTTTATGAAAGAGGAAGGAAGAGGTGAGGAAAGGGAGAAAGGAATAAGATTACTTTCCTCTCTTTTGTTCTTTTTTTTCTTTCCTTCTTTCTTTCTCCTTCTTTATTTCTTTTCTTTTTTATTAATTTCATTTTATTCCAAGCTCTCATACTTCATTTTTAACAACACTCTCATATTTTAGGTTTGAACAAGGGACTCACAGAAGTTTTCTTGTCTAGAGGTTGCCTGGTTTGCCTCATGAATCTTTTTCTGTATGCTAGCTGAGAAGCAAAATATTTGCAGTGATCCCAACCCAAAGCACATCTTGGTTTAATGGGAAGACAGACAAAAGCAAAGTTCTTTATGGAAAACATGTACCTGGGCCTTACACAGGTTCTCATCAGCTCTCATATTTTGTCCCTTGTGTTTAATTAATAGGCTTTTTCAGAAAGGGATTGATAGACAGACGGTGAGAACTCAATGAGTGTTCATAGCATGTTTGAAGCCTGAGATATAGGGCCACCTTCATCATAGATACATTAAAGTCTCGTGGCAGTTGTGGTCTGCAGCACTCAAGTTATAGTCTGATAAAGGCATCTGTGCTGGGCAAGGTTGAGCGCTTACAGCTTTGGCTGATGCCAAGAAGAGCCACAGACGCTCGGCACCTCTCCACACAGAAGAAGTGGGATGGTAAAGAAGCCTTTCTGTCTTGCTTGGAGTCAGCCAGGATCCATGTCTCTGGGAGTCAACTTTAAAATTTATGGACTTTTGTGACATTGGCCTGAGCAGCTAAAAAAAGCAGTAGTTATTCCATATAAAGCCAGCATTTTCCTAAGGTACAGCCAGCTTCGTCTCTCACATATTTTCTTCTAGGCAAGCTCCCAGTCCTGCAATGGACTTCTATACCCGTAAAAGTGGCAGAGCAGAGAGCAACCCCCCCAGCACAATCTACCAGAGGGAACATAATCTGTAGGAGGTCAGCTGGAAGTACTGATTTCAAGGGCTCTCTGTATCACTAAATTACTCTAATCCTAAAAATAGTGTTCAGGTAATTCTGCAGTCCCCTCAGACGTTCATTGCCTTGAGCTCTAATGCAGGCTGAGCTGTCATCTTCATGTGTGATGATGTTTATGAGTTAGCCTCTTCAGCCTGGGTATGGGGAAAGCTGCTGGTGTGTAGTGTCATAAAATATCAACCTAGAAAGGAGAAGGGCATGGTTTCCACAAAATATGTATATTTGGAAAAACTGCATAGAAACAAAAATGGGGATTTTCTCTTCCTTCTTGTGTATTCACTTCAGCTTGACCTAAATTGCTAATTAATGTAAATTTTCTCAGTGAAAAAGGATTATGGATATTCTTTCCCTTATCGCGTTTCAGACTAGCAAATCCCTAATCCCTGCAATAAACTTCTTCTCTAAGACATGCCCTGTTTCTTTTTTCTTTTTTCCTTTTATGGAAGACAGCTATTTCTTTTCCCATTTATCAGTCATTTATCTTCTTCACATTCTGAATAAATTAGCATTTGGTCTTGGTCCAGACCTAAGAGGATAATGAATTTCCATGTTCACTGAGGTTACCACATCATCAGGCGGTGTTTAAGTGGCACAGGCACATCATTCATCCTGCTTTAACCATGTTGGTCTTATTGTGTTATATGACGTGACATATTATTTCAAGATGAGGGAGGTCATATATTGCAAAATGTTATCCAAAAGTCTTTATAAGGGAGGCAAATGCAGCAGAAGAAGGCAGTGCAAATATCACAAATCCCCACTTCCCCAAACCATCTGGCAAGGATGGCAGTAGGTGGCAAAGGGAGGCCCCTCTGCCCTGGGATATCCCGTTGGCTCTGAACAGCAATAGCATATTTGCAGGTTTACCATGTTCAGTGATCTTTTGAACTAGTACAGTCCAGTTCTGTGGGTAATCCTGCAAAGCTCTGAAGGATGAGGCCTGTGAGCCCCTCACAACAGAGGCATGTGACTTCTGCCAATTAATGAAACCTTTTAATTGAACTTTGGGAAAGTCAAAATGCTACTAGTATATGAAAAAAAGAGATTTCCCAGCCATTTGTAGCCAAACCAAGACAATGGGCTATTTATATTGTTATCCAGTACACAACATCAGTGGACAGGGACAGGGATGGTAACAAAAATGAAGGTAATTATGTGCTATGAGACAATAATGTCTTTTAATCTCCCAGCTTTCCCAGGTGATCCTTTTACACCATGGCCTAAGATTATGTGAACAACATTTTTTATAATTTGTCAGATTCCCTCCTTTTGCCTATATATGTCCCATCTTCTTCCCTTCTCTTTTAGATTTGTGTCATTGTTAATTAAAAAACAATATTTAATTATTAAAATATCATCCTGATCCTAACAATTAGTTGTTACGCCTCTTGCAATGAAAAAAGACAGGCATTGGAAATCATTTGGGTTTCTTCCAAATTGCGCAGGTTTTAAGTGGACGAAGGCCCTATCTGCTTGTTCCAACCCTGCCAGCAGTGAGTGCTACAGAGTACTCTGCAAAACCAAGAGTTTCTATTTTCCCTTTTATTTCAGTTAAGTGTGCTGCCTTTCCATTTCAACCTTTCCTTCCTGTTCTCTGACCTCCGGACGTGATTAGCCCATACCCTGAATCATCTGACACAGCAGGCAGCATCCCAGAGGGTCAGTGCTTTGTCATCAGAGAATAAGCCAGGCTTAAAAAAAATCTGGTCCTCAAATTGAAGTCAATGTTTGAATGCACTTTCAGCCTAGCTTAAATCCACAGAACTCTGCCAGTCCTTTCTGCATTCTTGGCCAGAGCAACAAAGAGGACTGCAATTTAATGAAAACATAAGGCTCAATGGAAAATGAAAACAATGAAGATACATCTGGTACTTTCTTCCAAAAAAATCTAACCGAGTTGAAAAAATAGTAGCATTTCCTGAAAATTGGGATATTCTAATCTAGATGGATATGGATTTTTTAGAATTAGACTTGAGAAGCACCTGTGCTTGAAACGTGAGCTTTTTGAGGAGACAGACACAGTGATTCTAGACTGGAGAGATCGGAGCCCTGTCCCTTGTTTCATCATAAACCCTGTTTGTGATCTGGGAGAAGCCTACACAGTACCCAGACAACATATCTCTTTCTCTGGGTTTCAGTCAGCTGTCAGTAAAGTGGGGATCACAATTCCTCACCCTGAAGTCAGGTCTGCTAGGCTCCTCAGGGCAAGACCTGCCTCCCACTATGAATATAGGATGCGTCCAGCAGGTTGCTGGTGTTGGTTATGGAGTGCTGGTGCTGCGGTGATGCAAACTGTCAAACAGCAACATCACACACTGGACTCAAATCAAGAAACCTAATAGCTATGCTTCTGTACACACAGGATTTTGGTAGTTGTTCAGCCAGAGTGTCCGGAGGACTGGTAGGGAACAAAATTGACTGTCTTTAATCATCTTTCCCCATCCTCTCATGTCACCAGTCCAGCAAATACAAGATATATTGCTGGGAGCCAGCAACACATGATGAATATGTAGCTTTTCTTGTTTGTACCCGTTTCAAGCAATGACGTAGGAACAATGTGGTTAATGTTTGAATGCAGAGGATTTTCTGTGAGGAAGGTAATGGGGGTAAGAGGAATGTCAATGAACACCTATACCTACTAGCAGAAATGTATAGGGAGGGAATTTCCTTTCTTGGTGTTTTTAAATTAGTGTTACTGGTTTCATCGATCTTCATCACAATAGCAAAAAGGCAACATCTGATAAAATGAAACCCCTCAGACACTAAAATGGGCTATTTGTCCTGATCCGCTGTTCAGGGCTGTATCACTATGCCAGTTTCTTCAAATATGACTACAATTAACAATCTTTTCCAATGACAAATTCACTGATCATCAATACAGCACTGACAAAACCCCAATTTTCCCTGCTTCTAGAACAAAATGAGGTAAAGGCTCCCAGTGATAACTTGTCTTAGCTCCAAACAGAGATAGAAGACAATTGCCAATAATTAATCTCATACAGGAACTGCAAGCTATTTTGTTTCCTCTTTAAGAATACATTTAAATTAAAACCCTTGAGCAATTATGGAAAACACATAAACCTTTCTGGTGAGCTGAATATCAAACATACATGTGCCCATAGTAATATACTGAAATGAGAAGCAGCTTGGGATGAGAACCATTTTTATGGGCTAAGTTTACATGATGTTTGGGGTATCTATCTCAGGCTTCCACAAACCACCTTGGAAACAACAAATGTCAGCAAACAACTGCACTTTTTTCCTCTGAGTGACCCTGCTAGTATTTTCCAGGTCTGCTCTTTAGTCTGGCATCTTGGTGCCCAAAAGGGTTTGACATTTTGACATTTCAAATTAGTAGCTGGTGTAGGCTTCACTTTCTTTGCCTGAAGGGTTAAATGGATTGACCATATTCTTGGCATAACGAAGAGAGAGAATGAATGGGGATGAGTGGATGAATGAATGAACAAGTGAATGGAGCAGCTTATCTGCTCCTACTCCAGTCTGTTTAGAGAGAGGGATGTCGTTTTAATCATTCAGGAAATCATTTCCATAGGGGAGTCCCTGCTACCAATCTCTTTCCCATGCTTTGCTGCTCCTGTCTGGGTCTACCTGGACATGCTCAGCATACCTGTCCTGCTGCCACATGGAAATCACTTTGTTGCTGAAGTTAAAAAGAGAGTGTGCGGCACCATCACTATAAAAGAGTCACGGAAACAGAAAGGACTTAGCTAAAGTGAAGAGGTAGAGCGTTACACTTACGCTTCCTTAAGGAAATCAGCAGCCAAATATAATACATAGCAGATCTTTTCTAAATCCTGACATATCTGCTTCAGTTAAAGAATATAAAAGAAAACCAGATTCAGGTGTACCTCAGTCTTATTCTTTTCTCTTGCATTAATTGTGATTGCAGGCAAATTACAAGCTGTGAAATATTTTGCTGAGCTCACAAACACCTCTTTGTTCTCTTTTTTCCCCCCTCTGTGAGACGATGAATGGAGGTGGGTAATGCTGCACTTTGGGCAAGTGAATGAAAGGTGCGGAGGGAGTCATCCCCCGAGGTGGATGTGGAAGAGGGAGCCGGAGACAAGCTGCAACAACGCTGCACTCTGCTGTGGAGTGTATTACCCCAGTCTGAATAGCTGGTTGTATTGCGTCAAGCCCTGTGGTCAGCCGTGACTGAGATATACATTCCACAGCACAGACTGCTGACGTAATGCCTTTCGGTCCCCCTGTCCCCGTCCCCCCTCCCCAGCTCCCCTTCACCTACGGTGCTATTGCCCTTGGTGTTCGGTAGACCTGCCCGTGCCACGGGCTCGTTATAGTAGGAGACTGGTATTAAAACACCGTTCTTCAATGACTTTCTCTCTGCTCTAGCACATTAAAAATACAGCAACAACAAAAAAAAGAAAGTGAAAAGAAGGAAATAAAGGAAAATCTTACCCTCTTTTTAAAAAACTGAAAGGCTGAGCACTTCTTGACTGGAAACCCATTCATGTCTTTGTTGACCATTTTCCACAGTGAAGGGTACACAGTGATAGATCCAGCGTGGCACTTGCTTAGTGCATCTGTTTTCTTCTGTATCCCTTCAGTTAATGAAGACAGAGCAGGACAGGAGACTCACCGGCATGGCTCGGGCAGCTGTCCTTTACACATTCATCCTGCCGCACCAGCCACTGCAGCAGCAGCAGCAAGCAGCAGCCTTTCCCAGCTTTCAGATGCAGCAGGCTATTAGCTTCTTAAAAACGTCCCCTAAATACACACACTCCTATAAAACCCTGTGACAGCTTTCAGATCACAGGCAGCAGATCTCAGGCTGAGTGGGTCTCACATAAACCTAGGTCCTTCCATCCTGTGGGTGCTCCTGGTACCTCACGCTATATAAGCAGTGAGGCTACTGTGCTCGATTTGCTATTCTTCTTCTTCAGGTGGTGTGATTCACTGCTGTTGGAGATGAGAGCTGGTTTTGATTGTGCAAATTCCAGTGGGAGCTGCAGTTCGGCAACAGCAGAGAGAGGGAGAGAGAGAGAGAGAGATGCACGGGCAGAGCAGCCGAACACAAATAACCATACAAAGGGTAGGAGGAAGGCTCAGGGAAAGAAGTGCTGAAAGGCAATATGTTTCCCTTGGGAGAGTGACAGCGATAGGTCTCGTTTTATATGCAGAGAGTCTTTGAGTAAAAGGAAGAGAGACACAGGTCAATTAAAATAATGTTTTCCTTATGTTGCTCTCCTTGCAATGATTTAGACAGTGGTACTTTGGAAAAAAGCCCATCCCATGATCAATGCAACACTGAGTTATGTGACAGGACATGCTGTAGACAGAGAAGCGCTGGAGCTTCGTTGTGAAGTTCAATGAGCTTAAAGGAAATCAGCGGTTCCTAATAATGTACATTTACTACATGTGATGCAGATAAATGTAAAGCAAGCAGGCACTGACACATTTGTTCAGATATTTCCCCCTTCTTTTCCCCTGGAAACATAGACATATATATCTTTCAAAGCCAGAAGGACTATTTCATTACAGAAAAATAGGGCTGAAAGGGATCTTGAAAGGACACCTTGTCTAACCTCCTTTTTATTAAATTCAATTGAGTTAAATTTTACCAAGCCCAGTGAATCCAATAACATGTGTTTAACTAAACTGTAAAATATCTCTTAATTAAGCTATATTTTACAGCAAGATCTGGAAAATAACATAGAGACTTCATTACTTCCACTTATCCTAGATTCCAGGTTAATAAACCTGTTTGAAGGCAGGACCTTATTTCTAATATAGATCTGACTTCAGGTTCTAGCAATAGCTTCCTGTCCAGCCTTCCTCTGTGAGACTGGTCAGCCCTGTAGAACAAAGAATTCAGGATACTGGTCTACTATAAATCAGTTACTTTTCAAGCATCTCTGTGGCCAGGTAAATAGACTGAGCATTTCACATTTTTCAGTGGAAGCCATTTTCACTAGCCCTTGAAGACATTCTGTCACTCTTCTCTGCCCCTTTCATCCCCTTTTTTGAAGATCCTTGAAAAATAACACAACCTAACTTGTATATCCTACCCCAGCACAGTTTTCTCCTTATTGCTTGTGGAGGTGAAACTATGAACTTACACCTATGGCTGTTCCCCAGAGAATTCCACTGGTCTGACCTGTGCACCTCACTTACACCCCATGTTGAGGCGCTTGTAGGCTACGACCTTTTTTCAAGTCAGTAACATGTATTTCCCTACTTTGTACATCTAGCCCTTATTAACTGTTTGTAAAAAATTTAATTGGGATGAACTCATATTAGACTTGGAATTTCTTAAGGAAAAAATTCTCTTAGTGTCATGTCATTCATTCAAAATTTCCTTTCCTTTCCTTTCCTTTCCTTTCCTTTCCTTTCCTTTCCTGTCCTTTCCTGTCCTTTCCTTTCTTTTCCTGTCCTTTCCTGTCCTTTCCTGTCCTTGTCCTGTCCTTGTCCTGTCTTTCTCCGTTGTCTTTACTTGCAGCAGTTGCAGCTGTTACAATAGCATTTTCATAAATATTTCTTGGGCCCAGGATGAAAATTCCGATCAAAACTGCAGGGGGAAGGCACAGCCCCATCCCGGGTCAGAAATCAGAATACTCCCTTGGGAAGCTGCAAGTTCAAGGTCCAAGCCTTACAAAAGACAGAATTTTGAGTTTGGGTGTCCTTAGAGGACTGCCCAGAGAAGTGGGCTGAAGAGCCAATACCTCATCTGAATTGTTCCACTTTGTATAACTACTTGTCCCTGGAGCAAGGAGAGAGGGAATTTTCCGCTCTGCCCCTCTGTCTGGAGTTAATGGATTTCACCAAGGAGCAATTCAGCCCAGCCTCTGAAAACCGACCAGCAATTCAGAGTGCCCAGCTAGAGGCATGTTGAAGGGATTTTCAGAAAATCTGGAATTCTCAATGTGCCTCAGCCAGGCCTCCCCAAACTGAACAACACCCGCTCCAACGCTCAGCCCATCCCTCAGTCTCCAGCCATTTGGGCAAAATCTCTCATTAATCCTCTCCTGTGCTTTTGAGCTGTGAGACCTATGTTCTGGTGCTTATAGATAGAGAAGGGGATCATGGTGAGTGTCCAGTTTTTCCCAGTGGCTTCTCCCAGTACTCTTTTCTGACCACCACATGATTTTTCGGCTAATCTGATAAGCAAGGAAACTGTTGTTGAAAAATGTCTTTCACTCAGGCAAGCCAGGCATCTTGCTGTGCACGTACGTTTATTTTGGAGATCTTTGATCTATTCAGCCCCAGCTTTGATCTGTCTCTCAGCGTCAGATATTTCTCCTGAGGGCTCGGCACTATCTTCCCTTTCACAAAATCATTTGTGTTGCCTCTACCTCCTCCATAAGATTTCCACACCGCTGGCCGAAATGCCATTCTCCAGCCTTCTAAACCTGGCACCCTGCATGATGCTGGTGGTGGCGACTGTCCCTGTGAATATATCTCATGGGTCCGGGGGCAGGGCCTCGGCCTCTGGACCTTTTTTGCTATTTATTTTATTTGGGTGTTGGCCTCTTTTCAGCTGGACAAGCTATGCACTTAAGTTAGAGCGAAAAAACTCTAACTGTTTTTAAAGTAGCCTGATAGTTTTAAAGTACTGTAGGAGTTGTTTTTCGAGGCAGGTGTATTACTGAGAGGGGAATGAGCTAGGACACTAACCTTGCATCATGCAGAGCCCTTCTGGCCTCTCCAGGATATCCATATTTTGATAAGAATTCTTCTCAGCTGAAATCCCTCTGGCCTCAAAGGATTTTATTTGCAAACTTTTTTACCACAGACATCAGAAGGGTGACTCGATGGCTGCTGAGCTTATACCTAGCACAAGAGGTCAAAAGCCTTCAAGAGGAGTAGAAGGGGAACCCTACACCAGTAGACAAAGATTTAAAGCCAGAAAGATTTTCCTAAGTAAAAGTGTTCCACTTTATTATGGTGCCAAAAGTATGGCTTCATAATTAAACCTGAAATAAGCGTAACACTCCATGTTCACTGTGTTTAATTGCAATCAAAAGGCACAAAAATTGAGTATGAAAATAAGAACTTGAGCCAAGCCAACCCCCTCAGCAGTGCTTTATTGTGACTGTGGTGAAACACTGAGGGCTTTCATCAACTTGGGCCTGCCAGATGTACCAAGCACTTTAAACAAGTCCTACAGGTACTTCATGCTTTAATAGCCTTCAGCAGTTTCCATTGAACTGCCACATACTCACGCAATGATAAAATAAGTTTTTTATTAGGGCAGTCAGGAAAGAAATGAACAAATATTCTAACTGCAGAATTCTGGAGAGCTGCAAAGCACACAGTAATATTTTAATCCCTGTGAAGCAACCTCATAGGAGAGCATGGAGATTTTTTCATCACAGATCTTCTTGAAGGAATAGTATAAACTCAGATTAACGTAGTATGCAGAGCAGGCCTATGTATGGACCAGAAATCTCATTCTGCCATGCCTTTTACAAACACAGCATCCCAGTAATTGGCCTTGCCTTTAAACGCTTACAAGTGCAATGTAACAGGTAACTTGCAGTAAATCAGTCCAGGGTATATCAGGGAACAAGTAAATTATACTGATGAGTTTGATCAGCTACAGCCTTAACAGCCTAAATCTTCTTCTCTCCCTGCTTAAGAAAAGTGTTCAATATGGAGTCTCGGGTCTTTAGCATCACAGCCCTTCATGTCATTCACAGAATCACAGATTCCTTTTGCTGTGCTTTCAAAGTTGCCTACATCTCTGGCATGGGCCAAAAGCACATTGCAGATCATTTCTAGTATCTTGCCAGTTATGAGTTCTTACAGAGCTGCTCAGGGTCAGTGAGTGCTCCTTCCCTCCCTCCTTTGTGGGCATGGAAAGGTAGATAGCTTCCAGCAACTACGGATCTGATATTTTACCCTGGTATCCAATGGTGAAGAAGGACACAGCTCATTTCATGGAATACCTCTGGAACAGCTCAGAGTGTAAGAATAAAAACTGAAGACACAAGAATGAACATTTGACACTTCCAGTCTTTATTCTATCACCAGAAATGGGACTAGTTGAGTCTGCATACGGCTTTCACCTCAGGTCTGCCTTCGGGCAGTTCTTGACACTTCCTTGGTTGCTCCTTTAGCTACCAGCCTTGTCACCATCTGCCCTGTAGCCCCTCTGTGCGGACAGCCCCCTTATGCCAGCTCTCATGTGTTCTTCATCTTGCATCACTCACAAGCAGCATTTGTTCCTCAGATCCTATTTGCATTTGCCACTGTGCTCCGTTGCCACCCCTGCTCCCAGTCATACACGACCCCAGACCATATGGAACTGCATGGTCCTGCTCGTTAGCCAGATGTTCCCGTGGTTCTTCATCTGTGCTTGCTCCTTGCTCTCCCAGTCACTGTGAGGAGTGGGGAAGGGACTGACACAGTAACAGCCCCCACGTACAATTACCATGTTCACATACCAGAAATTAAAGCTGGCAATGGAATACCTAGCAATAAAATACAAATATAAAAAGTTGTTGTGAAGAAAAAAAAGCATGATTAGTGCTTCAGAAGCTTGCTCAAAGCTAGCAGTGCATCCACTCTTGGTGTTTCAGCCCTCTCCTTCGAGAAGTATTTTGAGGGGCTCTTCACAGTGCTGACAAAGGCTTATGATGGTCAAACTTGGTTTTATTTAGGGAAAAACTAAAACGTGGTGGGATCCTAGGAAAGTTATGGTACTTTCCTGCGGTAGCATAACACCCACAGTACTGTAGGAAGGTGGAAGGAAGAGGGTAGGGGGATTTCCTCAGCCATGAGAGATGAAGAAAAAAGATTCTTCTGAAGAGTTCTTCCCAGAAATACAGCACAGCCAGGGGCACGGGGCTGGCATCTGCAAAGCACTCCAGCCCTTCCTTCGTCTAACCCAATTGACTACGCTGGCCTTTCGCAGCCTGTGCTGGCTGAATAGACGAGGAGCTCTAGCCATTCTCCAGCAGTGCAAACTTCTTAAAAATGGCTTACAAGAGTTTTCATTCATACACAATATCAGAAGCAATCTGAAGGTCTGATAGTCTGAAATCATTCCAGGCCTGGAAGCAATTGTTCCATATTTCATAGGTGAGCTGAAATACCCTTCTGTGCAGCCGCATGGAGTTCAGCCTACAGAGAGCTGGAGATACAAAACCTATTCCACTGGAAGAAAACATCCATCTGTATCCTATAGGCCACAAGACAATCACCAGAAAATAATGAGCTTTGCTTGCTGCTAACCTGAGCAGAATTCAAATGGTGAAAATTTCCATGACCAAGATCAGTCGGTTTAGCTAAGGAGCCTAAGTGGGTAGCTGGTTTTTAATTTTTGCATACTTGACTTTTGCTGTTTGATTATTTCAGGCATCTCATTTCCTCAAGTATTACTTAGAGGAGGGATGAAAATAAAATGATACATGAAACCGTGAAATAAAATAAAACTGACATTCACATTAGAGAGAGAAAGAGGAGATCTGGTTCTGAAGCAAGCAAAATTTCACTGGAATAGACAGAGTTTCTTTGTTTGTGCCAGGACTCTGTTTTTCCCAGAAAAGTCCAATCTAGAAAAAAAACCAAGATAGAGGAAGGTCATCGTTATTACTGCAGGCACTTAATTAGATTTCTTAACTGTATCTTGATTGATCTGTAAGGTTTTAGAGATAGGCACCCAAAAAGCATTAGGGGAAAAAAATTGAATTTTATGGAAACATTATCGAGTCAATATTTTTCCCCGGCTCCTTTTTTCATTCCTTGAATCCCTTCACAAAGCGAGACCTCCCTCTCAGCCCCAGCAGCGCCTTCACGGCAGAGCCTGCCAGCACCAGCGCCGGGGCTGAATGGGCCCTCTGTGCCCGCTCCCTCGTCGGCTCGCCCCTGCTCGCCCGCAGCGCACCCCAGCCACACCGGGGCTTTCCCAGCTGCTGGGTGTGCGACCCCGGCCGGCGCACAGAGCTTGTCAGCGAGAAGGAGGCCTGCCCCTACGAAATGCCTTTGCAAATGAGAGATAAAAAAGCATTAATGTTGAAATAAAGGTCTTATCGTGACTATATTGTACTCACACTTACTTCCTCCGCCATCCACCGAGATAGGACCACGCCACAACGTTTGCGGGGATGGGGGTTTTTGAACCGTACAGTTCCTG
The DNA here is from genome assembly GCF_000687185.1 of Egretta garzetta. Taxonomy (NCBI): domain Eukaryota; kingdom Metazoa; phylum Chordata; class Aves; order Pelecaniformes; family Ardeidae; genus Egretta; species Egretta garzetta. The sequence goes on along the minus strand of NW_009260493.1, from coordinate 7,857,065 downwards.
AGCAGACAGACATCGATCAAAGTCCAAGCTGGGACAGATTTAAACAAAATCTGCGGTCTTTTGGGGGTGGGGGTGGGTTAGCAGCTGTCCTGTTTATTTGAGGGGACAGGACTGAAATCATTAATAATACCTAGTTACCCACAGAAGACTCGGTCTCTATTTCCCCCACTGATAGCTTGAGCATGGAATCATTACTGGTTTTTGATTAAGTTGAAGATAAGCAAGCTCTGTGGAGTTCACTGTTATTTTGCATTGGTTTGGTGGCCTAAGCTTTCTACTACAGGTTTATTTAAATGTGTGTGTTTTGCTTAAAAAAAAAAAGAAAAATCACAGCTAGGACTACACTTCTCTAGGATATTTGCCAGTGCTGTCAAGGGCAGTTTCATGGGCAGGTATACACATGTCTTACGTGGAGATGCTGTTCATTTTCCTCAGCAGGCTCAGCACGCATGCATTGAGTACTCATGCTGTGGAAATCTGCTCGCTCTGACTAGCAGGTGGAGAAACGAATTATAGCAACCATCCCTCCAGGCCAAAAAAAAATCTACTGATTGTCACAGTAGTTTGGTGCAAGCTCTCATTGTCCTGCACTTCCGGGGGGGATTTTTTTGGTCTGCAGATGAGCTAGTTTTATCATCTGCTCACTTCCCAGGGTGTTGCTTCAGCTCCGTCGCCTTTTTCACTCATACCACAGAGCCATTAGCCACAAACTGTACTGGATTTCCCTTATGGAACCAAGTGACTACTGTGTTCAGCTTTTGCTGCTGCCTCTCCCTAGTGAAGCCCTTGGGGAAGTACCTCTTGACATCTCCCTTTTGATTCCTCTTCACGGTGTGTTCTAGGTCAGTGCCTCCACACTCCCCGTACTCTAGCAAATTTTCAGTGTCTATTTAAAAAGCAATTAACTAGAATGGAAGTTTTCCAGCTACTCCAGTCAAGTAAATAACTACATTTAATTTGGGACCTAAAATTCCTTTGTTTCACTCTGTGTTGCCATATAGAAACAAGACAAATGCCCAAAGGTACAAAGTCAACAGCATGCAACCAATAGCACGTAGTCCATCTAAAATGGGCTTGCTTATGATTCTTTGGCACAGAGATGAGGAAAAGATTCTGATGGGACCAACACCAACTTAGAAATATTCCCAAGAAACCTGATCCCCCAGAAGCATCAGATGAGTCACAATTACTCATTTGCTCCTTCAGTTGGTTGGGGAGGGGGACATGGAGAAATAGCTTATTAATATTGGCTCATAACATCTAAAAATTGCAACAACCCACATGCGGTTCAGTTACAGTGGCTGCTGTATAGGGGAGACAGAGCCAAGATCCACCCAGCCTCCACTGCTTCTCTCCCAAACTTGTAGCTTCACTGACTCCTGTTGCAGTCAGACCCAAGGTATGAGCTGTCTGTGTAGGAGTGTTTGCAAGCAGGATTTCTCCAAGGCACAGTGTAACACTGACACGCACACTCTGATAATCCAAATCATCATCTAGCCCGGCCAAAGGGCAAACTGAGTGGCAACATTGGCTGATTTTTGCATTATATTGCCAGGTCTGTCGACCTTTGTCTGCTTTGAAGACCTGGGCTGAGCAGCAGTGGGGTCCAAATGAAGACTTGCCATATTCTCAGGCAGAAAGGGGGATAAGTTGCCTCTCCAGAAGACTGTGCTTTTGGTGGTTTAAAGACAAAAGAGGCTTGTATCAGAAAATATTTTTGTACAGGCAACTTGAAAACATTCAGGTAATGTTATGACTGAATTACCTGATTCTATTTTCACAGTAAACTCAGCTATAGCAAACCTCCATTTATAGCCAAGCAAATTAAAGTCACTAATTGTTTCATATGTGCAATGTGGGAATTGCAGTTTCATTTATAATGAAACTTTGATTACACCATAATTGTTCTGGCAGAAAAATGACTCCATCTTCAGAGGCTTCTACTGTGTTTTCAGACTGTGTCTGTATCTGCAGTAGTTTTTATATTCTTCGACTAGCATCGTGCAATCACATCTCTTAGGCTTTCCCAGAACTGTGATTCATATTGCCTGATTCTCAAAATCCAGACAAACTCAACAGAAACACTCTGCTTCAGGTGGAAAAGCAAACAGAAATGCAGTGGTTTGGACAGACTGATAAATTCTGGCTGTTTTGTGCAGAATCTCAGGGGAAATACCAACTCATGCTTTTTACTTTGCTCAGCAGGCTTCTGTGCTTGACATGTCCTGTAATGCTTTCCCTCTTACTGAAAGCCACTGTTCCCTTGCAGAAGGTGCTTCTGCCACTGCCTTACCAGAGCTTATCTAGTAATTGCTGACAAAATATTAGCATGTCTGCACTGAACATCTGGAATGAAAAAACATCATTGGAGAAACCTTCATGAACTTGTTCCTAAGGTAATTAAATGCATAAGTCACATTCCTCATGACCGTCTCCCTCCTGTAACATGTTTTGCTTCACACTCACCCATGAAGATCACCGCCAAGGTGGTTATTGGTACAACTCTGAATGTTACAGTTGTCGGTATTTCTCCTATACGTTTATATACCTCTCCTATATGTGAGACAGTGGTTTAGGGCTCTGAACTGTTTGTAGCAAGGATCTCATTTTCTTGGATTTCTGTGTCCGATGTCTACAGGCCTGAGAGCTTTATAGAATAATGCATAATGATAACAACCTGAAGTTTATCAGCTGTGCTTCCTTTACAACTTTTCCAATGTCGTCTCCTATTACAAAGGAATATTGTAGCTATCTGGTGGCGTAGGAGGGAAGCAACTCTACACCTCTAGTTCCATAGAAACCCTAGGGTCGTTACACGTAGCACAGTGAAGGAAGAAGGGTTTGTAATTAATGTCAACAGATAGGGGCATGGAGCGACTGACAACACCGTGTAATTGTGGCTGAAAGCAGGCAGACTTGCAGCTGAGACCAGGGGTGTCGTTTCCATGTCACTGATACCAGGATTGAACTGCGAAGTGAATACTCACCTCACTGGAGTGAGAAGCATTCAATTTCCTCAAGATCAACTCTCTGTAGCCTGAAAGTGTGAGGAAAATGTGTCGGGTAGCTTTCTGGGCATACTTTTGTGAAAATGAAACAAATTTCCAAGATACGAGAAAATTAACACTCCAAATGAAGCTGTTTTGCCAGATGACTTCAGCCTTTTCATATTAAACACTCTTCCACAATAAGACTTACAGTTTTCTGAGTAAGGGTTGTAGGCATCAGCAGTAACACACTTTAGCATTTAGCTGGAATTACTAATGAATTTTATGTGTGACACACCTCTTGCTGGAAAAACTACAGCACTAACATTGAAAAGTGGAACCATTTTAACCTGGATTATTTAGAAGCGTTTCCTATGCTTACATTTTATAAATACTAATGACATGTTTCACCATGCGTGTTATAAATCGACTGTGTGACACAGGCATTCGCTTCTTCTATATATTTGAGCACAGTACTGAACAAGATGTGTCACTGTTTTAGAAGATCTCGGTGTTCTCAGCTGGAGAAACTGGCACTTCTGGAAGTCTGTTCATCCCTAGGTAGGACTTGCAATCTTTTGAAAATCTCAGTGATGAGAGTCTGGTGCCATCAGAAAATCTTGCCTTACAATTTCTTCTTGTGATTTGTGTTTTTCTCTGAAGGTTTTTCAGCAATCTTATATCTATCCCCTTAAAATTTCAGTAATTCTGCAGTCATAGAGGCTGAATTTACGGTAAATATATTTGCATCTCTCAGTATGTTGTGGAGTTCCAAGTAGGCTAAAAAACTTCTTTGATCAGTTATAATAAATGTCTTGCTTCAGATAATGTCAAAAATATCCATTAACAATTAACATTAGTGCCGAGGCACATCCCATAATTGATTATGTCAAATTGCATTCTTGATCAAACATACAGAGAAGTCTGAGGATGCTGGAAAAATATGATTAGCAAATTTGATTGTAATCTATCATAAACCAAATTAACGTATGGAAAAAGATTTAGATAATGCTTTAGGAATCTAAAGAGAATTCTTATTATTTTAGAATGTCATAAGCCAGACACTGCCATGAGAGGAAAGAAACATAAAACTAATTAAAGCATTTCCAGTAAAAAGCAATTTTCATTAAAAAGTTCCATATGTCAAAACTGAAACTAGTCACAAAAAAGGGTTAGTTTTAGTAACTCTTAGGATAATTTAAATTCCAAATTGTCAGAATACTCTTTTTGGTTCTTTAAAGGAAAAGTCTTCTTTTCTGACATAAAATTCCGTTTTTTCTTCAGCAATTTTCATTAATATATCATGAAAAATGTTTTAAAAATAAAAGTCAGTTACCAGAAAAAAGTCATGTTTTGATTAAAACAATCCTTCTTATTATTATGACATCACACAGAATTTCTTTTTTTTTTCTTTGTCCTGAGTTAGCTTTGAAATCTCAAAAGTTCCTACAGACCAGAAAACTGCTTTGCATTCAGCTCCTGCACACATGCCAGTATTTGATTAGCTCAGCATCCTGTACCATTGGTTTTAGTTAGAAGTCATGAGACAATGTCAGCAATGTGAAACCTATCCAAACTTCCCCATTCTTTATTTGGGGGCATATTTTTTTCAGCGTGTCTTTTCAGACAGATGGAGGTTTTAAATGTTTAACATTTTGCGCTTTTTTTTTTTCGCTAGACCTTATTACATGATATAAATAGATATTGCATGATGTTAGGCCTTTCTCTATCATCCAGTGACAGACAGTTGATCCGTCAGTGTGTATTTCATGTGCAAATCCTTTCATTTTCTCTTATACACTTCCATGGCTGGTTCCATGATTTTTTCATGTGCAGTTCCTTTGATGTTAAATAAATTAATTTGGAGCCACAAGTAATTGACGGCGTTTCCTACATAAAAGCGTTTAATAGACTAATTTTTGGCCTCTGCTCTCCTACATGCCAAGAGGAATGTTAAAATTCATACCACGTTTAGCAGGACAGCAAATCTGGGCTTGGGCACATTCAAACAGAATTTTAAAAATAATATCCATGCAGATAGCTTCTCAGCTACTCACTGCTTACTTGGATGTCTTTAGTTATACAGTGTCATCATGACCAAAGAGAAGCTGCCTCTCCAGCAACAGCTCTGAAATCAGTGCAGGAACTACACGATAAAAGCAAAACCTTAACCTTCACATGGATCCTTATCATCAACCAAACCTAAGCGTCAAAGCACCAGTTCAATGTACTAAGACTTGAGTCAGAGGCAGCGATCTGCTGTATCAGCTCCAATTTCACAGGGAATTAGACGGCAGGTTTTTGTCGTGAGCATGAAAGCAGCCTGTTCCCAAAGTGACTAAGAGTTTTGGCGAGTGAGGGAATGCCTGCGCTGTGTGTTGAGGCGAGACAAAGCCACGTTCAGGGTTACTGGCTGGCAGATGCCTGGAGGCTCTGGCACTGGCACTGTTACCCCAGCGCTACACCTTGGCTTTGAGCTCCATGAATCCAGGGCCTCTCGGTGTTTGGTTTGTTCAAAGCACAGACAAAGCAGTCTCCCTGTATGCCATGTAGACCAATCCAAAGTGATTGCAAGGAGGGCTTGTACCAGCAGCTGGAAGGGTCCTCGTAAGTGTAAGAGAACCAGGCACTAAACGCAAATGGCTGGTGACTCTGGACCAGCAATACAGTGGAACTGTTGCCAGTTGTCCCACCAACCCCATGCTTTATCTAGAGGGGGACTCAGCCAGCTGCTGCTCGCAGGGCAGACACCAAGTCTATGCAGTCACCATGCCATTCATTTCCCTGTGTAGCATGGGTCAGAGGAGATGGACATGCAGAGCCAGGAATCATTAACATATTGATACATATGTAGATGTACCACTTACTAATGGAGTAAAACTCACATGCACATTCAACAGGACAACTGAGAGGGCACAATGCCGCATGATAGTGCTTTTATGGCAAACTCCGACCCTCTCGGATGTTTAACAAGGGAAGGAACAAAGGCTTCAAATCATCAGTCTTTCACCCTACCGAGAACCAGTAAGGGTCAGCTTGTCACTCCTGACTGATCCTGATGGCTATGCTTTGCTGAATTAACCTATTTCCTGACTTTGACCAAGGTCTGTTTCTATCATCCCTACTGGAAACCTCAGACTTAATCTGAAAATATTCAAATCTGATGGAGTTTTCTGCAGGATCTGGGCAGGCTTGAATTGGGCCTACATAGAATTTAGGCTAGAATACTTCCACCCGCTAAATAACCTTCCAAGTCTCCCTGCAAGTCACTCCTGAGGGACAGAAATGCTCTCTTGGAACTGTAACAGCTGATGAGAATTATTAGCAAAATCAGTAACGGGTGACTTCCATCTCTCCTGAGTACAGATGAGGGCAGGGAGGACATGGGATGATGCACAGTTGTGCGGGTATTCATGTCCAAGTTAATGCAGATGCTCAGACTTTGGCTGTCAGCATTCAGGATAAACCAAAACCCAGTAAGTCCCAATCTTGCTTCACTGTTCTGAGAAATAAATAAGAAATGACTCGACTACAATCAATAGATTTTGTAGCGTACGCAAGAAGGAAATCAAGTAGTTGTCTAATCTGTCATTAGAAGAACAACCATGCAGTTCATCATCTGGGACATTTTTCTGGTGGACTGTAAAGGGACCTTGAACTGTCCTGAATATCACATCAATTCCTAACACACTGTATTCTCAAGTTAATTTCTCAGAAAATGAATGGATCTATCTAAAAAGACGCACACTTTCAGTGTACTGTTTTCTAGAAAGAGGTGACAACAGATTGCAAGCATCCAGTTTGTGGCCAGAAATGTTCTAACGCCTTCCACATCTCCACAATTGCTGTTTCTAATATTCCCTGTCCTATCAGCTAGGAAATCAGGCAAAACATAAAATCAAAATACATTGACATTTATCTTAATGGGATGAAACTGAGTATAAGGAGAACATGCAGCTACAATGGCATCTTCATGACAGAGTTAAAGGCAACAATAATTTAGCAGCTCAGTCAGCAGCAAACCATTAACAACTAAACGTAAAGGCAGATGTCTTCAGCTTTGTGGTCTTACCCTAAGTAGTACAGAGGCTCACCTCCAGCCAGCCAGCTTGCTGTTACAGGAGGTAGGATTTTGCACCCTTGTACTCAAGCTGCACTCAGCACAGATGCCTCTTTTACACAAGTTTTACCATGGCCTTGAGGTTATGTTAAACACAAGAAAATTATTTCAAGCATGTAGCTGAACAGGCACTGTTAGAGCCTTAGCATGCACATCTGTACATCAGTATCCAAGAGTGTCCATCTGAAAGATGGCCAAGCAGAGACGGTTCTGACTGGAAGTTGCCATCCACTTCCTGTCCCTGAATTTTGATATGGATAGATCTGGCCTCTGCTCAGTTCTGTCTCCTCTGAGATACAAGGTCAAGGGGTAAGAAGGTTTGGTATATCTCAGGTAAAGGTTGAACCTTATCACACCAACTTCAGGTCCACAAATCCAAAATTTGCATCAAAGAAGGCCAGATCAACCTCATAATGAAAAAAGGAGTTTGCCACCTGATACAGATCCAGTCATCAGGGCAAGCAGGAGCCATAAGGATCACAAAAGCAATAGCAGAAAATATCAGCAACTGCTCAGGCTTCATCCAGAACAGGCATTATGTTATGCTCTGTTATGTTTAATAGAATCCAAACTCTATATGTGGTTGGGTGAAATATGCTGAAGTTTGGCTCTTCCTGTCATTATGCATGAAAATTCCACCTAGTGATGATAAATACTGAGCCATAAACCTCTGCAGAGTTCAGGAAAGATTCCTTGGTTTTAGAATGTTCTTCTGATGTTACAACAACGTGACTCGGGACTTATTACGTACGGCTGTTTCTTTTAATCTAGTGTACTTAGCTTCAATGTCAATTTTAGACACTTCCCCTGGAGCTACACGAAAAATGAAGTCTCAATCATTGCCTGGCTTTATGAAAATCCAATGCAAGCAATTATGAATTGAACCCTGAGAAGGTCACGTTTATGAGTAAGAGCAAATAAGGGAGCTTAGCGAGAGCGACTACTCTGTGAGCAGCAGAGACAAAACAAAGTGCAGATGTGCTCAGCTGCTCCTTGCCTCCCTGGTGCTCGCTGACCTGATGCCAACCATCGCCCAAACTCCAGGATCCCTCCCCATGCCATTGCCCAGCACACGCTGCTGCAGGCGGCAGCGTTTTGGCGAGTGCAGTGGGAGGCAGGCATAGGAAGGAGCAGGGACTGGGATCACCCCGCAGCCCTGGTGCTGCTCCAGAGAGCACAGTCTTACCCCCTCCCGGTGGCCTCTCTGTCTTTGATCTGCTTGGGCTTTTGAAAGTTTTGGGGTAGGGTTACTTTTTGAGGGGTCTTTGGTTACAAGTTAAAAAAAAAAATCCTCGTTTCAGTGCTTTTGTTGTATTGAATTTTTCTGGCAGGAAAGGACTTAATACCACTCCTCCTCCCATTTTATGTTATCTTTCTTTACCACTGAGTGAAATAAAAAAGCACAGGTTAAAAAAAAAAAAAAAAAGCTTGCTTGTTTTTTCCCTCCCTTTTTTTGTGTTTGTTTTTTGCCTTCCTAGTTTGCCACCTGATACAGATCCAGTCATCAGGGCAAGCAGGAGCCATAAGGATCACAAAAGCAATAGCAGAAAATATCAGCAACTGCTCAGGCTTCATCCAGAACAGGCATTATGTTATGCTCTGTTATGTTTAATAGAATCCAAACTCTATATGTGGTTGGGTGAAATATGCTGAAGTTTGGCTCTTCCTGTCATTATGCATGAAAATTCCACCTAGTGATGATAAATACTGAGCCATAAACCTCTGCAGAGTTCAGGAAAGATTCCTTGGTTTTAGAATGTTCTTCTGATGTTACAACAACGTGACTCGGGACTTATTACGTACGGCTGTTTCTTTTAATCTAGTGTACTTAGCTTCAATGTCAATTTTAGACACTTCCCCTGGAGCTACACGAAAAATGAAGTCTCAATCATTGCCTGGCTTTATGAAAATCCAATGCAAGCAATTATGAATTGAACCCTGAGAAGGTCACATTTATGAGTAAGAGCAAATAAGGGAGCTTAGCGAGAGCGACTACTCTGTGAGCAGCAGAGACAAAACAAAGTGCAGATGTGCTCAGCTGCTCCTTGCCTCCCTGGTGCTCACTGACCTGATGCCAACCATCGCCCAAACTCCAGGATCCCTCCCCATGCCATTGCCCAGCACACGCTGCTGCAGGCGGCAGCGTTTTGGCGAGTGCAGTGGGAGGCAGGCATAGGAAGGAGCAGGGACTGGGATCACCCCGCAGCCCTGGTGCTGCTCCAGAGAGCACAGAGTCTTACCCCCTCCCGGTGGCCTCTCTGTCTTTGATCTGCTTGGGCTTTTGAAAGTTTTGGGGTAGGGTTACTTTTTGAGGGGTCTTTGGTTACAAGTTAAAAAAAAAAATCCTCGTTTCAGTGCTTTTGTTGTATTGAATTTTTCTGGCAGGAAAGGACTTAATACCACTCCTCCTCCCATTTTATGTTATCTTTCTTTACCACTGAGTGAAATAAAAAAGCACAGGTTAAAAAAAAAAAAAAAAAAAAGCTTGCTTGTATTTCACCTCTTTTTTATTATGTTTGTTTTTTGCCTTACTACATTATACCTTTAAAATTTTCCCCTGGTTTTGGAAAAGCTACCAAAAGGTAACAACTGAAATAAGACATTGCAGTCCTGCAGAGATTGATTCATTCCAAACGAAACTACCTTTGATATGGTCTGCTTTTCAAAATAATCCTTTTTTTATTCTGCCAGCACCACTATTCAATTTTGCAGGCTTGAAATGAAATAGATGTATGGTTTCCTATGAGTCCTGTATAACTTCAGAAGATTTAAGATGATTCACATTTTGTTATTTTAATTTTATTTCATTTATTTCACCAGTCTTTAAGGAATACTTTGGTAACTGTCAAATGTCCATAATTTATCACAATAAAGGACTGGCGAATGGACAGAGGTAACAGTTCCCTCTTTTAGTCTAAATCACAACTGCTAAATTAATATACTGTAAACATGCTGAGATAATTACTAATAGGGAGTCTTGGATTTAAGTGGTAGAATTCTCAACAGTTTGCCCATGGACAAGCTGACTCTTGGCATCACTCACACTGAGGACTTCTCACGTACCACAGTGAACTGCAAGAAAATGTTGTTTGTTTATTTACAGCATAAAGTTGTATGGTCATGCAAACTGAAATGCAAAGGCAGTAAAGGTCTTCTTAAATGACAGTGCATCCAACTCACAGGGCTTTTTTTGCTTTGTCCAGTCCTTCTGGCTTTGCATTTGTACTAAACCAGCTGTAAATTGCTGCTGTTCTGATCTGATAGCATTTCAGATACTAACTAGGAAAGAGATAAAACTAATAAGTATGCAGCTCATATTTGTGAAGTGATTGACAAAAGTGCTGCAAAAGGCTGGGAGTGACAGCATGTTTACAAGACACGTGGCTGTGTAAAAATTATGTCATATATTTTCTTGTTATATTTCATAAAAATTCATTCCATACATCTGCTAGCTTACTACAGGCAGTAAATCAGCCTGCCCTTCCTCATCCTTTTGTTCTGGCACATAAAATTTCTACAGTTTGTATATATTTTGGCAACCACAGGGATGATATTGAAAAACAGGGAAAAGTGTCTTTCCATATTCACACTGCTTTATGCCAGGAGACTTGGCATCTAATATTAGGCAGCTGATTTCATACTTGACACAGATTAGTAGTGCCTTAGATCTAGCACCCCCCATCCCATATTTGTCCGTTAAATAACTTTGCCTCTTTTGTAATGCAAACTAGCTGAGTGATAGCTTCCCAAGCGCACAGAATTGCTCATTCTGTCAGCATCAGCGTCTGATTTGTGCTTTTGGCTGTGGCAGCAAAAGGACCTGCAACTCCCCTTTGCGCTAGCTGAGTCTTCCTTGAAGGGGGAGAAGAAAACAGAGAGAGGTTTTTTTTACTTCCTTTAGTCTTTATTTTTGTTGTTGTCACTAAACAGTAGCTTCTACCTCCATGTAATAACATGGAAATGCAGCTAATTAAATTCAAGGATTGTGAAATACTCAGTGCTGAAAAGGAAGCTGCCACAAAATCCATTTGTGCAGCATATTAAAAGGAAAAGATCAAGTGCAACTGGAGAAATTAATAAAACTTGACCAGCAGAATCTCTCAGATAAGATTCAAAAGGCTGTGGAAATTCTCTAGGCTCTGATGTATTGAACAAAGTGAACCTCTTAGGTTATGACTTGGCTCTAAATAAGTGGGATAATTAAAACCATTATAATATTTATTCAACACAGATTCATTTAATTTGGAATAGGACTCAATCATTCACAAGCACCGTTGAAGTGAGAGCTGCTGGACGTGGTTTTATAAACTGGTTGGGGAGCTCAGCGTTATTCATGTTCCTTTTCAGTTGCTCAGATGTGCATCTTCCTGACTGCACACGGAGGGTGCAGGATGGCTTCAACCCAGACCGCACGGATAAGCAGTGGGCAGCCTGAGATCTGCCTCCGTGCACACCTGCAGCTGCAGACGGGGAGCCAAAGCTGCAGGCGTGTTCAGCAGATGGCGGGGAGCATTTGGGGCATGACGGAGCGCACGGAGCCCTCGTCAACATCTAGACACAGGCAGGTAAGAGAGATTTTTCCCTCTCACACACACAGCCAATCTGTTTGGGGGATTAAAATGCAGATTTAAGAAAAAAAGCCAACCCCAAAACATTTGGTAGAAAAAAACGGGACACTGACCCCAGAAATGAAACTACCATGGGAGTCTTATACTAAAGGTTACCCCCAAATAGTCAGAAGTATCTCTGAGTTGCATTGATGTTCGCACGGCTGTGTTCACAGTCCACTAAAAGTCGTGCTGCTTCTTTTTCTTCTTTCACTTCAGCCAGTCACATGCCTCTGAAATGTTTTGCCTGACTTGGGAGGGAAATACACTCCTCTGCTTTTCTGTGCTAGATTATCAATTATGTTAAAGACTTCTCTGCCTACTAATGAGAGAAGGAGAGGATGAGCTTTCACTGAGAACTTTTCTTTGAAGTGAAAATGGTTAGCAGAGCCCTCTCATTTCTAAGGACACTATAATCATCTTGATGGGAGGGAAAAAAAAAGGATTCTGGCTCTGTACCTATCTTCCTCCCACTCTCCCCCTCATTTTTCCTCTCCCTCTCCTTTATGCACACATGCACACGCACGCGCACACGCGCTCTCTCTGGGCTATGGAAGTAGCAATCTACAAAGCATGTATTTTCTGAAGTGCACATTTACGTCCACACAGGTCCGGTTATTTTTTCAAAATGGCCCATACCTCTAACACATGCACACCAACACTCACACACCATACTTCAAGGACTTTACCTTTATTCTTTTCAGTACATTTTTATGGTTTTGACCTTTATTTTCCACACACATCCTGTCAAATCTTTTGCAAATGAATTTTATAGACACAAATATTTGCTCTAAAGGAATTTGGAATTATAAACACCCACACTCAAGGAGACTTTACTTTAAACACGAATGCTTTGCTATGGAAATACTTGCATTCTTCACTCAGGGAATAAGATCTGCATCTTGTCTGACCGCTTCCAACCAGGCAGCACAGCTTGAGTTACAATTATGCACCGTAATTCCCTGTGATAGAAGTATACTGACAATAATCAATTCAAATACATTCAGATAAATAAATTTAAAGTAAATGCATATTGCTGGAGGATAGTCAGCCAGCAGAAAAAAGAAAAGCCCGATAGTCTAATATGTTCCTTCTTGGGAATAGCTCTCCCTGCCCTTCTGCTGATAGATTCTTTGGGAACACTTTAATGCAGTTCCTATAATTAGCAAGTACTTCATAATCACCTTCTAGAGAATGAAATCTCTCTGTAACACTCGGGTTGATTTTGCAGGCATCGTAGTGTAAATGGTTCTTGTATCAGCAGAAGGAAGGTTGCAGGGGGGGCTCTACAACATTACCAGGAGGCATCAGGGTCAGTTCCCTGTGGCAGACTACATTTCTCTTCTTTGAGAAATACTAATGAAATCCTGGTCTCACTGAAGCCCGTGGGCATCTTGGCAGCCACTCCTCCAGCAATCCGGCTAGAGGAATGGCTTCATTTACATTGTGTAGGGTGGGGGAAGGGAGCAGTGAGGTATGTAGGGACAGTCAGGTGCTCCTTTCCTTACCTGGATGAGGAGGTCACCTGAGGGCTGTGTCCCGGCCCTGGGAGGCAGCAGGCAGCTCCCTCCCAAGCATTTCCCTTGTGCCCTGCACGAGCAAAGGCCCTCCGGCCACTCTTAGAATTATAGAAACATTTAGGTTGGAAAATATGTTTAAGATCAAGTCCAACTGTTAATGTAGCATTGCCAATCCACCACTAAACCATGCCCCTAAGTGCCACATCTGCACATCTTTTAAACACCTCCAGAGATGGGGACTCTACCACTTCCCTGAGCAGCCTGTTCCAATGCTTGACAACCCTTTCAGTGAAGAAATTTTTCCTAATATCCAATCTAAACCTCCCCTGGTGCAACTGGAGGCCATTTCCCCTCATCCTATCATCTGTTACCAGGGAGAAGAGACCAACCCCCACCTGGCTACAGCCTCCTTTCAGGCAGTTGTAGAGGGTGATAAGGTCTCCCCTCAGCCTCCTCTCTCCAGGCTAAACAACCCCAGTTTCCTCAGCTGCTTCCCATAAGACTTGTGCTCCAGACCCCTCACCAGCTTTGTGGCTCTCCTCTGGACATGTTCCAGCAATGTAGTGAGGAGTTCCATCCATGCAGTGAGGAGCCCAAAACTGAACACAGTATTTGAGGGGTGGCCTCACCAATGCCAAGTACAGGGTGACAATCACTTCTCTAGTCCTACTGGCCACACTGTTCCTGATACAAGCCAGGATGCCATTCATCTCCTGGGCCACCTGGGCACACTGCTGGCTTGTATTCAGCCAGTTGTCAACCAGCACCCCCAGGCAGCTTTCCAGCCACTCTGCCCCAAGCCGGTAGCATTGCATGGGGTTGTTGTGACCTAAGTGCAGGACCAGGCACTTGGACTTGTTCAACCTCATACAGTTGGGCTTGGCCCATTGATCCAGCCTGTCCAGGTCCCTCTGCAGAGCCCTCGTCCCTTCAAGCAGATCAACACTCCCACTCAATCTGGTGTCATCTGCAAGTTACTGAGGATGCACTTGATCCCCTCATCCAGATCGTTGATAAAGATATTAAGCAGTACTGGCCCCAATACTGAACCTTGGGCAACACTACTTGTGACTGGCCACCAACCGGATTTAACCCCATTCACCCCAACT
>NW_009260493.1:7836937-7842330 GCF_000687185.1 Egretta garzetta | reverse complement strand
CGCCATCCAGCCATTTTTTTACCCAGCAAAGAGTACACCGTCCAAGCCATGAGCAGCCAGTTTCTCCAGAAGGATGCTGTGGGAAACAGTGTCAAAGGCCTCACTAAAGTCCAGGTACACAACATCTACAGCCCTTCCCTCATCCACTAAGTAGGTGACCTTGTCATAGAAGGAGCTCAGGTTAGTCAAGCAGGACCTGTCTTTCATAAACCCATGCTGGCTCAGCCTGATCACCTGGTTGTCCTGTACGTGCCATGTGATGGCACTCAGGATGATCTGCTCCATAACCTTCCCCAACACTGCGGTCAGACTGACAGGCCTGCAGTTCCCCAGATCCTCCTTCCAGCCCTTCTTGTAGATGGGCATCACATCTGCCAACCTCCAGTCAACTGGGACTTCTCCAGTCAGCCAGAACTGCTGATAAATGATTGAAAGTGGCTTGGTGAGCACTTCTGCCAGCTCCCTCAGTACCCTTGGGTGGATCCCATCCAGCCCCATAGACTTATGTGTGTCTAAGTGGTGTAGCAGGTCATTAACCATTTCCCCTTGGATTATGGGGGCTTCATTCTGCTCCCCATTCCTGCCTTCTGGCTCAGAAGGCTGGGTAGCCAAAGAACAACTAGTCTTACTATTAAAGACTGAGGCAAAGAAGGCATTAAGTACCTCAGCCTTCTCCTCATCTTTTGTTACTATGTTTACCCCCACATCCAATAAAGGATGGAGATTCTCCTTAGCCCTCCTTTTGTTGCTGATGTATTTATAGAAACATTTTTTATTGTCTTTTACGGTAGTAGCCAGATTAAGTTCTATTTGAGCTTTGGCCCTTCTGATTTTCTCCCTGCATAAACTCACAACATCCTTGTAGTCCTCCTGAGTTGCCTGCCCCTTCTTCTAAAGGTCATAAACTCTCTTTTTTTTTCCTGAGTTCCAGCCATAGCTCTCTGTTCAGCCAGGCCTTTCAGCACATAGGAACAGCCTGCTCCTGCGCCTTTAGAATTTCCTTCCTGAAGAACGCCCAGCCTTCCTGGACTCCTTTGCCCTTCAGGACTGCCTCCCAAGGGACTCTGTCAACCAGGCTCCTAAACAGGCCAAAGTCTGCCGTCGAGAAGCCCAAGGTGGAAGTTCTGCTGACCCCCCTCCTTATTTCTCCACGAATCGAAACTCTACCATTTCATGATCACTATGCCCAAGATGGCCTCCAACCATCACATCACCCACAAGCCCTTTTTTTGTTCTGTTCTGTGTACCCCTGTCCTGATCACACCCTGAGGCTATGGTGTCTACAGGCAAAATGTGTTCCTTTAAATAAGATTAACTGCCTGTGATAGTATGGAGAGATTACCACCTGGTTTTTAACCCTTTGAGTATCCTGGGACAAACTGTCTATGGGAACCCCTCCAGCACACAGAGTGCTGCCACTCTTGTTTGCCAGCGCATTTTCTATTGAGTTGGCATGCTGAGATGTGGAAAATGATGACTGAGTATCAATCTGATATATTGTCATGCTTGGTAATTATTCTGTCAAGTGTCTTGTGAAAGGAGAGAGTGGTAGAAAGAGCCATAGAAAACCAGGCAGAGGCTGTTGTTCTTGTAAATATGTGTAATTGCACAGTGATAAGAAGGACCAGAGCTTGTAAGCCTTATTTCATTTGATTGTAAAATCGGCCTAGTGAAGGAAATGTCTCAAAAAGAAATTGTGTGGGAATTTTACTTCTGGTACTGTTTGCCAGGTATCTTGGAACTTAAACAGAATTGATGATTAAAAAAACCCAAATCAAACAGTTTTCATTTTAATGCAGCTTTCCCCATCTCTTTTCTTTCTCTACAAACCTGAATTTGACAAGAGAGGGTTGCACATATAAAACATGCATTAGTTGATTACAGCTCACTTCCTGGACCCCATGTATCCCTGCACCTCCTCCTGTTAGTGAGCATCTCCAGAAAATGCCCTGGTTTTCAGTTTGAACCAAAGAAGGCCATTTATGACATTTCATGCTAAAATGTATTTACCTGAAATAATTGCTCAGAAGTGATCTACAGGATATAAGACTGCTCAGAAGTACTCTATAGGATTTAGACTGTGACAGGCAAAGGATTTAGACTGTGCTCTCTGTCTCAAAAAACAGAGCAAAGAACTTACAACCAAATGGCTCTGTGGTAATCTGATTAGACCAAGCTTGCACTTTTTGTATAATATAATGCATAATAATATAGCTCTTTGATATCTTGTAGAATTTCTAATGCACTCATGTTATAGTATTGTTCCACAATTAGTGGAATAGTTGGAGTGAAAAGGTGAAGATAACTGTACAAAAACTAGGCGGTATTTTTGAGAAGTTCAACCAAAATGTGGAAGGAGACTATGTCTTTCAAATATCCGAAAGCAGCCAGTTAATAGGGTGATTTGCTCATTGTTGGAAAGGTGAGGGGAAGAGCATTTGCAAGACTAACCTTTCGTGCAAGGATAAGTTAGATTAATGGTTTACAAAATGTTCTGGGTAAAGTAACTCTTTTACCCGCGGGGTTTTATGTAGGCAGGCATGTGAGAAGGTCTGTTTGCAGTACTGCAGGGTTGGCATGCACTGCTTATTTAGAGTCATACCTGCAAAGCCAGTAGTGATTTCATGCCATCAGAATGAATTTGGAACAGATTTCTTTGCTCTTTCCAAGAGAGAAAATTTGTGAGAAGCCCTCCTGGGGAAGACTTGTTCTTTCTTTAACCTTCACACCTTTTGAAGCACATGCTGTCGAGGAGGATGTTAAAAGGGCGTCGAAGGACTTTGGTCAAAGCATAAGACCAGATTCTGTGATTCCTAAGTCTTAAGATTCTCTGACTATATCTAGCACAGAGATGCTGTGTAGCCTGGAGCTTGTTATCTAACTTCTTATGTGCCTCAGATTCACTTCCTCTGAAACTGTAAAATCTGTCCATCTCCCAGGTAAGTAGCTGAGTATTAATAAACTTCTTTTTACTCTACAACAGGACATGTATGGACAAGAGAGGGCTGGAAGCTTCACTTCGTCACTGCTTGTATCACAATTTCAAATGATCAGTTTGTAAGGTGTAATTTGAGAGGGACACAGTTCTGGGAGATGCCAAGCTGCCACATCTTCCACTAACCAAGGTGGCAGCGGAAAGAAGTGAACATCTCCTGGGAGAGCCTGGAGAATCAAATCATACTATAGAGCAGAGTCAGCACAGATACACACACATATATATGCATGTCTACACACAGAGCAGCCAATTAGCCTGATAAACTAGCTTACATTGTCAGAATTGGTTTTGCTACAGGTGTAGAATGACTATATAAATCAGTCATTTCCCTTCCTTGCAATCCCAATCATTATAAGAGAGTTTATTGTTTTAAACACAGTAGGAGCAAAGAGCAGCCAGCCCTTTCACTGCCCTCCGTTTCCAGGATTGCTTTTCGAGAGAGTTCTTGCCATAAGAAGCTCTGACTTTCCATAAGAAGCTCTGACTTTCCATGCCAGATGAAGGTGACTAGCCTTATTCTACCATCCATTTTCTTTTGTCACAGTCTCTGGTGCTGTGGCTTTCAGAGGCACAAGGAGACCCTCTCAGACCATGTGCCTTAGCTGTGGCCATGGCTTGCCATGTGGCTGATTGCCCGGGGCAGCAACTTCTAGAAACTCCCATTTTCTCTTACAACAAAGGGCTTTAATTGTCTCTTCATCTCAGTCATAAATGTCTTGCAGATGTGACAGGTGGGATGGAGTCTCTGGTTGCGTGGCAATGAAATTTTCTTCATATGGGAACTGCCCATATAATAGGCTTCTGTAACTTCTGTAGCTATAATACACTCTGTAACAACAAGCTTGACAGAAGCTTCAAAAATCATTAAAATATACCTTAAAACACTTTTCAGATTAGAATTTTCTCAGACACATGGCCTGGCCTGGCCTGGCTCTTGTTCATGTTGATGCAAAGTAACTTGCTTCCCTTATGTGTTCTTATTTTTGTTAAGTAATAGAAGAAGGAGCAAGAAATTCAGGGACACACGTTCAAACCAGTTCAGTAAAGAGTACACTGAAACCCTTCTGTAAGCGTCATGGAAGAGGTCCTTAGAAATGTTCAGTTATGCTTAAACATACCACAATAGGATGCCTTCTAAAGCAATCACTCCCTGCATGCTGTTTTCAAGCTAAGCACCCAGGGGTGAGTCTTAAATGGTGAAAAAAATATTGAAGATTGGGATAGGAAGCCCAACAGTGTCTCAGACTGTCATACAGTGGTCACTACTTAATTGTTTCTTGAACACCTATTGGAGATGAATACCAAAAAGATGTTCACTGCTTTTTCCAAATAACCCTTTTGAAAAGAAGAATCAAAGAGTGGTTGGAGAGATCAGTGGTTGTTAAAGGGGAAGCCATGCAACACAGTAGGAGCAGCCCTCGGATATATATGGTCTGAACTCATTAAACTCCACAGGTCCGTAAAGGCTTCCCCTTCTAACTGAGGGAAGAACGTGCTCCCCATTTCTTTTCCTATTAGAATAATTGCAGTATATTAAGACGCACTAGGCAGGTCAGAGCAAATCCTGTTGGAGTTTGCATTTCAACTGCACATTATGCACATGCATTGTAATATATTCAAACTGACAGCATCGTTATGGTATATTAATCTAAATTATGTCTAGACATATATTTACAACAACAAGCATCATAGAGACTCTTTGGTGGCTGACTGCTCAGAGGAATTAAACAAGAAAATCCCAGGCTTAAAGCTTACAAATAAATTACTAAACTTTATAAATGGAGGAATAAATGGGTTTAGGCTGTGCTTCAGGAACAATACCAACACCTTCTCCCTAGAATTTTACTAGTTTAATGGTGGGATGGCAGGTTTATGTTAACAGTTGGACTTGATGATCTTAAAGGTCTTTTCCAACCAAAACGATTCTATGATTCTATGATTTCTGCTTCTGTGCAGTAAAAGTGCCTGGATATACCCACACTTTGAAAGATTATTGTGAATCTCCTATGGCTATTTTAAGTCAGGTATGTCAGGAAGCTTAGCTATCATTTTAACGTTAATAAAGTTAAAGACATACATAAATTAGCATTGTTCCACCACTAGTGGTGATGGGGGAGAAGGAGGCTTGTAGTTCACACTGTTACTATTTTTTATTTGTAAGGACAAAGGTTTTAGGAACAAGGGTGATTGCTTTTAGCGCTTTCCACCTACAGATAGTAGTTTTATTACCCAGCTGTAATAAATCCACAACACTGCCAGTGGATCATGTAATTAATTGTAATTTTATAGACTGAGTATATACAGTACTTCATCCTCAACTCACTGCAGGGTTAAAGCTTGCAACTGCAGGGTGAGGGACATATGAGAGGTTTGGTGTTTTGCCAGTGGCGGGGGGGGG
>NW_009260493.1:7831270-7836926 GCF_000687185.1 Egretta garzetta | reverse complement strand
TTGGCAGGTGCGGTTAGCCGTGACTCTCAGGAGAGCTCTCGGGGCAGCTGGGCACGCAGGAGATACCTGACCTGGCATCTGTGCAGCCGGAGGAACCTCCATGTTATCAGAAAGGGCCGTGCTGCTGTGTCACGGAAGCATTCCCCTACAGCGACACAGGGACAGCATGTTCCCAGCTCCAGGGGGAAACGACACGCTTTCTACCCCAGCGTGGGGTTAGTGACAGGGGAGGGACTGCCTCTGCCAGCCTGTTTGACTCTGAGATCTCCATCCGTCTGCCATAACGCAACCTTTGTGTGGCTGTCCAGGAGGGCTGGGAAGGGGCTGAGGGAGGAAAGTGGGCTGAGCCCAAACAGGGGGGGGATTAGATGCTGAAGAAGAGACATGTGAGACCAGCGGCTGCTTCAGCATCAGCATCATCAACATCTGCCAGTGTGCTGGAAAGCACTAGTGATTTTTACACTTGAGGAGCCCCACAACAGTAAATTCAACTCCTTGATATGCCTTTTTTCTCTGTGGGGAAGCAGGAAACATTAGCATGGGCACAGCTTTCAGTAACATGCCTAAACAGCTTCCAGCCTGGAGAGGGCTTTCACTCGGCTGACTCAGAGCTCAGGCAGAGCTACCGTCTGTGCAGATGTGCCTGCAGATAAACCAGGTGGAAACAAAGCAGTGCAAGTATTGTACATGTCCTAGAGAAATGGGGCTGAGGTAAGAGCACTGACAACACAGAAGGGTCAAATTCATTTCTTAAGATTGCCCAAGAAGCCTGTGCCAAACCCGGTGTTCGAACCCCAGCACCTCCTGAATCCCAAGTGAGTAACTGTGAGTGCAGTGGAGGTTTACCTTCAGGAACACTATTGCTGCTACCTTTAATAAGTGCTTTAGGCACTCTGTCAAAAGTGTTTAATAGTTATTTAGAAAGCAGAAGTAGAGATGTGAGAGTACGGCGTTAGTTAGCCTCTGCTAGAAGCTGGCTTGCATCTCTGGTCCTTGCTGGTTAAGGGAGGCTGAGGAAATACAAGAGAGGTTTCAAAGGGGAGCCACAAAGCTGACTTGTGGGCTGCCAAGCAGACTGTAGGAGGGACCATAATTTATTCAGTTTGCTGAAAA
Organism: Egretta garzetta; assembly: GCF_000687185.1. NCBI lineage: Eukaryota > Metazoa > Chordata > Aves > Pelecaniformes > Ardeidae > Egretta > Egretta garzetta. The sequence goes on along the minus strand of NW_009260493.1, from coordinate 7,835,813 downwards.
AAAGAAGCCTGAGGTGATTTGCGTGTTTTGTACAAGTGTTAGCACATGGGATGGATATCTGAGAGTAGAGAGCTCTTAAACCTTTACTGACAAAGGCATGACAAGATCCAATCACTGATAAATGTCCTTTGGTGGGAGAATCTCCAAATCACAGCCTGCAATCAGTGGTGAGGACCTCACATGATTGCCTTCAGGCTATGAAAGGATTCCTTCTTTCTGCCTCCGAGAGACATTTTGATTACTTCCCTACCCACCTACCACTTTCTGAAGCATCAGACCTTGGTCACCAGTTGGAAACGGGACAACATGGGGGTTAGACCACTGACAGAAGGCACTACATAGTCTCAGCTTTCTGCTTTGTGTATCTTCCTCTGATGCTCAGGGTCATGACAATGGCCAGATTCGGGGTAGGAAAAGCATTTTACTCCAAAAGATAGTCAGGCAGGGATCTTGAGACTTCTTTCATTTATCTTCAGCAAGGAGTGCAGTTTTCAGGCTGGAATTCCTCGCTATCCCAGGGGCCTTCAGGATGCAGATACTTGGTTGTCTCTTCTTTGCACCTGGTGCAGAGCTTTTTCTCCCAAGAGTTGAAACACATAGTATAACTGTAGTCTTTGGGACATGCAGGAATTCAAACAATTCTCTCAGGCCAATAAAAGGACATCACTACTCAAGTTAAACATTTAAAACAAAGTCCCAGAAAGTCCTTCTCAGCCACTGGCCCATCCCGGCAATTCCCAAACTCCTCATGCAAGTCATCCAAGCTGGCAAAGATGAGCAGCTTGAAGCCCGTCTCATTTCTGTTCCCCATCAGGATCAACAACCTGGAACTCTTCCTGCTCAGCTCCCCTTAATAACTTAACCTAGCAGGTGTTCTGAGAAGATCCGAGACTGAGCACATTGCATTCAAAATGCAATGACAGCCAGTTTTAAAACATAGCTGGAGAAGAAGAAAGTGTTTATGTACCTCGTAAAGGGTGAAAATGCCCAGCTGAGTTATGGTTAGTTGACACAGGTTTAATTGTCCTTTCTGTGCCTGGGGGAATTTAAACCCCAGGTTTCCAGAAGAAGAAATCTTTGCTTCTGGCTCACCCTTGAGCGCTCAAGTTAAAAGGACTTTTTACAAGCAGGTAAACACCAACATCAGTCATGATTTCAAAGAAAAGTGTAATGTCCACTCAGTGTATTTGAAGGAAGAGTACTGACATATCCTTTCTAATGTAAATTATGGCCTGGGAATACTAAGTGAAAGTACTCAGATACCTGCCTGCAAGGAGAAGAGGAATACAGGGGTTTCAGCCCCCTTGTCAGTGTCCCATCAGTTTGGCTTCCCTCCTGTTTTATCCACACCGTGGCACGCAGAGCTTCCCTGCATGAGGAGCCTATCCCAGGACTAGCAAATAACTATGAGCTTGTGCATGGCAGACCTTCTGTGAACCTGAAGCTTAAAGATTTCTGAAATTTCCAGCCGGATAGAGAGAAACAGAGAAAGGCTATGCCAGAAGAAGGAACCTAAAACTATTTTCAGTACATGGTCACTTGTGTAAACTGCCTATGAGAAATACCTGGGCTTTCGCAAAACTTTTTGTCACAAATGAAGTTATTCTGTGAGCAGAAGAAAAAAAATATCTTTGGTGTAAATCAATAACTATTGGCTTGCTTCTTTGGTTCACATTTTTAGCCTTTTTTTAAATGGAAACACACCTAAGTGAGTTGTCTGCATATGTAGCTCTGTTTCCCCTTAGCTTTTGAACCTCCTCGTTGATTTGAATCAGATTTGAGATAAGAATAAAGCCCTCAAAGGTTTTTACTGCCAGAACATTCTGGAGGGGAGTTGGAAGGTGAAAAAGTGCAGAGGAATCTGGAGAGGGGACAGAAAATCTTAATATTGGTCTGTTAAAGCAGCCAAGAGACACAGCCCTGCAAGAAACCTGACTTCATGTTTTGCACTCATTGCTTTTATCTGACTTTTTTTTTCTGCAGATAATATCCATAGTTTCTGAAGGTATGAACCTCACTTACAAATCCCTCCAATAGCTGCCTGTTCCTGTGACCCTTGCAGGAACTTCACAGGAACAATATATTTGAGGGTTGTCAAATTTGGTTCAAATCAGCCAACAAGTTCTGTGACTACTGAAAAGGAAAATATATGCAGGGTGCAGCCCTGATAGAAATGGGAAAGCTTGTCAGCCCTGCAGCCATGACCAAACCACCTGACACGAGCCAGAGCTCATGAAATGAGAAGAAGGGCTCAAGCTGCTTTACCCGCTCCAACAAAACCCCCTTAAAATAGCAGGTTGAACTGAAGGCTAGTAGAAACTAGTTTATTGCTTTTAAATGCTTCAATTGCTGCTTGTGATTCATCAATAGAAGAGCGGGCTACAGCACGCAGGGAGGTTTGTTTGGCCAGCTGTGAGCCCGAGCAAGTCCAGACTCATGTAACCAGTCATCACTTTCTCACTGCTAATATATCCATGCAGTGCTTTCTGTTGTTGTTCTTGGGAAGAGTGGGTGAGGATGGAGGGAACATGTGGATGAAATACAGTTCCAGGACAGCAAGCATCATTTGATCAGCATGTGGAAAGGCATGGGAGAGGAACATGTACAATGTGCACACACAGAGATTGCTATATTCTGACTGTCTGAATATTACAGACATATTTAAGAGGTTGCAAGGTGATAAATGACTTTTGTGTCCAACAATCTGGGGCAAGAATCTTGTTACTGAGCTTATTTGTTCATGATGGCCAAAGCGCATTCATTTTAAAAGGCACATTTGCTCTTTTTATCCAATTTTTCTGTGCTCTTATGTATTTCGAGAACTCTTAACACCTTACAAAAAAAAAATATCTCATTTTCTAGGCAACACAATCAAAATAATTATAGTAATTTTATTTTTGTAAAAATTATATTTAGTATCTGCTTCTGTGGTGTAAATATAACCCACCCTGCCATGCAACAGAAATTCATTTTAAACAGTGCACAGTTACACAGCTCATGTGAGGTCTGATTCTGTTTTCTGTTGTAGCCATGAAAGCTACTACTGTACAAGCTATCAGTTCAGTGATAACCATTTGGTGGGTAACTGCATAAATAACTTGTATTAGCTCAGTGCCACATGCCAGCTAAGGCACGAAGCTCTGGCTCAGGAGTGTGTCTGATTGCAGTGAGCTATTAGTCTTCTGCTGAGGAAATTTCTGCAGGCCCTATTTGCATTTACACTAATTGCACTTTCTACACTGTTAAGGCAGGGAAAAGGAGCCTTCAACTGAGTACAGTTTTCTCATATTCTCTCCTCTGGGTCCCTTCACACTTCCTGGGCTATGTGACTATAATCTACGTATCTGGATATTGGTCAAGAACATCTGTATGTTTTCATACAGATGATTACATCACTACAAGTGCACACATGCAGCCCAGATAATCTCTGCACACACAGGAGTCATATATATGCTGGCGTGTTGGATTTACTGCTTAGGTCTGACTCAGAGTAGAGCAAGTACACGGAACAAGTACTCAGATGTAGCAGACGGATCAGACTCTGCACAGATGCTTTGCAATGCTGTATTCCTGTCTGGGAAATCCCTGACCCCAGTGGAGATCCTCAGTGCAGCAGCAGTTGATGAGGACTGGGACCAGGTATGAAGAAAGGTGAGTGTATGTGGCAGTACAGCAGTTCCACAGTGATTAACTCAATTTAATTTAAATCAATTTAACATTTCACTCCAAACTGCTGGAATATTACTCCTGGCACAATGCATCCACACTTGCCTCTGTCTTTGCAGCCAGCCTGCGGCTCCACGGGATGTTGAATTGCCGGCGTGTTTGACAGCCATGTCACCTTCCCTGACATCTAAGTAGGCATTTCCTTTGCTCCCTGACCAGCACCTTGATGAAAAGGCGGTGGTTTTATGAGTAAAGGACAGACAACGGCAATAAAAGCTGCCCTTTTTACTGATCACGAGCCTCTCCGGTAGACTCAGCCAATAAATGTTGCAATGCTGAAAAGCTGGCCGGCTGCGGGCAGCCCAGGAGGTAAATTAAGTAGCTGCCGGGGCTGGCAGGTGGGGCTACCTGGGCTGCTGTGCCGCCCGGGTGCGACGCAGCGGGGAGGGATGGAGGCAAAAGAATGGGAGGGGAAAGGAAGAGAAGCCCCCATAGCAAAGCAGCACGCTCTAATGAAACCCAAAGCAGTGATCCCCGGGGGGAGGTTTGCTTTTTGGAGAGCGTGGCATGCGTCGGCGCGGCTGTGGCACAGCGGGGTTGCTGACGGCGCTGCCCGGCAGAGCACAAAGAGCTCCTTGTCGGGCTGCCGGTGACTCGTCCCGAAATGTGGCAGGCCTGGCTTTGTCTTCTGGTCTTAATCACTTGATCGCCTGCCGTGGGTTTATCCCTGTCTCCGGTCATAGGGATTTTAACTAGGATTCAGCTACAGCAGCTATTAAAAAGAAGCGTTTGGGTGAGGGGAGCGAGCGGCGGCTCAAGGCCCGCCGGGGCTGCCTTCTCCTCTGCAGGGCTTCAGAGGGCCCGGGAGGCACTGCCA
>NW_009260493.1:7827880-7830891 GCF_000687185.1 Egretta garzetta | reverse complement strand
CCCGCCGCGCCGCCACCCTGTGCCGTGGGGGCCCATGCCATGGCTGCCCAGGCCTGCGCAGCCCAGAGTGAGTGCAAGCTGCCCTGGCGAGGGGCCCCTGCTTCCCTCAGCAGCCCCACGGCGGGGACAGGAGGAAGCATGGGGCTGCCAGTGGTGGGCGGTGGTGGTGGGGGAGAGGGGAGCGTGGCCCCAAATTAGCCAGCTTGGGAACCAGCTGTCGTCTTAACAGCCCAGTCTCTGCAACCGGATAAAAGCGCTGCAGCTGCAATCCAGTGGGAGATAACGGCAAGTGTTAGCCACCTGGCACCTCTCACGCCACTGCAGGCGTCTCCCTGGGGCCGAGGGGAGTCACGTCCCAGGAGCCCCCTTTCCTTCCCTTATGGTCCAGGTGAGTCTGAAGGACTATCTCGGATGCGGAGATGCTCCTTGCAGCGCCAGTGCGCAAAGCTGCAAGAGGGATCCCAGCTCTAATTTTCATTTTCTATCAGGTTGACTGAATCTTCCCAGCAAAATGATTTACGGAACCAGCAGCCACATCTTAACAGACGTCTTTGAGCAGAGTTTGTTTTTTGAGACAGACATTTTCATTCATACAAAAATGGATGGATTTACATTTGTACCAAGCACTCCTAGCTCCTGGTGAACGCATCAAGACCTGACCAAGGGCAGCGGTCCTGGAAACAGGAGGCTTGTAAAAATTGCCGAGTTGTCAGCATCACATCACGAAATGCTGTCCTGTGGGTAGGTCACCTGCACAAGCATGGCTGCTCTGGCCAGGCATGGCAGCTGCAGCCCTTGGCCAGGCCTTACATTACGCAGCGCCATACCTTTATGTATGGTTAAAACGTGAAGCTGCCATCAGGGATGCTGGGCAAGGCAAACAGAAGACTCAAGTATGTGTAGCAGGCTGTTTTTCTGTCCTGCCAAACTCTTTTTCCTTGACCCTGAAGGCATAAGCTGTCCTGGTTTGCACACCCCCTGCATACCAAATTTGAAGGAAGTCACACTAGTTTTCTACTTTAAACCCACTTGCACCTGTTTATCTTTCCCAGTGAGTGCTTCAGCACCAAATGTAGGCACTCATGCCTCTCGCCTCCACTGCCTCAACAGGGTATCTGCCACTGCCACTCACACCTCAGCTGAATGTGAGGCTATTCTTCCTCAGAAGGCTCTAGAAACCCGTTTAAGAAAACACACTTTTTAAAATACTTCCTCTTCTTTTTAAAGATTTGGTTTCAGCTTTTTCTGCAGGGTCTTAAGGCAGGTATGTCAAAATGCTTACAATTTTAGTCCCACTGAATCTACCTGGAAGCACAAGCTGGGTTGCTAAATTCCTAGACACATTTAGTCCGTGGGGTTCATTTGTTTCTCTTTGGTTCATTCTGCACAGGAATGAATACAGACAGGATAAATGTGCACGGCACAGGAGAAGACAACAGCTTTGACTGCAGCTTGCTTCTGTTGGTTTTATGCTCTGCTGGCCAGTGGGGTGACCCTGGTGCGAAAGCGGAATCTGGACAATAACACTGTCCGAAGGAGCCCTGGACCGCTCCATCCTGTAGCACCCCGAAGGGGAAAGCAGCCAGCCCCATGGATCACCCCAGGATGGTGAAGCCATGACGCATCAGGAACAGGCAGCGGCTAGCAGGTGCCATCTCCTGCAAGGTCCCAGGGACACACAGACAGCAAATCCCCAGCTGACAAGGCCTCTCCTACACACCCTAGGCCCCCAGGCTGTGGGCAGCTGGTCAACTTGATCTGTGACCCGCTGGCCAGCTGCACCTGGTGGGTGGGGTGGCAGCAGCAGCAGGGTGCTGCTCAGCAGGTGTTTGTGATCCAGGGCATTTGGGAGAAGGGAAGGGAGGGGAAAGGGAAGAAAAGGCAAAGCAACCAACATCTGCTTCCCCAGTCTAATGTTCGGCATGTGAGACCTGGCAGTTGTTGGCGACATGATTAGACAGGGACTGAGTGTGATGATACAGGTCCTGCAGGAAGGATCAAGAGACGCATGCATCTCCCTTCACCCTGAGCATGTGACTTGTTTCCCTGGGAGCTGCTCTGGCTTTTAACGGAACCAGGTGGTCGAAGCAGACTAGGGGGATTTGAGAACGTGTAGTTAAATTGAGCAATTTCTGCTTCTTAGGTTAAAAATAGTTTTGTTATGCTGACCTAAAAGCTAGGTTTTTGTTCATCAGATCATTTATTCAGATCTGTAGCCCACAGGATAATTAAAATTTAAGAGTTAATTAAACCAGCAATGACCTAAGCATAAATCTGTAAAGAAGGCAGGGCATCAGATACCTTATATCTCCTCTTGGAAGTCATGACTTCTATCACATATAATTACTTTCCCCTGTGGTGTGCATGGGAAAGACCTGTTTCTAAATGAGGACATTTTCTATTAAAAATGTCAGGAGGAAGGTTCAGACACTGTAAGGCTGATTTTCAGATTAAATCAGCCCCAGTCTGGCAAAGCAGTGGTGCAAATGTTTATTTGTGAGTGTGTGAATAGTTTTGCTGCCTTTAATGCCACCACTTCTGCCCCTGAAGTTAGGCATGCCCTTAAATGAGTTGTTCGAGCAATCCCAGAGCACTCGCTGGAGGCTCGTTCAATTGGCAACACACAAACCGAGCACCTAGGAATCATGGAGTTCAAAAAAGTGCCAGCAATACACAGCTGCCAAGATCCTGGCACCTAGCTGTTGCTCTGGCAATGGCATGACCAGCAAGTGGACTGTGAAGGAAGTAGGACTTGGGGAGTTAGGGTGCAGAACTTTGTAGACAGTTGTGCATGCATCTCCAGGGGTGGGAGAGTTGAGCTGTAGGGCTGTTCATGGGACTGGGACGGAGTGGATTGTTGGGCTGTGTGGAAAGGTGGTGGACTCATCAGAGATGGACTGTGGACCACACCTGGGGTTCAGAGAGAGGTCCTGCAAGGTTTGGTAGAAGTCTGGCTCTGCACATGGGACAAGTTGCAGAGCTGGCTGCGGGGAAGTAAACTGAGGACTGTA
>NW_009260493.1:7820556-7827816 GCF_000687185.1 Egretta garzetta | reverse complement strand
TAGTAGCAGCAGCTCTGGAGCAGTATCTGGGGATTATTTCTCTTACTGTAAACACTGTCAAGTTTTTCTTTCTGTTCTTTGCAAGGTGAGATTCTGCACAGATTGCAAGAGGACTTAGGTCATCTCAGTAGCATGGGTTAATCATGCAGGATCCAACTGTACATGTGGGCAGTTTCTACAGCCTCTTGAGTTCTGGAAATGTAGCTGACATGGTGATCGGAGAATGAGATTTCTGTGAAAACTGCTTCAAGAAGCTCTTGCGTTTCGGATGAGGAAGTGACCTAAATGCTCTTTAAGGGTACAGGGAGTGGCTTGTGCTGTAACCAAGTCTGTCAGTGAAATGGCACTTGAAAACAGGCCTGGGGAAGCAACATGAATTTTTCCTTCAGTAGTCATTGTTTGATTTTTTGAAACGAATCGATTGCATTTTTCCTTTCTTACAGTCATCAGCTTCTTACACTTCAGTTTTCCCCCAGCCTGCCTGGCAACAAGGAATGAAAGCCACTACTTGGCTTATACCTCACGTCCCAAGGTAGAAGATATCTTCCCTGTCTGATTCTGGATTTGAGAAAGCAAATAAGTAGGGCGTTGAATAGGAAGATGGCTTCAGCTGAGCATCAGTTTGCTACTGCTCTCTGCCCTCCCCATTGAAGAAGTGTCTCCTTCTGCAGACAACCTTACTGTCTGGAGTCCTGGTGATTTGTCTGTCTCCTCCTTGTTTGGTTCAAAGGATGAAGGGGTAGCTTGTTCAAGCAGCTCCAAGGAAGTAGCACAATTTAAGTGTTGACTAGACATCATTTGTCGAAAAACTGAAGAATCTGGGAAACATATGGCAAAAACATTAATGGGTAAGCAGAGAACAGAAGATAAGAATAATACTCATTGGAAAGCACTTAGTGCAAATGATTTTTTGAGCTCTGTTTGCACTAAATACAAAGTTTAGATAGATGTATATACACACATGTGTGTATATCAACTATAATGTCTGCTCTTTTAAGCTGCCTGCCTATTCACATGGTGTATCAGCCAATCCAGCAGGGTAGCAACACGAGTGTTGCATGAATTTCATGTCACTGAATGAATATTTTTGGGCACACTTGATCTCTCGCTAATTCCTACCTGTGGCAGGAATACATTTCAGAGCTCTCATTACTTCAAACCAAGCAGAGACACAGGCTGTTAAAATAGGCTCTTTCTGGTTTTATTTGCTGACTTCGAAGGGCAAGAATAAGTGCTACCAGGACACCCTGCTTGGGATCACTTAGCTGAAAGCAATCAGCCAGCATCATCTGAGCTTTTTCAGCACTGTTGTTTGCATGCAGGTATACTTTGCTTTCAGCCTTTGAGGATTAGTGCACATTAAAGCAGGCCTTCACAATGACGTTGGTATCTTCCCCTGGAAGGAACTGCCTGCCCATCAGCTGTAGCTGGAGTTATCAGAAATCAGCTAAACTCCAGGCTTATATGAAAAGGCACCAAAGATGACAATGAAGTGAACCCCGATGGTCCCCTTAATGACTTTTCTTTTGGGATTCGTGAGACAGAATGGACTGAGCTCCGCAGGGCTCCCACTTTATATTTTTTTATAAGTGAGCTGGTTTGGGACTACCGTTGTAGCTGAACTGGATTTTTTCTCACCTTTTGCAACCTGGTGGAGATGGAGATTACAGAGCTGGGTGAAACCTGAGTGTGGATGTGGGGGAGAAGAAAGTCACAAGACTGCCTCATATGACAGGGAATATGGGTGTAAAGCAGGCTGGGGGCAGAAAAGGGCAAGAGCCCTTATGTTTGTGTTATAGATCTGCATCACTGTACCATTTGGTATCATGATGACCGCAGCTTTCCTGGGGAAAGCACCTACTTTCAAAGCAGTTGGTGGCGGCCCTCATATTCTGGCAATGACTACTTAATCTCTTAAACAACCCCGCTGAGATACTGGAATGAACTTCTCAGCAGGTATGGGTCACGAGTGTTTACCTTCTTAGTGCAATACCGAGTCTCCTACACACACTTATGCACTTCCACACATAGGCATATACACACAGCTGCATAAAGAAACTAAGCAGTGTTTTAGCTTTGTGAGAAAAAGAATTTCAGAGGTCTGACAGAGCAGGAAAAGAGGCCTCCCAGCATGGGGGTTGTGCCTGGACCCTCCCTGGGTCCTGCCGTAGGTAGATGTGGAGTCAGATAGCTTGAAGAATCGTTCTTCCCTATCTCTCCTCCTCTGCCTTTTGATTGCCCACTACTACCTCCCATTCAGTGCTGGCAAAATCATTACAGATCTATGCACAGCTAGATTGGGAAGATGGAGTGGGGAGGGAGAGACTGGCACCCTTTCTTCTTCTGCAAGTTAGTTTTAGTCCATATTACTCATGGGACCTGGTTTAGTGCATGCTGCATGGGTGCAGGTGCAGTAGAAGGGAAAGAAGGTGGTAACAACAAACTGAATGTGAGGTTGGACAGAACTGCATCTTTCTGGTGCATTTCTGGCTTCAAATGACCGTGAAATCTATGCCCTTTCTGTAATATATTATCTCAGGAAAATGTGTCCACTTCCACTCTCCAGGCTAAATTTATGGGAGGAGAGTGAAAAATAAAGCTTCGTATTGGAAACTCTTAACTTCACTATGCAGACATTACTTCCATACATCCATGCATCCATCCCTCCCTATCATTAGTGTAGTATCTGAACACATCTTACTACCATCTAACTCACATTTCTGAATGGACTTTAACATTACTCTTTTTCTTTTCTCATGCAAATTGAAAGTAGTCAGATTCTCTGATGAGTTCCAGACAAGTAGGCAGAGAATGGCATGGGTCTATGGTTTTTTTCTTTTGTTTTTTTCTCAGCTGCTGTTTTGTTCTTAACATAGAAAAAACAGAGGTGGTGATAGAAGGGGAGGAGTAAGGGATGCTGAGCCCAGCATTTCAGCAATGCCCTTGAATTCTTGTTTTACCTGTTCGCCTGTAATTGTAGCTTATCAGAAGCACATCAGAAGCCTCAGGTAGAAATACAGACAGATCACTGGCCTTGAAAAAATTAAGCCATGGGCTCCCAAAGTGCACAAGGACAGAACCAAGATGGTGCTTTACTGAGAACACAGTGAAATACATTAGGCTGTCTCTAACAGAGAAATAAATCCTTAAGCTGTGCAGAGGAATGTCCTAGAAACTTGCAGTGTGCTTCTCTCCTCAACTCAAGCGCTTATTTCTAAAAGTGGAAAAGAAACTCATTCTCCATCTGCACCCAGTCCACTGGCTTATGGCTAGAAACGCCTGCCAGGATAAACAGTTTGACCCTAATCCTCAGTTTAGTGAAATTAGGCAACTCAGTGCACTTGAGGATCTGGGCTCCAGCATCAAGTCTGAAGATGCACCGTCAAATGGAGTATTTGCTCAACACAACGTAGTGTTTCACAGGGGTACCTTGTAGCCCTCAAACAACTTCAGTGACTCCTGATTAGGGAGGTATATTGAGATGAACAAGTACATCTCTGCCAATGCTTGAGAAATCCAGTCGTGGTGAAAGTGAGAGCTAATAATTTAATAATTTATTTCATCTGGAGAAATCATTAAGGATGTGAGTATTAGGAATTCAGGAAAATTCCCACAAAGTATTCAGTTTCTCCTCTTAGATCACTGGAAGGGAAAAGGCATGATATAAGACAGTACCTTTGCTACAGATGGCCTTTCAAACCTGCCGCAAGCCTGACATGATATAGAACAGCAGATTCGTGTCTTCTAACCAGGGAGAACCTGCAGGAAATATGAAGACTTCTGGAACTCTCTCAAACAATTCTCACTTCCCCATCAAGTGTTTATTTACAGAAGTATTGCTCAGGTATAGACCATTCAGGGAAACAAAACAAAACAAAAAGTAATTTGTATCATGTGACAAGAAGGCAGCCTTATGACTTCTCACACTTCCTGGATTATTTTACAGAGTTTTGAAGTAATCATCAGTATGTGAAAGACAGAGCCATCATATTTTGTGTACTGTAGGTTTCAATGTGCCAAGATAGTAGTATGCAGCAATATAAATCATCAAGACACTAAGAACTTGTCCCTGTGTCTTTAGTGACACGTATTATTCAAACCATGAATGCTACATGACTTCAGCTGGTTAATCTGAAGACAGGATCTCATAAGACTACTTGTTTTATCAGACCAGAAATAAGAATGAGTGATCCATACAAACACCACAAAACGATGTAAAACACTATATAAAATTAATCCTGATTCAGTCTGAACTAAAATGAAATTGTGAACCATATCCTGAAAGAGATTCAGCTAAGAACTGTGATCTAAACATTTACTCTTGCCATACGCGTTCTCTCTCCATATCAGACTATAATACTCAGGCTGGAAGCAGAGACTCTGTTTGAGTAGCTAGAAGCAGATGTCCTTTCGGAAAGGCCTGCGACAATAGGGCAGAACATTCCCTTCAAAATCTTAAAATTCACATGCAGAATAAGAGCTTAATAGGAATATTATTACATTCATTAATGTTTAGAGAATTTCACATCACCACCATGCTCTAGCAACCCTGCTTGCGGATTATTAGGCTGTACTTCTGTGCTTCACAGTGATATATTTCCAGATTTAAAGATTGTGTATGTTCATCCCTATCATTTCCAAGGTTTAAGAAAATGTGTCCCATACTTCCCTTTGCTGATATAACCTGGAAAAATGCACATTGACGTGATACCACACAACCTATTTGGCTGCAAACTGAGACCTTTACCAAAATGCTATTGGTCACAGGGTAATAAAGCTCAGGTTTGAGAAAAGCAGCCTGGTGTTTCATTTTCTATTCTGCTGGGAATGACAAAATTCATAGATTTCCCAGGAAGGTTTAGAATTGGCAGGTCCCCTCCAAGTGGCGCTGCCTGGGGTGGCAAACGTGGCTTTCATGGGGACACAGGAGGCATCCTGCAGCTCTCCACACCCTCTTTCAGATCAGTGTCCAGCCCTGCTCAAAGCTTTGATAAGCAGCAGGTTATTTCCAGACCTTTACATGCCAGAGATATCACCTGGGTGTGGTACCATAGTGCTTCATATTTAATGTCGTCATGACCTTGAATTTAATAACTGCATTAAGATAGTTGGCAAGTACGCACAAAGTCCAACATGTACATGCTCAAAGAAATGTTTCCTCTGATTCCTGATAAATGAACAGAGGTTTGTCATTCACTCAGGTTATCTGCTTTTCCCCTTCTTCTGTCCTCTGAGACTTCTATTTAGTGGCCAATGCTCGCAATGTGGTGGTTGTCTGGAGAATTATAATTGCTTGTAGATAACATTATTTAAAGTGAAGATCTTGAGATTGAAACGAAAGGGGAAAGGCCTTTCAGTTTTACAAAATGTAGATATGTTCCTATTGTGTTTCTTTTTTCACTAGATGATATTCTAATAAACTGGATGTTTTGTTATGACCACCAAGAATCTAATCCAATTTTCACAAAAGGCAATGAAAAAAAATCCTTTTGTTTTCTATGGGGCTCAGATTCTGCACCAATTGTGTTTTTTGTTTCTGCCTAGCAGATATATGAATGTAATGCTGCAGATGTGGTTTTGATTGTCATTAGATGTTCTTTAGATCACGTTACTCCTCTGCTCAGCCCAATTATATCATTAGAACATCTGTTTATCCCAGATTTGTTCCTTTTGGATACCTTTTCATCTCCATTTTGAAATCCTGAAAGTTGTTCTCCCTGAGGAAAAGGGAAAAGTCTCATTTTCAATGCTGTGGAATTAAAACAGAAAAAAAAAGAATGGCAGCACAGTGTCAGGGACAAAACATTTCTGCTTTGGAAACATGGAAGAAAATTGCTTTTTCAAGACAGCGTGTGTCTGTCTTGTAGCTACAATTTAAATATCTGGTGTCTTGACTATTATCTTCTCTTTTGTCTCTTAGCTAGTCTCCCTGTCCTTCCCTTTGCAGTCAGTGACAAGAAAGGAGCCCTTTCCTTTCCAGCTCTTGAGGACACAATGCATCTGGTCACTTTTAGAAGTCCACGTATGGATGAGGGGAATCAAGTTCTGGAATCGCCTGTTCCTCACCATTAACTCTGAGGTGAGTTAAAACAACTGAATCAGATGCAGATGACTGCATTTGTAGACAGATGTTGCTCCCCCCGGCTGTTACTCCATTAGAGGACAGACAAAATCTGGTCCTAAAGAAAGAGTGAAATAAAGTCATAGCTAGAAACAAGGTAGAAGAGATGATACTTCTCTGAAAAATATAAAACTCTAGCAATGGCAGGTTAACTCACAATGACTATTTCTGAGGACTGGCAAATGAAAAAGCAGAAGATGCTTGTTCATTTGGAAAAGACTTCTCAGTTGCTTACTCTTCACAGTGAACCTCTACACATCTATGAGCTTGTGTAAACCCCACCAAATATTTTCGTGAGTGTAATTCACAGTTCTCTTGCCAGAGAGCTAGTATTCTTTTTGGAATAATTAGACACTCTTTTTCTCACTGTGCATGATTGAAAGACAAGTACAGCTACATCACTGTGTACTACCCAAGGAAGTAATCCACAGTTTGTTTAGGTTTTTTCATTTTAGTGGAACCCTGCATGTTATATGAGAGAAGACCTACCTTAAAAAAACTATTTCTGCCAGTGGGTGTTTGGCAGTACATATTCAGTTTGTATGTTGGACTTATGTTTCCCATAATTTTAATTTTAATAATTTACTTCATTCTCAGCTGCTGTTTTGAACATTAGCCTGCTGTGGAGTAGCAAAACTAACATTTTTATGTAAGTTGAGCTTCTGAAGCTGCAAAACATGAACAGAATCATAATGAATGAATCTGTACATAATTCTTTCATTTTCTCCAATCATTTTTCACCTTCACCTGCATCTTTGCACTGATCTAAATACTTCTTTATCTTGAAAGTGAGTGGGCAGAAGCATGTGCATGTGTCTGATAAGTAAGAGGATTATATATACACCTCAAGCAGCAACTGTGAAAAACCATGAGGGAAGTGTGTTTGAAGACTGGGTAGCATCAGACCTCTCTTTTTGTCACTTTATTGGACTCCTCTCATACAGAGAAAATCAGCAAAATCTGTTAAAATTCTCACAGCGAGACAAAGCAGCTTTTTTTGGTTCTGTTTGCTGTCTCTGTGTGGCAAGCATGGAAAGAGCCAAGTTCCTGCCCCAGGTCCATGTTTGGAAAGGGATGTTTGCCATGGGGTGCCCCTGATTAGACTGTGCAAGTAACTGTGCTGGACATGGTGCAGGAAT
>NW_009260493.1:7813026-7820515 GCF_000687185.1 Egretta garzetta | reverse complement strand
TGTTCCCTCTCAGTTCCACCCCATCCCCCACCCCCCCCCAAAAAAAAGGTGTTTTTCACCCAAGCCTCTCTTCCCTTTAAATCCTTCATTGGTTTCCTAATGACCACATATCTCATTCAAACTCCTTGTACTGGCTTGGAAGACTCTGTAACTTTCGAGACTGCAACTCCAGGTGTCTCTTGTACTTGTTCACAGCTATGTCTCAAAGACTGCATCCTTGATCTGAGCATGGGTGACCTCTTCTTCCCATCCCTAATCTGTTCGTAGTGGAAGGGCTCTTGAAGTCTTACAGAGGTATTGTCCCCTCTCTTTCCACCACCCAGTAAAGCTTGCTTCTACTGTGATGAGGCCCAAGCTTATTCAATGATATCTTTCAAATTAATAGAGGCACCAACAAAACATTACTTGCAGCAGACCCAAGCAGTTACCTCTTAAGGTGAAGGCTGTGGTTCTCATACTCCCTTAGTCCATAATCACCATGTTAGTTGTTCTCATTGTAGCAGCACATCTAAATTTAGATTGTAAATTCTTTGCCTGTTAGATTGCCTATTTACTGTGCCAAGTGCAGTGCACAGTTTAGGCCCTGCATAGTTTGGCTATGGGTTAGGATTACTTGCAGCTGGGGTGGCATGCTGTTGCTAGCTTGCTGGCCAGGCTTTCCTGAAGGATGCAGTCTGTTTTGATTTCATTCCTGGGTGCAAATTAGGGTATTGTCTTTGACAGTTAAACTTAAACCAAACCTGGAAATGGCTCCTTAAAGGCTTGTGTGAGACCTTGGAAACAGAGGACTGCTGAGAGGCTTCATAGAAATCCCTCATTTTCTATGCAAAAATGTTTCTGGAAAGGGAACTTCCACAGAGAGAGATCAACTCCAGAGATCCCTTTCCTCTCACCTTGAGCCAGCCAGCCTGTGGAGTAACAGGCATCCAGTTCTGTTTCCTCCAGTGTTTGAGGGAAAAGGTCCAGTGGCTGAAAAGCTGAAAGTAAGTTAAGCAGGTGTGTTTTGAGGGCTGGGTAAGTAAGCATACGCGGTGATGAACAAGGAGAATTTTCCAGATCAACTGATCAGATGTACATTTGTCCAGATCATCTTAAACAAAGAAACAGAAAAGCAATGTATTATGTAAAATACAAGTTAAAGGTAGCACTAAAGATAAATACTGACTGCTGTGCTTAGCACAACTGCAAACTTTTCATTGCACTCCTCTGTTTGCTGGCAAATAGCATCAGGCTCATATTGCATCCAGGACAATACATAATGACTTTTCAGGCTTAGTCAATATTAAAAAAATTCATTTGAGGCCCAATGAAATGAAGGTACAGTTTAATCTAATTAATTTTAGAAATAAATCCAGGTATTTTTTTGTTTAAAAATGTCAAAGTAAACCAGTTGAACTTAAATAAAAACATTCCTTTATTTTTTTTTCTCTAGCTGAAACAATGTAGTGAATTTGCTAAGGATTTCCATGTAATTTTGCCTGACCCAAGAACCTTTTTTTTTTTTGGAAAATAAGATACACAGACAAAAATGTTTCTAATTCTTTCCATATTTAGAAACATGTAAGTGAAAAATCATATCTGTCTGTAGGACTGGGACCTCTTGTCTTGCCAAATGTGTGGCCTTTGGGAGCATAACTGGGCATTTGTGCCAACAGCCACGGAAAATGTGAGATGAGCTTCACAGACACTGATAATATTTTTCTACAGTTTTGACTACCTGGTGCCAAGCAACTATTTGCTGTGATGCCCGCCTCATCCAAGGCTCTTCGTCCCTGGTCCCACCCCAGACTTGCCCCTGATGATTCCACTCTTCTCCCTCCTCCCTGCCTTTCTTCTCTTTGTCCCTCCTTTGCTTTGTCTTTCCCTTTTGCTTATCACATTGCTGTCCCCACCCCCAGTGAAACCAAGGCTGTGAAAAGTACCATAGTGTTTGCTGCCATGGATTTCTGTGTTTTATCTCCTTTCCCTAGTTTTTGGCTGTCTTGTCTATTTTGACTGTAAGCAATTCAGGGTGCGGACTGTCTCCTTCTCTTCATCCACATGGTGCTTAGGACAGTAGATCTCCATTCCTGGTTGATCCTTAACAACATGAATAATAAGTACGTAAATAGAATGGGCAACAGAGTTTTATGTACTCATCTAGCTAGGAAATGTTAAACAAGCGCTATTCTTGCCCCAGAACCTCCCCCTATATGAAGCAAGATAATTCTGTCCCCCTATAGCAGGATCCTTCTGTGCCTATTTTACTTCAACCATGTTTTGTATTTTTATGTTCCACTGGCAGCATATGTGGCTCTACATAGCAATCTTCCTAGCACGGTAATTCCTCACTCCTATTTTTCTTTCCTTTCTCCTGCAGACCAAATTCAAATTTCTCAATCTCCAAATCCACAGCCTTATATAAATTCTCTCTTCTATCCTACTCTGCAAACCTAATTAACAGCAGAGTCCTGCAAGAAGTCAGCACGCGTAAAAGCTGGGGTAGGCTCCTGCACTGCAATTTCTTTTTTAGCAGTGATGAAACCAAGTTGATAGAGGTATTCAGTGTACCCTGCAGTGTTTCCTTATCTCCTGTGAGAGTAGTCTCTCACAGAGCTGCTTGCCAGCATTTCTTTGACTCACCCAGCAAAGCTGGGATTGGAACAAATTGAAACGAACACAGTTTCCAAGCTTTAATCCTAATGTCCTACACCTAGTTCCAAACCTGGGCTAAAAGGGCCTGCTTACATTCTTCCCCCTCAATCCACAAAGTCTCTTATATAAAATGCTTTCCTAGGTCACTCAAAAATCATTTCATGATGATTCAGTGGTCCATAATCTTTAATGAGCTTTTGGCACCGTTCAGTGACTGCTTGGAAATTTGAGGAATGCAAGTATAAGGTGCACTGTAAAAGTGTCTGAGGGAAAATACTTTTTTGGTGGTCATCATTTATAGCTCAGCAAAGATCAAGCATGAAAATAGTACAGTCTCAATTAGCCGTTGGTCTGGATGATAGTGGCAAGCTGTAAATAAAAACCGTCTGTGTTTTGCTGGACTGTGAATAGGCTGCTTTGAACAGCTGAGGAATGGCTTGAGCTGGGTGTCAGAGGCTCAGAAAAGCCCCAGTCTGCGTGACAGGCTGCTGCCCCTGCTCAGCTGTTGGCAGTTACCTAATAGTTTGGGGCTTGGTTTTCTTTTCCTTTTAAATTAACTTGTAATAAACTTCAGGTTAACCTTAACTGAGGTCAGTCTGGGGCTAGGTAGGTGATACATGTGTGTGATACTAAAAACATCTAAAGGATTCTGATTACTTTAACTCCTGTCAATCTAGTTACAGACCTTAATATAAGATAGAAACTATTCTGGTCCCACAAATCTCTAGTCTTCCTAGCAATAGGATGAGAACAGGGCTCTCGGCTATTTTTTTAGATCCAGGATTTTTTTTTCAAATATCAGTGATCAACACATGGTGTTCATTTCCCTCCCAAAGTGGAACCACCAGCGCTGAATGCAAACACAAATGAAGCATGTTTTCCGCAGAATAAAAGCTCCTGGGCAAGGAAACTTGCTGTCCTTAAAGGAAAAAAAAAAAAAAGAAAAAGAAAAAAGAGAGGCGGGGGGGGAAGGAGATTGTCTCACTTTCCTACATGTTTCTAGGGGCCACTTCCAAATTTAGTCTTCCAACGAAGAGCCGAATACCACCTGCAAGATCTTGGCGTGATATAATCTGCTGCAGCGAGGTCTCCAGGTGCTGGAACTGATTTCCTCAGAACTTTGTCAAAACCTCTTGTCCTAGAATTTTTTGGAGCAGAGTTGACCTGATGAGAAGTCTTTCTACTGAACTTTAAAGAAAAGTTGATGTTGAAATTACTCATGAGCATCAGTTGATGATTTAATTAAATTTCTACTTTGGAAAAACATTAAGAGAATGTTTTTAAGCTACTAAAATACCCACTTGTGTCAAAATATTTTTCTTGTGAAAAAAATTAGCTTGGTTTACAACAAAAATACTCCTACTTTTTACATGGTTAGAAGCAAAGTTTGTTTAAAAATTATATTAATGGAATATTTAGATTCACCAAATCAATACTTTTTTCCTAACCTCACAAAAATAGTCAAACATTGCACTTTGGCTGAGGAAAACCATGCAAATCTAGAATGTTCTTGCAGAAGCACTGAATGTGAAATAGCTTTTTAGGTGACATCCTTTTCATTTGGCAAATCTGCCAAATCTGGTCTTCTCTCCCTGTGAAATGGTCAGGTGTTAATCAACATTACCCTAGTTGCTACAGAGTTCTCTGGTTTAACTGCCTGGGGATGGTATTGTTTGCACAGGTGCCCTAGCTGGGGAACTGAATTAATATCCATTTTCCTTGGCTAAAAGGCTTGTTTTTCACGTCTTGCCTGTCTTTTTGCAAACAGAAATGCAGAATGTCTTTTCGACTTGCTGCTTCATTAGTATGTAAATGCATTTTCATGCCTTCACCTAAGGGCCTGATCCTTTCCCCACTGAAATAATTCAGTGAGTTGCCATTAATACCAGCAGAAGCAGTGTCTGACCCTACATCAGTATGCCTCTTTTCCTGAAGAAGTTGCAGGCTTTCCCAAAATCAGTGATCAGGCAGTAGGCTGCTCTCCGGCACAGCATTAAGGTGGGCAGCTTTTCCTACTCGGTAGTTCTCGGTGCCCTGGGTCAGAGCGAGCGTGCTCTCGCAGCCGACAGTTCTCAGTCTGTCACAGGCCCCAGGCTTGTACTGTCCTTTTCACTGGAATTTGGATACACAGATATGAACTGCAAATGTTTCCCATCAGATTATCTGCCTACCTACCAGCCAGCCGCTGCCTAGTACGCTAGTTCATTTATCTTTCCTGCGAGTTAAGAGGTTTCGAACAACAAATCCTTTCTTTCTCCTTGGGAGTCTTTGTTTCTAGTTTGCATTTTCGTAATGCTTTATGGAAAAACAAACCAGGGAGATCAGCTTTGTATTCACCTCTGAAAGTGGAAAGGCTGATTTGCTCTATAGGACGCAGCCAGACCCTATGACATACCTGCTCCCCAGTAAACTCAGGAGGGATTTCTGAGCGAGTCAGGTCTTTTATTAGAAAATTATCCTGACTTGCCCTGACACGGAGCCCAGATAAAAAATGTGAAGGTTCCTGGGGTTTCACTGAGATTTGGTTTAAGCTGTGAAAGGAGCCCTGTTGCACACAGCAAACCTGCTGCCTTTTCCAGGGTATCTGGTCTTGCTTCTAAACAAAATGAAGCTTACTTAAGCTTACTACCCAGAAATGAACATGTACCCTAACCAGTTCTGTGCAGGATAAAATAGGCTATGATTGTCTGTATCTATTTTTTCTTCCTAGCAGACTTTCTGATTATTTAAAGCACTGAAGTGAAAACAATGTTATGGTGAAAAAGTGACCCACTACTCGGTTAAAGCATACCTTTCCCAAAGCCACAACAAACGGCTGTTTTCTGCTGTAGCAAAGACTCCATCCAAGAACACCATGCAAATGCAGGAAACCTTAGATACCTCAGCATTTGGTATACAAATGACTCTCCCTTCTGCCTGCACCTGCTTAATTTTACCTACATTCAATTTTGACTCGCTCCCTTCTGAGAAGGTGATAATGAAAGAGCATCTGAGAATGGAAGAAGCTGGTAGTTTCTTCTTTTATAGCATCAAGAGTATCAGCCCACAAGGACAGACTTTGTCTATAGCTTCGCTAGAAATCCACTTTATAATGGCAGCTGGGAGACTAGGTATGACTTGTGGGAAAACTGGGTAGGACATATGTAAAGAGGACCTCGGTCCACCCTAACCAGGCTACATGGCCACAGGCAGTGAAGTCTATGAAGATAAAGGCAGAGAAATGATCTTATGTATTTCACCACCTTGCTGGAGAACCTTTCTCACACTTTGCTGGGGATGCCTGAGTTTTGGGAGTGGGAGAGAGGGAGGCAGGGGTGGGGGGACGGCAGCATGGGGGAGGCTTGTAGCACAGCATCCAGCCTCTGTCTGTTTCCAGTCTTGCTGATTGCATGGGTGCCCTTGAATAATTTTGTCTCAGATGAGATTTTCCTGCTTTAGATGTGAAGGGAACAAAATGGCTGCTCCATCTCTTCGTTATCCCTTGGCTGAAATGAATATGAAAATGGAGGTAGGACAGTTGGCAGACTGGACAGATGTGCGGTGGTTGGAGAAGTTGATTTCTGGAGGCAGAAATGAAATTAAGATAGTCAGCATCTCTGATTTTTGAAAGGTTTTTGAGTGTCTACAAACTCCTCTATAAGATGGTATTTGTAATTGCTGTAAAATACTGTGTTCAAGTGCTGTGTTTTTTGAAATTGCTTCCAAGGGGAGAGTTTTCTGAGATACTACCGGATACAAAGCAAATGACGCACAGCTGAATTCCTTACCTGGTTCTTTCCTGTGCTGTTCCCGTGACACAAGAAGCCACAGGCATGCACAGCTCACAGGTCCTGCACCCCAGCTGCCACTCCCTCGGCACCCTCCTGCTTCTCCCTCCTTCCTCTGCTCCGTCCTCTGGCAGCTCCATCCCTCCTTCCTCAGTTTACTCCGCAAACTCTTACCCCTCAGTCGTCAGACAAAGTGGTTCTTAACCTCTTGCCCGAACCCCATAATCATAAATCCATTAATTACAAGACTTCTTCTACACGAATAGAAGTCTGGTGAGGATGCTTATTATTTAGATGACAGAGAGAGTGTTTCCTGTTTATCTGGTTCTGGTCTTACAAAGTATCCTGCTACAAATAAGTGCTTTGGCTGAAGCCTCAGCTTTCAGCCTGATTTTACCAAGGCGAGTCCACATCCTGGAACCTGCAATTGCGTTTAAATACCCTGGAAACTATTTTCTTGCTCACAAAAACTTTATTTGCAATGTTATGCTGTAAGCATGCGATGTCATCACCACATGCTGTTCAGTTGTGATGTCACTGTTGCGAGGTGACACACTGGCATTTGCAAACAACAAAGAATTACAACCCAAAATAAGAGATTTGGGAGGATTTTGTTTGTTTGTAACCAAGGCTGGTGAGTCAAAAGTAAATCAGCAGTTCAAAATATATCACAAAAGTCTTTAAACAGAATTTCAACAAAATGTTTTTCATTAGTCATTCTTCTATTACTAAGATGCTGCATAATTATTGCTTAGTACATAGGAAGCTTGCTAATTGCTTTTATATTGAAATGTCTAATTGAATATTTGGCTTAACTAAATAATAGATTAAAAATGGCAGGAAAGGACATGACGTGAATAACTGACTTTTCCGGTAATGGGAAGATGCCTTGGGAGAGAGGGATGTGATAGCAAACAGCCTCTCTGCAGCAAGTGTGCAAGGCACTGATCTATTTCAGTATAATTGCCAAGAAAAATACTGCACAGAAATAGTCTTCTATCGCTGACGCAGTTTTTGTTCAGCTACTTCTTATTCTTGCGTTGTTTGTTTCTCAGTAGCCAAGCTGGTCTCCTTTTCACTCTGTGTGT
>NW_009260493.1:7757633-7813009 GCF_000687185.1 Egretta garzetta | reverse complement strand
CAGGTACAGACCGTGGGGGATGCCTCAGACGGGCATCCCTTTCCTAGTGATAACTCCAGTTCTTTGTTATCAATGCAAATAGCTTTATTTTTAAGCACTACTTGCATCAGGTCAGGGCTATTTCTAGAGGCTCACCAGCAAAGATGAGCAATTTCCTCTCTGGTAATCTAACCTGGGCTACTGAATCTAAGATTAGCAGTCTTTCTGCCTTAAATGGCCTTAGTGTCTCTGTCTACAAAGTCCTTTATGTTAGAAGAACAATCTAATGACAGCATTACTTTGGTGAATACATATCCAAATGATTGAGCTTAAATTATTCCATTGGTCATCTTATGGAAAACACTGTATAAACTGTTACGATTTCTTCATTTGTTCACTGTTATCTATCATAAAGATACAGCAATTCCTTCTAGTTACACACAATGGCTTTAGTTTAAAGGTGAATATATTGCAAGGTGAATTTAATTGCGTATGGGCTGGCACATTAAAAGGATTTCCAGTTAAAGCATCTGAAATATATCAGAAGCTGGAGCCAGAGCTTCACGGCTCAGTGACCAAGCTGCTCCAAACAAATGAATTGGATCACTTCATTGATTCAGACACAGGCTCCAAGATAACATGTTTTCAGGTTGCTATTTTCAGCATTGATGCGGACTCTGTTAGAGGCCAAAATGCTGTATTAGCCATCCAGCTATTGAATTAATGTTCATAACGATCACCTTGCAATGACAGTGCTTGAAAGATTTCAGCCAATATGCACAAGTGCATGGAAAGAGAGAGATGTATTGGAAACAGCTTTGAAGATTATGTAAAATGTAGCTCCAGGCCATTCATGGGTTTTGAAAGAAGATCTGTGACACCGTTACCTTGGTGCTTTCCATTGTCATCTGTAGTTCTGTGCGCGTCCCTTAACGGAAGCGTTCAAGAGGACACTTCTCGCAACAGCAGAATGGTCGGGGAAGAAGGACCTCAGGCTGCAATGTTGTCATCAGAGTTGGTTTTGCCATTGCATCAAGTGGCAGTAGGACTGGTCTTGAAACAGTAGGCCCAGACACAACAGAAACAGATACTTCAGGGCAATTTGTTTGCATTTTATTTTGCCCTGTGTTGGACAGTCCTTTCAGATGCCAACTTCCCTACTTGATAAGGGCGTACCATGACAGTTAAAACCAGAAAACGTCTTGTCAGCCACTAGATTTTAATCTTTTGTAGGAAAAGTTAGAAGACAATATAATTCTTGGTAGAGTGAGTCAGCCTCATTTCCTGGCCAAATTCTATTTAGGGTTATTATTTTCCTTTTGTCTGTATTCCCCTGCATTTTCAGAGATGCTGTGGTTTACATCCAAACTCACAGTAGTCTGATGTGCTGTTAAGGGTCTCCTGCTGCATAGGTGACTATGCTGAGGCTCTGGGAAGAGCGATTCTTGCTTGTTAAATCATAGCATTCTGCAGTCTGGGGTTAGTCTTTATGTAAAAGTTGCTGTATAAATATAGATTTTAAAGTAAACATATTATCCTTTATCACCTTTATTATTTTATGTTTCTTTACTCCTATTGGGGGATGAATACTTCGAAATATTTTGTAGTATCAAATATTTCTAGTTCTAAGTAAACTGAGTGATCTCCAGTAGGATTTGAGCTTGCCTGTGAGCTTTGATCTAAATCTAAGCATTTTAGATCTTCCAAGCACTGTTGACGTGACTAGTGGATAGTTTCTGAAGAACCTGACTTGCAAGCAGTATAAAGTCATATTGACTTGGCCAAGCAATAGCATTTATCAAGGCGATGTCATATTAGTGGTGGTAGTGTGGTGACATTTTATAAACATACCCTAGAACTCTAATCAAAAGTCTAACAAACAGGAACATGCTAATCTTACAGTAATACAAATAATTATATTTAAAAGAGAAACCTCAACCTCTCTTTACCCATAAAGCATAAGGAGATCAGCTTCGTGATCTGATGACAGATTGTCCTTGAATTCTTTCATCATAAACTAAGAATGGCAACAGAGGAACCTCCAAAGGAATGAGCCTCTCTTCTGAGATGCACTGGATATACGCAAGCTATGTTTGAGTCACTCAGTGCAGTACTTATGGAGTCTTAGCACATTGCTGTAGTATGCCACAGGCCTGATGTCACGTGCACTAATAGCAGGGTAGAGAGCTAGAGCTAATCTCACCTTCGTGCACTCAAGGCATAGTCACCATTCACAGAAGGAGTACCACAATGCTGTTAAACCTTTGCTGAGATTTCTGCCCTGCGGCAGCCCCACTGATGGGCAGGAAAGGGCTGAGGGGGGACCCTGCATCAGCACGTCCCCTAGCAGGCCCCCAACAGCCCTCCCCTGCCCCAGGGCTGCACTCACCACCCTGCAGGGTGCTGCCTGCCACCCTGCTGGGCTCCTCCAGGCAGGCTCTCCTTCCCTGGGGTTTCTGGCCAGGCTCCCCACAGGCAGGAGTCAGCATGAACCCTACCTAAATTTGTCTTCAGATGTTTACAGGCTGCAGGTTGCTTTGGTAACATGGTTAAATCCCAGCCTGGGTCTGTTTGATTTCATCTCTGTGGTCATCTTTATTAGATGACCAGGATGTCTTTTCCCGGCACGCTTGCTCTGCTGTTTATGTGGGACCGTGGTCAGGCCACTCAGGCAGACTAGGTCTCTTTCACCATCGTCATTCACAGAAACTATGCCATTGCTTCATCTGTTTTATTTTCCTCAGCAACGCAGCCAAACTGGCAAGTCCCAGAGCATGTTCCCATTCCCCCTCTCCCACAGCGAGTGGATATTAACCACGCACCCCCTGCATGGGACAGGAAACAATGCTGCATTTCCATAGGGCATAACTCAGCTCTGACTATGCTCTGCAGAGCCCGGCCCAGCTCCTCTGCAAACTTTTTTGTCAGATTTTCCATGTGCGGTAGAAGCCTGACTTTATTCCAGCTGCCTCAGCTGATCAATACATTGACACCAGTTATTACAGATGCAAGATCATGTGGTGAGAGGTAGAGTCTCATCAGACCTGTCTTGAACAAATTAAAGAATTTCTATTCCTTGCTTTGCCACCATCTTATTCTTATTCAGAACATAAGAACAACAGCAACAAAGGAGGTGGGGAGCGGACAAGACGGACTCATCCCTTTCATTTCGAAAAAGGATCATGTCATTGTCATTTAGACTTGAGCCTCATTGTGAACGGAAGTATTAAGGGATTAGTGAGTCATTTATACCCAGTTATACCTCCAAACATCGGGGTGGCTTTCGCCGCAGCTCAGGGTCACCGCTCGCACGTGTGTGCAGAGGAGAAGAGGATTGCCCGGTGTGATGGTTACACCGAGAGAGGGGTTAGCTAACAATTTATTGCCAGTGAATTAACAGACTAAGGGAATCCTGTGTCTGAACGGCTTCCTAAAATAACACTGCTTACTTGCAGTGACAGTAAATCCTAGATTAACATGTTGTTTTCCCTTCCACCTTTCCTTCTATTTCTTACTCTTACAAGGAGAAAAACAGTCTCCCTGTCCTAAAGTAGGGTGTTGAACGTGACTGTTTAGAAACCTTTGTTTCATCTGAGAACACGTGATGTGCAAGAGAAAACCAAAATCCTAAAGCTCACAGAAGCTGACAGGAGCAGTGCCTGAAAAAGCGCCATATAAAACTCAGGAATTGCTTTAAAGCTAGACACGGTGTATTTGTTTTACAACATCAGAAGCTGAAGTGGAGTAACATTGAATGTAATCCAGCATCAGACAGCTTAAGCTCAGTCTTTAATCTCCATTAAAAACTACTCCTACAAAAAAAATAAAGACTTTTGCAAGTGCTTTTTTGGGGGGGAGGTTTTACATACGATTTTGATTGCTGAGCATAGAGGCACGGCAGAATTCCATTCCAATCCACCAGTTTCAAAAGCAGCAGAAATGCAGGCCATGTCAAACAGCTTGTGAGCACACAAGGCATTAACAGACTTCGGGCACAGTAGGAGTTGGATGGCACTTAGTGCCTGTGAGTCCCTGTGAAGACCCAGCAAAAGTGCTGCTTTTGGCACGAATCTGACTTATATGGTCTCACTGCATCCCTAAGTAATTCGCTGGGTACCGAAGCCCTACTCTGTAGCGTGCATCACTGTTTTGCATGCACACAAGGTTACAGAGTGAAGTCAGGGTACACCTCAGTGTTTGCACTTTCTTCCCCTGGCCGCCCTCCTGCCTTGCTCCCTCAGCCCCTGACAGCGGGTGGTGAAGATGAACATTTTGCTCATTCTCTGGTAGGGGATTGGGGTGGGGGCTGCGTCCTGCTGGGCGGGCAGAGCTCACCCCGTGCCTCTCAGAGGGGCAGCCAGGGACTGAAGGCGGCTGCCTCTGGGGTGCTCCAGCTGTGCATCATGCTGCTTTCAACAGGCATGGGAGGGCCTTCCACCAAGCTCCTTTTTTAAAGGAGTTGACTCAAAAAAGAAACAATTGCATGCTCCTGTTCAGAGAGGATTAACCTCCACCTGGGCAGAGGTTAGTAGCCGGTCAGATTTGTGCTGTATTAAATGTGCTCTAAGCAAGCAGGTCAGGATGACTCCCTCAGGTGATAGAGGTGCCAGGGAAAAAAGCTGAGTGCATGCAAAGCCCTTGAATTCCCAGTACAGAAGTCTCACCCACTGGACACAAAGCAGGAAAGAATGTACATGTCCACCTGGTCGGAGGTCAGGTGAATCCCAGGCACAAGAAATCATCTGGCATGGTTGAGCTGTGCCTTCAGTGTTAAATTGCATCAGGGGAAAACCCCTCTCCTGTTGCGTCACTCCAGATACCAAGCATGTTGGATGCCAGATGCACAACGGTGAGGCCAGGATGGCAGATGCACTTGGAAAGGAAAGGCTGAGGTTAATCTGCACCAGTGTGCATGGGCGTCCGACTAGGAATTAGGTCCAAATTGCTTCACTGGTAGCATCAGTGGGTTTAGTGGGTTTTCATTTCAAGAAATGGAACTTCTGATACTTCAAGAACTTCAATGTTGTAACACCTAAAGTGCCTTTGAATACCTTTGAGATGAAGTCACAGCCATGCAGAGGTTACATCTCCAAAATTGGAATTAGGAGAGATTCAGAAACCTCTATCCCTCTCTAGCCATTTTATACTATTCTGAAGCTTTCACACCTCATGGGAGTTAAGGGTGATGCAAGAATCAGACTTGAATTCCCTGACTTCAGTGTCCTTATCATCACTGAAACATCAGAGGAAGCCGGAAAGGTTTCATATGAACACTTCAGGGATGAAGTGCAATACTTAAAATTTGTGGCATATAAAGTCACTCTGCCATTTACACTTGCTTGAACTTGACAGGTCTTTTATTATTATTTTATGTTTTTTCTATTATTTTCTTTTACTTTATTTTATATTTATTTTTGTGTTATCTCATTTCATTTTATATATTGCTGCTGTAGCAAGTTTTGCATTCAGCTTATTATTCTCTGGCAAGAGGATATGAATGAACTCGGCGATTCAGCAAGTCAGCAGCACTGCACGAAGGACTTCAGGGTCAAAGCAATCAGTTGCTATAGACATAAAAGCATTACACTAAAATAGCATTGCAGCATCCACAGGAGGCACAAAAAAAATCAATTTCTCTTTAGAGACCGCAGAAATAATGACGATGTATTTTTACAGTGGAAGGTAGAATGCAATTTTGTGATGATATCAGGTCTTTTAGGTACTTGGTGATGTCATTCTCACAAGTGCTCTGGATGGAATAAGAACAACCAGCATCACAGTTCTCATCAGTGATGGCTGGATTTGCAGTTTCATTTCAAATAGATGACAGTCAAGAGTTTGGATTTTAGTGAAATGTCACTTACCCACAAGGAACACACTGACCTGAAAAACTGAAAAAATCTCTCATGGGAACCCATTTTCTTGTGCAATCTGCATTTCTTTGCTCTGCTCTTTGTTAAAATGCAACAAAAGAAACCCAAAAGCAATTTGTCATTTTGGCTCAGAATCAGAAAACACTGAAGCAGAGGAAACTGCCCAGCGTGAGACTTTTGGGGTTTTTTCAAAGTGACGTGTTTTGGACATGGAAAATATTTTCCAACAGGTTTGGCTTGACCTTGGGATGAAGGCTTCAGTTGGTTCCTCATACATCTGACCTCATATGCTCACCTCTATTCATCAGACAATTACTGCCAGCCCCATGCAGTCCAACCCCAGCGTGCAGGACAGAAGTGCTTACTGGTGCTCTGTGGTTCAGAGCCTGCAGGAGATGCTGGGTTTGACTTTTCTCAGTGACTTCAGCTCTGAGGATGGGGATGCAGGGAGCCGTGAAAAGAGACGACCACTTTTCTCAAGAGGCTGTGCCTCTCTTTCATCTTTTTACAGGACAAGTAGGCTGGGACGGGCCCTTGGGCTTCACACAAGCTCTCCTTTGAGAGATGGCACATCAATCCTGACAGCCTGTGAGCAGCAAAGTCAGTGCAGGGCTACTGCACGCTTAGCAGGCTGGGCAAGATATATCTCCTGACATGTTTACTTGTTTGCAGGTGAAATAAAACACAGCTGATGCGTAGGGAATATAATGCGCTAATGCACATTATCACTTCCCTTCTGAGTTTACGTCATCAACATCTTTCAGTCAGACCCTTATTACATACAGCCAGGTGCATGCTCTTTCTTTAAATCTATTTAATCATAAGACTACCTCCATAAAGCTTAGGATACAAAAGGCATTTGACCATGCAGAGAGTGGAAATGAGCAACTGCATCCCAAGGTAGTATTTTTAAAGTGATTACTATAAACACATAAAAATCCCTCCAGCTAGATGTGTAATAAAGACTGGAAATTAAATGGAAATAATTAAAAAACCCAAACCTTTTCCACTTTAAAACTGCCAAGGAAGATTTAGGTAACTAAAAAAAAAGGTCTTTTTTAGGACAAAATAGCAATTTTTTTTTCTTCCTACTTTGAGAAAATTCTCAGTGATTTCATAAGATATGAAATTTCTGAACTATGAAACTTCTTGAAAATAATCAAAAGTGGATTAAAATTTTCTTATAAACATATTTTTACACTATTCTAAGCTTTATGATAAATCTTTACATAAAATAAGAGAGAATTCCCAGTCTCTTTTAGAAACAAACCAAAAGTCCATTCTTGTTCATTGTCTTCAGCTCAAAAGTCAACAGAAAGAGCAATTTAGTCTGTAAGCCAACGGCTGTGTGACTTCTAATGATTCAGTGAAATAATATATGCATCAGTTTGTATTTTCAGTTCATGTGAGCATTTGGTCCTGATGTTGTAATTTGCTTATGCCACCTAAACCCCCACTGGTACAGAAAAGCCAATTAAAGCCCTGTTCAAAAAACCATGCAGATAAGATTGTTTCATTTCCTAGGTCACCATTTTAGTACCTTTTCCTCAAGTGATCAGTTACCATTAAAGACATCTTCCAAAGAGGGTGGGTCTATTGGGGGAGTGGCTCCTGCCTCAGTATGTCCCCATCCAGAAGTGCCTACTTCGTGGACTGTCCTGCACAGCTCCTGCTGAGCAAAGATGAGCCCTCCAAACAGGATGGGAAGTCACCTTGGGCAGGAGGACAGTGACAGGAAGATGGGACGTGTGTTGGGAGAGGTTTTCAGAGCATGCAGCTAGAAGTGAGGTGTGACAAAAACTCAAACCAACAGCAAAAAGCAGAGCTCAAGGAAGTTGTTGCATCAAGACCTCTGAGGACTCTGACTAGGTCTCCTGCACAAGTAGTGCAGGAGAAGCACAAGGAAGTACTGAACAAGAGAGATTTTCCTCTTCCACAACTTCTGTTGGCATAGATTAATATATTTCTAGATACTCCTCTGGACTTTACACATGCACAAGCTCCTATTTGTGTCTAGTTGCTCCTTAGGTCACAGAGCTGTTTCTGGTAGCAGACGCTCTGTGTCAATGAGCTGTGTGAGTCTGGTTGCATGTTTTGGGTAAGAATATTTCCTTCTATTGGTTTTGAAATCAGATAGGTTGAATCTGTACAGGGAGGTCCAGAAATTCTTGTCATTATCAATAGCTCAGGTCTGCTTGAGGGGCTGTTTCTTTTCTTCCCCCCATATCTGAGGCAGTTCCATGCTCAAAATTTTAAACCTTGCATTTAAAAACTTACTTACCTACCATAAAATGGAGACATCGACTGGAGAAAAATCCTTCCTGTTTCTAATCTGATTTTGCTCCCAGCAGCCTATGTCTGAGGAGAACAAATAATTTTCAGAGACCCTCCCTTTGCTGTAGATCTAGTTATCAGCAACTCAGCAAGGAAAGGCACAGAGCAAACCGCTCAGCCCTGCCCGGTCGCCAGTCCCAAAACACTTCAGAGAAGCAGCTGCTGCCAGGCTGCCGACCATGATGGCACAATTATAACAGAGGCACATGTGGAAAGAAATAGTCCCTGTAGCAGATCATTTGCAGACCAGCTTGAGCTTCACTTGGGAGTCGGCCAGCTGGTGGCCAGGACCCCGGAGCTCATAAGTCCTTGGTCAAAAACACAGCTGAGAGACCGTCGTGTTGCCTCGGCTGTAATTTCCGAGTGGTTTGAAGGTGCAGTTCCACGTAGCTGCAATTTGACCTCAGGGTGACAAACTAAAATCAATAAAGACACTAAGGTCCCTAGCAGGAGACCAGGACAAAGCCTGCCTGCCAAACCCCGAGTACAAAGAGCTTGGCAAGTCTTTCAAGTCAATTGTATTTAGTAACTCACTTACTATATTGGATTTACTGTGCGTGGTGCAAACAAGGATTTTGAACTATTGCGAGTATCTTTCACAGCGAGCCTCTAATGCTTTCAAGGACATTGTGTTAGGGATCAAATTAATATATTCCCGGGTTTCCTGCCACACACCATAAAGAAATTAATATAAAAAAGCAAATAAAATGTCTTAATTTTCTCCCAGAATGTTGTATGACCATTCAGAAGTATGAACTTGTCTATTGTTTCTCCAGGTATAAAATGTTCAGAATGACAATCCTTAGAAAAATAGCTAGCATATGAGTAATCTTTTTTTCAAAATCTTTACAGTTGTCTTTCTTTTTTACTAAAGAGAAAGGGGGGTTTGTACTACAAAGGATCCAGAAAAGATTCATCTGTTGACAAATTTTTGGTTCTGCAACTTAAAAATAGCCAAACAGGTTTTTAATTTTTTTTAATATCCTTCTGTCCTGAGAATATACATTATATTTCTGCTAACAGCAGAGTTTTAAGGCCAAGATATAAATTTTCTGGCAGACCTGCCTACCCAGCACAGCTGTGATTAGTTTGATTCCAACCTTGGACTGACTCTCCAGCTCCATTTGCATCTGTAACAACTGACGGGTTGATGCTGCCTTTCCAATTACGCAGTGGCAAAAGCGAAAGCGGTGTAGAAGACACTGCTGCCTCATCTAGAAGCAACCCCGTCAGTTTTCAGCCTGACGCTCTGTAATGGAGCTGGTCACTGCCAGCTCCGTTTTTGCTTGACAAAAGAGATGGCACTGCCGCGTCAAGCGGAGAGGCGTGGGCTGGGGAAAGGTCTGGTTCAAACAGGGAGTTGTAGCCACCGGGAGCACCAGCAGGAAGAGGTACGGGATTTATCAGAGGTGGCAAGCTTCAAGGAAAGGGAGGATACAGAAGTTCAAGGTGTGTACATACCTGAAACCTATGTAAAAGACTGATAATCTTACGGTCTTGCCACGTTGGGACATTGTGTCTTTTCCAAACTCACTTCAGATAGAACAAAATACTTCTGTCCAGCAATTACATAAAAATCTTGGCCCCAAATCAATGAAGGGTTGAATACAGTCCTATCGGAGGCTTGGGGATGTTTGAGAGGGGCGGGGGGAGGTTTGTCTTTCGTGTGCGCTCATGGCTGTTTATTTTCTATTAATACAAGTCACTACCCAGCTGTCAATTAAAAGCAAAAGCTCTAACATTCCATTGCATGGATTATTTTTAAGTTGTCCGGCTAGATAAATAACTGCACTGGACTGAGCATGAATGCTTCTACTTCTTTTGCGATATTTAACCCTTTCTGTTTGAGTTCTTCCATTTTACATGAAACAATCAAAAGTTCTTATGGACAGAGAGAGCAAGAGAGTCCACTTCAGGTGTCCAGTGGATGAAGCAGGGAGTGCAGGAATCCAGTTGCTGCATTAATGGATTTTGCATTACTTTGTACAAAATATTTGCAGATAGAGACTGGATTGCAGGTCTCCCTCTCATTTCTGTGTTTCGTATTTGTGTTCCTGATTTGTCAGACACCAAAGTGGTTCCAATAAGAAGTATCCTCTAATTCAGAACACAGAAATGTTGTATGGTAGACCCTTGCAAGCCCTTGACGTGAAGTTTAGCTTATTCTGTGCCAATATGCCTCTAATAAATGTGCTTCATCCCCTGCCTCCATAGGAATTCATACTGCTTGCACGGGGAGGAATGCTTACACTCGGGGAAGTGGTCAGCAAGCTGTACTTTCAATATTCCTGCTAGATGTCAGGAGCATGGGGCATGAGACGACATCTGCCCACAGGCTTAGGTTATCTTTGAGAATATAAAATGTACATTATCCACAATTCAGTAGATTCTTTATGGGTAATTTGCCACCTACACATACATTATTAAAGCTCTTGATGCACCCGAGCGCTCATCTCTAAGTTACAGCAGTAATATGAAACCCCACAAAGTTATTATTACACAATTTTTCTTGCAAAGATGATATTTTACCGCTGTAATCACTTCCCTCTAGGAGACTCCAGAATAAGATTTCACCTCCATTACCAATGATTTATAGAGTCAACTTTGTGCACGTATCTTGAGCTTTCCTGTGACCTGCTGAAGCACAATTAATGGAAGCTGAAATAAGGAAAGTTGACTTCCCTCTTCCTACTAAAGAGGAACCTTTGCAAATAGGGTGTATTTGGAAGTTTCGTACAAAGTAAAATGCCAGTGTGTCTGTGCTCTGTTAGGGAAGGAAACAGGAAGGGAAAAAAATCAATTAAAATAAGAGGAAAATTGAGAAGAACGAGGACGTATTAAAATAAGAACAGTTACAGGGAACCTGACTACAATGGAGTAGAGAGGTGGAGAGAGAAGCATTATAATGAAGTAACAATGTATGTGCTATTGAGTAAACCCATTCTAGCAAGGGTTTTTTCTACACAGAGAAACCTTTTGGCTTTGTTTTTAAAATCTCATTGCCCCAGAGACCAAACAGGCTAAGATGTTAATGGGAGAAAAAGCCTCAGACTTTGTTCCTACACTGGAAACCATGTGAGCCGTAGCCTGGGACAAAGGCAATGCTGTCGGCACAGGAGCAGGGAGCTGCCTGCACTGTTGCTCAGAGGGCCAGGGTCTTTATCTGCTTTTGTTGAGGGGTTCTTTGGCTGAAGTGCCTCCTGATGAGATTAGGTCTGGAAATAGCCCCATATTCTTTAAGGACAAGGAGTATAGAGTGGAATTCAATAAAAATTCCTCCAAGTCTGGCATTCTCCTTCATCTCCTCTCCCACTCTTCTTTAGTGCAGTATCGCTCCTCCTGACTGCTGACTGCAAGAAAACCTGTCTGGCGAGAACAAGGTTTATGCACAACACTTGCTTGCAATAAAGCTAGCTGGGCTAAAGGAGAAAGTGTCGCATAAAGCTGTTCGCTTACTTTAAAGACTTAGCTTTGTTGCTTCAACCCTGTTGCACCGAAAAGGTTTGTGTCGCTCTAATTCTGTAATATGGGAATGCTACTAAACTCACATGTGATGTGTGATGAGATCTATAACCTTTCATGCAGTACATCTCTCACACTCTAGCATTATTTTAGGTGATGTCTAGCATTATAATTATTCCCAGTAAGAAGTATGTTCTTGACTGCTGTCAAACCCTTCCTGGAGGGGATTCGCTCTATGACAGTAAGCTTACCAGTTAAGGAAAAGGAATGCTTTCCTTTAAAACCTTCACAGCATCCTTGCTTTTCTCTTGATTAGCAGAAACAACATTTAAGGAGAATTTTCTGACTTGTAGCAGGTCTCAGGAGCTCAGAATTTACAGTCTTGCTTTCGTCCTTGGGAATATATCTGCATGTTGACACCTTCAGATTGAAGTATAAATATTTTGGCTGCTCTGCTAAAGCCCCAACTTAGATTTCCTGCTGGGATTTTACAGCCAGAAAAGATATATCTCTGTTGTCTTTTTGCTTGTGAAATATTTTGTGTACTTGAGTTGTACTGTCTTTTGTTTAGAATTTAGTTTTGTGTTGTTTTGTCTTGAAGTAGTTCAAGGACTGAGTAGGGAGGGTCAGAGTATTAGACTTTAAAGAATACATGAAACACGCACTTGCAGAAATAAAATCCAAAGGCAAGACAGCTTTGGAGAGATTTGGAGAGAATGTATGATTGCATTTTGTGAGGGTGCTGAATTGCAATTATTAAAGCAGAGCGCTAATGACTAAGGAGGTGATAAATCTGTATTCTGGAAAAAGAGTCATCGGTTTGCAGCTGAGGTTATGGTACTATTTGTAGGTGTGAGCCCACATGGTCTCATTTGTACATGTGCTAATTCCATGCATGCGTCCCTATGTGGATTTGTGCTCCCACACTGTGGCCTTTATTTAGATCCCTTGTACACGGGGGATGTGTCATTTGTTTGTGTGTGCCACCTTTCCTTTTTAGTTTTGACTTGTTTCTTACAATGCTCTTAAACTTCCAAACTTAACGTAAGGTTATAAGCTTGTGTGAGAAGTTGCGAGCCTTGGGCAGTCACGTGCTACCATTTACACTAAGAAATGGTTGACATGGCTTCAACTTCTACAATTTTCCATGAAACATGTTGCCTAGCTGTGTATGAACACATGAATAGATCTAGAGAGAGAGTTGTAAAGCTGTCATCTTGTACGGTACTACTCTGGTTGCTAATACATATTCACCTTTAACATATATGCATATATCTATCTTGATTGCCCTGCATATGTATACGTGTATGTGTTTTGACATCAGCACTTATACAAATATTTATCTATGCAAACACAGATGCGTATGTATTGCTTGTGTAATTGTTGCAACAGAACCAGAGAAAAAAAACTGAAGCATGAGCATGTACTGTTGTCACACTGAATATTTTAAATAACACACTAATGTATGCAAGGTAATGTAATGCATTAAAAATCACTAGTTTGCCCACCAGTAGGCAAAACTACAGGTCATATCTGTGTAAAATAAATGCACATAACATCTGACAATAAACTGAAAGCATAAGATTTACTGGAGGTCTATTTAAATGAAAAACTTTGTCCTCTTACACAGACAGATAAGTCCTTGTCTAGGTCACAAGTTGTATCTCCTTCCCTCCTGCCTATTACATGTTTATAGGTGAGCATCCAAACCCTAAATAAAAGAGAGAGAGAGAGAGGAAGAGAATTCAGGAAGCAGACATTTATGAGGGAATAAATTAGTTACTGACTAAACATTTTCAGCATTTTGATAAGATGTTTCTTGCGTGCCAAGAGACATTGCTGAGTAGGTGTCAAAAGTCCAAGCAGATTTAATCTAAAGATAACCTCAAAGAACATTCCCTGCCAGCATTTTGTTGATTTTAGCAGTTCAATATGTTTCACAACATGAGATGAATTTTCATTACGTATTGCTGGTAGTGTATCATGCTGCAAGAACCTGTAGTGACCTGACTTGAATTTTTCACTCACTCAGGAATGATTTCGCCATTAGTCAGGCTGCATGGGAGCTCAGGGTGCAAAGTTCTTGCCGCTCTGAGGCTGAAGAACATAGCAAGCATGTTTAGAAAACGGAAAATCTAAACACAGTGCTAGGAAAAATGGAGCATCAGAATTAGATAAGTGGTAAATAGCTAGGGTCTGGTGAAATCTGACTGCTGGGGATGCATGTGGTGGAGGATAACAGGTCTCGCTCCCTGTGGTGTGGCAACTCTTTTTTTTTTTGACCCCCTGACATAAAAGAGGATACAGGTCTCCGGGTAGCACATCTTCTGATGGAGAGTGGTACATTAATCTCTCTTTAAAATGCCCTTTACTGTGTTCCAGGAAGCACTCCAGTGAAAGGAGCTCATGGCTTTGGGGATTCTTCCTAATTCCTAGCACTCCGGCCCCTGGCAGATCTACCTTTGAAAGGACGCACTCTTCCAGTGTTGCTGCACGTCTGGCTTGGTCCAGGCGGATGGCATGCCCGAACATGGCTCAAGCAGAACCAGCGAGGTCTGTAGCTCACCTGTGAACACCAGTTGGTGCCAGGTGTGCTTCCAGCCATTCATACCCCTGTGGTCACATCTGGAAGGTCCATGCATGTCTTACCAAGATAGATAACTTCAGGTGGAAGAAACAAACGCCTTTTAACCAACCATGCTACAGCAAAGCCTCCTGACTACAAACTTGCAGTGTGTGCGTCCCCAAAGCTCTTCAGTCCCCACGAACAGGCAGAGTAAAAATGATTTTTCCCAGCACAATGCCAGAGCTCACCATGTAAAGATGCATATGACTGAAATAATAAGTTAGTATGTGGCAACTGCGTTTAAGGCAATAAGAGGGGGGCACCAAGGGGAAATAAGTAGCTGACTCAGAATAGTCTTTTCTGTGGCTGAATTGTACGCACCAGTGTTTTATAACTAAGGACATTGTATATGTTATTACACTATGTTATATTATACAAAAGCAATCAGACTAAGAAAAGGCAATGCTTTAGTCTAATTCTCACGTACCTAAGGACTACCTGTTCAAGCATGAACACCCTTTAAAATCAGTGGCAACCTTTGCTGGATCTTTATTGAAACACTACTTTTTTCCAAATAGGGCAAACCATCTGACACTGACACAGTAAAATAATTCAAACATTGTTTATATTTTGACTTTATGCCTATCGATAGTCTTTGTTTTAATCCAGACTTTACCAACAGAAGCACAGCAAATTTACAGATGAGAGCACATTGACCCCTACCCTTTAGAGCACAGGACAAAAAAAGTAAAAGGAGAGCTGAGGACATGTTCTACTCGAAAAAATTCAAAATGAAGTTAGATAACTTTTTGTCCACATAAGCACAACATGATTCAGCAGTTTTTAGTAGTGTGAAGCCTGAAATGGACAGAAAGCAGGGAAAAGAATCCCAAAAATATCAGTATGCTTTGAATCCTTGTGCATAACTGCTAAGGAAATTAACTCCTTTACTGTATAGGATTATATTGGAAGTGACTGTCCCCCACTCGTTGTACTTTGTCATTTGGTTGGCCCAGAGCATCTCTTTTGCTAAGTTTATATAGTCCCCAACAGAACGGAGTCCTCAAGCATGTAGGGTCTCTGGGCACTACTGGAATAATATGTAAAAGGATGCTTTATCATTGGTCTTTGGAGACCTGGAATTAAGTCTTCTGTTTAGCTGTGATTGTTACATTGACAACACAGTTTGAGGTTATGAATGTTGGTCTTGTGGTTAATGGGGCTCTAGAGATCCATGTTCAGCTCTTGGCTCAAGCACAGGCTTCAGCTGTTCAATTAATCTCCATGTGCCTCAGTCCCTAATCTCTAAAAGTCAGATAATAGCATATTTTTCCCCATCTTGTGTCTGTTTCATCTAGTTAGCACATAAACTCTCCAGGGCAGTGAGAGACTCATTCTTCAGGTCTGTGTAGCTTCTAGTACAATTAGGCTCTGATCTTGCTGCTCTTCTGCAAGATGTGCTGTATCAGAACAACGAATAATTCCAAAACATTTCTCAGGCATGCTATTTTTGGTTTCTTAGTGAAGCTGACAGTCTTTCTTTCCTCCAGTCCCCCTACATAGCCCTTGTGAAGACTTCTTTCATTCTGTGAAATGTGCTGGGTCACCTCCTAGAAATCAGTCTGTGCACAAAAATTCTTCTGACTCTGTTGTGATGCTGGTATGCTTCTTTCCACAAAAAATGAGATGCTGCAAATTATTAACGAGGATGACAGACCCTGCCATCTGACAGTGCCATCAGAACACTCCACGGTCCCCCGACCAAGGCAGAGATCACCATTTATTGTTAAGTGCTCAGTTAAAAAAGGAAAAAAAAGACATAGCGAATAGTTTCCAAGGTCATAATTATCTGTCTTGCTTTCCTTTTTTTTGGTAGCAGTTGTGTTGCAGAGTGAACGTCACATCTTTCTGCACATTTTCTTCAGTGAATAGTCAGAAACAAAACCATTTTTGAAAGAAAAGCACCTAAGAGAATTGCAGGCTATTGACAAAATATCAAAATTATTTTACTTCAGACCCAGAGAGGAGACCTTGTGCTCTGCCACTGAGTGTGCATGAGCACTCCTCTTAGCCTTGTTTTCTTACTTTCATCTGAGGAAATTTCTTCCTCATAGCAATGCAAATGGCTATAAAGTTATTAAATCCCAAAGATCATAAACACATTAATGCAAAGTGGGACACATTGTTTGTGTCTTTGCATATTTTTGTTTCATTTCATTTTTTTTATCTATGTTCAGTAATGGGTAGGTGCTACACTGTGCCAGGAGAGAAAAAGCATATTCCCGATATTTATTAAAATGCTTATTCCTTTTTCATTTTCCGTAGGTTCTTGGCTATTGTGATTCCACAGTCCGGTTATGCATGGTGAGAAAAAAATATGTCCTTTGCCAGTTTTGAGTTTGCTGCCTCTCCGTTCATTGAATGTCCCCTTGCTGCTGCACAAGCAGTGATGGTCCATATCTGTCATCTCTAGATCTTTCATTATCCTACAGACTTGTACTGTGTCCCTTCTTACTATTCTGCTTTCTAGGGTTAATGTTTCCAACCTTTTCAATTTCTCTGACATATGAAAGTTTTTCTGAGCCTTTTCTCAGTCCCATCATTCATGTACAAACTCTTTCCATTTTGCCATATCATCTCAGAGATCACGTGGCCGGTACTACCAGATTCTGGAGAAGTAGTCAGCATTGCTTTAGAGACAGACATGCTAAGGGAATTTATATTCTTCTCCACCCTGTTCTTCACTGCAGCTGCCTTTAAGATGCTTTTAGGGTGTGCAAGTTTTTTCTGCAATGATTCTATGGGAACTTCCTAAGTTAGTGCGCAAGTGGGGTGCTCACTGCTAAAGAACTTTTTTCTGCCTGGTAGATGGATTTGTTAGAGGAGGACAACAAGATTTTCATCTGCAGCATGCGTACCTACACCAGGTACAGCGAGAGTTCCTCCCAGAAGAGAAATGCCTCATGGTGTTTGAAGTGTTCACGAGCAGCCCACACGTTCCTGCTTCTATGCCCAAAAAGAAATTGTTTTACAAACCCAGATTTGACTGACAAGGTCTTGGCATGAGAAGCACAAGTCAAGAGAGTAAAAGAAAAATTCTGGACTACTTGAAAGTATGTCATGGACTTGCAATTTTTTTAAGTGAAGACCTCTCTTAAGATACTGCTCTCTGCAGACAAGAGTCTCCAGATAACGTTCTGTCTGCAGAAAGGTTTTTTCCTGATTACTTATCAGCTACTTTTCAAAGTGAACTTAGTGCTACTGAAAGATGCCAATTCAACAGCTGAGAGGACTGAAGGTCCTTCAGAGGGACACACAGACACACATACACCCATGAGCTGTGCCAGCTCCAGTGTGCTGGCAATGTGGCTCGGTCCAAAGGGAAATCTC
The DNA here is from genome assembly GCF_000687185.1 of Egretta garzetta. Taxonomy (NCBI): domain Eukaryota; kingdom Metazoa; phylum Chordata; class Aves; order Pelecaniformes; family Ardeidae; genus Egretta; species Egretta garzetta. The sequence continues at coordinate 7,795,405 of NW_009260493.1, read as the reverse complement.
TCAGCTGGAAAGAATTAATCTTCTGTCTAGATGATATTTATATGGCCCTAGTTACTGTGTTATCTAATTCATTCATAATCTAGAACTGTGTTACTGTAGAAAAATGAGGCATTTTGCAGGCATACACACAGGCCCACACGCCACGCTCTGGAGCCACATGGCAACAGCCCTTTCCTCAGCCCCGGCTGCTACCGTGGCACCCTACCGGGAAGGACACATGGGAATGTGTGCTTTTGCTGTGGAAGACATGCAGCAGTTGTTGAGCATATGCATGGCAAGTATTTGCCCATGCTCCTCTTTTCCCTGCCCAGCTGCAGAGCTTTCTCCAGGCTGCTATTTGGATTGCAGCACACTGGATATCCATCTGGCTTGTCTGCTGCACTGGCCAAGTAATGCACATTAGTTTGATCTTTGCTGTTTATTCAGTACGTGGACATGCTTTCTCAAAACAGGGAGAAACCATGATCTCATTTTATAAAACCCATCAGGTTTTTAAGCATTCAACCGTAGTTTAAGGATACATTGACTCACTCACTGACAGAGACTCCTTATCCTTCAGTCCATTTAATTTTCGATGCATTTTCTACTACCCTTGGAACCTTCTAAATATTTGTTTCCTTTTCCATTGGGTTGGATGATAAGACCAAAATTACTTAAGCATGCTGAGAGAAAAAACCCTGCTTCCAGAGGAGCAGACTGACAATCCCTGAATTTCATTTTGGTGCCCTGTCGTTCTGGAGCTGCACGGGTGACAAAGGTTCAAACACACACTCGAGAGGCATCCCTGCACCACGCTCATCCCCCCTCAGCCCTCCCGCCGGAGCACCCTGGGCAGCTCAGCCGGAGCCGGGCTCTCTCCGTGCTGCCTGGGGCTGCTGTGGATTGCAGCCTTTGCCCAGCACTGCTCCTGGGGAAGGGCAGCCAGAAACAGCAAGCTGAGCTGCCAAACACTGAACAAGATACAGGGCATGCCAAGAAGGGGAAAGGATGACAACGGGCCCAAACAGTTGGACATAGATATGCTAGTCTGAGCAGTGTCCTGGCAGAGAAACTGCAGCTCCAGCGTTTCAGGCAGCCGGGCACACCAGGCAACGGGAAGGGATGGAGCCTGCCTGGGGCTGAGGTTCAGATGACTCTGAGTGACTGAGACCGAAAGCGGATCCTGCACTGCTGAGCTGACACATGGTGGCCTCGCTCCAGCCACAGGTAACAGCGCTGTGTGGCAAACACAGATGGGTTACTGTTGTCCAGAGGGGCTCTGGTGGGGCCGAGTGAGGCCCTGACAGCGATGAGACAAGCAGCAGTGACATCCTCTGGCTCTGCAAGGAGCTCCTCGCACCCAGGTCACGGCAGCGATGGCAGAGGGTGATGTGCATCCACCCTGCAGCTGCTCCAGCTCTCAGCCCTGATGACAGTGCGTTTGCACTTGCATGACCGACTGTGTGCTGCAGTTGCTTGAGACACAGGCACACTTCGTTTTCCCCACCTTGCGTCACGCCACCTTTTGCCACCTTAGCGTGGAGACACCGGCAGAGGGATGGAGCAAACAACCAAAGGGCCAGGAACATCTTAGAGGACTTGGTTCATTGCACATGAGTTATAATGCTCAACATAGCCCGAGCCAGATGTGCAGAAGAGAGGAACGGAAGATGCAGGAGATGCTTCCTGTTGGCCATAGGACTGCACAGGTTTACCCTCAGGCGTCTCTTTTTAATGGTGTTCTGTAAGTCTCCAACTGCTATGCTGTGAACATCTCTCAAGAAATGCTGCCAGACATCACATTCACAATCACAGCTTCGTTCATTGCCAGCTCTTACATCACCTGTTGTTGGCAGACCCCGTCAATGAGGACGGTTTTCTGGCAATTATGTCAGCCAACCTTCTTCTTTATATAGCTGTGCTTTTCTGCATTTGATAGCAGCTGCTGTGGTATATGAACTGTTTTCTTGAGAGCTTTCAACTGACATATTTGCCTGTAGTTTCCAGTTTTAATACACCTTGACTGCAGGTGCAATTCTCTCTTTTGCACATGCACCGCTTTTTTTTTTGGAAGTGGGCTGTCAAACAATTAAAGGAAAAGCTAAAGAGCCTCTTTGGGGAATAACAGCCAGAATCCCTCTAAAACATCCAGAAAGATATAGGAGGTGGATCCTGCAAACCTATCAGTCAGCTTCCAAAATCCCCAGTGAGGGTTTGGAGGTTGGGGGTGGTTGGTTGGGGATTAGGTGGAAGCTGTTATCATGGGCTGGCTAGGTTATGCGTTTCCTTCAATTCAATCCTGACTGTGCACAGAGCAGCAATGTACCTAACAGCTGCGTGTTCTTTGCTTCCCTTCTGAGCCCTGCTCTGGCCAAAAAAAGCCTTTAGCAGAGGACACATTTGGGTACCTTTGTTCATTAATGGTAACTGAGATGGAATACAATTTCTTCTTCATTTCCATTGCCTCTGCCATAAATCTCCATGGAATAAAATCTCCTGGGATTTTGCAGTGCTACAAGTCAATTGCTAAAGGCAATTTAAATAAACAGCACAGCAGTAATCTGTCAGGTTTTTTTTTTTCCTTTGATATCCACAGTCTGCAATTGCCAAAAGTCTTACTTGCCCAGGGACTCCTCTCTGCAATTTTGTGCTCTTTTCTTGAGCATTTGCATGCTTGCCTTTCCCTTATTCATTATAATGACCGGAGGATCTCAGCCAGCCATCAGTAAGGGAGAGAGCCTGGATGCTGTCCTTGTGGGAAGTCCACATTCCCTGCAAGTCTTGCATAACGCAGGCTTTCCCTCGGACTTGGTCCAGGATTACTTCCTGCCAGACACTTTTCCTCTAGCAACGGGACCATATGAGGAAAAAAGAGACCTTTATTCCCAATTAGGGAAACACCTCATTCTTCCTCTTCTCCTCAAACCTAAGATACATTAAAACTCTCATGATGTAAACATAAAGCAGTACTCTAATGCAACTGTCAGTGGTTTTTTATGACGTTCCAATATTCTGGTTTGACAGGTTTATAAAACAAGTGTGCTCTTTGCCTAAACTGTAACACCTTCCGCCACCAGCTAATAACATTACTTAAGTAATGTGTGTTATGACACTGAAGGTCACGGTTTTAAATCCTGCTGATCAGTCAAAGCAAATGTCATTACAAAAGCTGTGACTTCTTTTCTTACTCATTTTCTATCCTAGAATTGCTGCTGATGAGCAGTGCGCATCCCACTGGCATGGATGTCTCAGCAGGTAGGACCTGCCATGCCATTTGTGTTTCAGTACTGGAAAAACAACCACTTATGTGATTCTCATACTGCCAAAAATCTACACCACAGATCAACTGTCAAAATACAAGCTGCATTTACTCTATGGTCAGATGAGCAGTCAGAAACCAAATACTTACCTAGAAGAACTGCAAAAACAAATGCCCAGAGCTCACAGAGGTTAGTTACAGGAGACTTGTGTATGGCTTTATGAAAATTATGTTTCAAGCACAGGTTTAATGACCACTGAAAATATTTAGTAATCTTTTGGACCATAAACTCTGAGGATGCAGAGGCAATGAGACAAAAGCTGATCATATGGAGTGAAATACCAATCCTCTTGTTCCTAACTGCTGGCTCTTAATTTGCCTTGTTTCTGCTTGTGAACAACCACAAATCAGACTTTGTGCTCACTGGCAGTGTGAAGTTAGAGAAAGTTGCATAGCTTTAGGTCAGCTAAAAAAATGCTAAAGCATTCTTCATGTAACTGAATTTTGACAGAAGATTTGCAGCATAAGCTTGTGAACAGCATTAATATGGAACACTCTTACCCAGGAAAACATACAGCTGAATTTGTATGGTGTAACTCCACTGAAAGGGGTGGAATTACAGCCCAGGTGGGCTTTGGCCAGTGTGGAGCCAATGTCCCAGAGGAGAAGAGGTCCTTGGCAGCGCCAGGCTGCAGCGAGTGCCAGACTGTGGTGTCTAGAGATCTTCAATGCTAGCAGATGCCCCGGTGGCAAACGCCTCCCACTTTTTATTCCTTATTTTTCCATTTACCTCCGCTCACCCCCTGCCATTCTGTTTTGGCCTTGCCAGATGCTAGAGGGATAACTAACCTCTGCAGTGTTGCAACTTTTGCCATCACCGCAGGACAACTCAGTTTTTCCAAGTAAAAAGCAGGGCAGTACCCTTAGTCATGCTCCTTGAGATAAAGACAAAAGCATGGTCGAGCAAAAACATAAAAAGAGAAGAAAGATGACCAATAATATACCCACTACATCGCATCTCTGTAGGAGAGATGAGAGGTGCTGTAAAAAGAGGTTGCCTGTAATGTGGGAGGATGTTGACACAGAAAACCAGAGTGGATGGCCACTCCTCTTCCAGAGATCAGCCTAACTCATTCTCACCCTCTGACTCTTCTGCAAAAAGGAGGAGGATTTCTGGGTTGGGTGGGAGAAGTATTTTTCCTGTGAAGAAGTGAGACAGCTGAACTCTGTCTCCCCTCCACGTGTTTTTTGAATTTAATTCCTAGTCGTGGCTGGGGTTAGCACAGGTGAGCCCTGGAGGCAGCGTAATATGAGCCACTAAAACAAGTCCAACCACGGAACACATTTGTGCCATGACCCAGATTTCAGCAATGCATGGAAAGTCCCCAAGCCAAACTAGGAAAATATCCCTCAGATTCATTAGAAAATTAGAGGCAATCAGAGGATTGAACTCAACATTGGAAATGCACTCACACCTTGTTCTGTTCCAAAGGCTGTGAAGCAAAGTGCAATGGAGTTAACCTGACTAACCTGAAGTTAACCTGATGGGTGTACTATTACTTTAACGTGGTAAGCCACAGTAGGAAATCTTGACTATAATTTTGACTGAGATTCCTATCATAGAACTGCTGTTCTCATGACTGGAACAGGTTCAAGCAATAAGGACACATATTTTTCAATGTCAACCCGCATGTGGCAAAGTAGCCAGATTTTAAGAATTGTAGCTGCTTTTATTTTTTTTTCTTTTCTTTTTTTTCTCTATGTGCAGTTAAATGTTATGACCATAAGTGCTGAGGCACAGGGTAAAAGTAGCATAGAAGGAAGTGGCAAAGAAGAGAAATTACAGTCACAGAACAATTGCAATGACAAGTTGATCGAAAGCTCCTCTGATCTGAGGGATGCGCACTCAAAAAACTCCCAAGAAACGTCCCTGGCCTTGGCTGTTCCTTTTGAGAGTCATAATCCTGGGCCTGAATATCAGTAACAGAAAAACCATTAAAAATAGCGTAGTATAAAAGAGTCAGAGCAGTGAAAATCTTACAGAGGTGGACAGAGAAAAGCTGTTGTAGAAGCAAAATGGGGAAGAGGAGCCAGCGTGCACGACTGGCCCTGCAGCTACCAGCCTTGACAAGACAATTGCCCCAAGGAGCCTGCAGAGCCTGGACAGAGTGCTAGCAGGACAGACAACCTCACGTGCACTTCTTGGTGGCCTTGTCTGCACTCTCATGGACTTTTTTTTTTAACCGTTGAAAGCAGGATTTTTCTGTGTGCTTTTTTTCCAACGAGGTGTTTTATGGCAGTGTTGTGCTTTGGCCTGCTGCTGATGGCAAAACTTCAAGTCCACAGGTCTGTATAACGAAGCAAACTGGCCAAAGGTCAGGGCTGGTGACATGGGAGCAATGCCAGTTATTTGCAGTATGAGCATTACCCGTCATCACGTCCTGGTGTAAAAAATATTCATCTGCGGTAAATGTCAAACTTGCCATTGCCCACCTTTTAGAGAGGTGATTTTTTTTTTTCTGTGAGGTGAGACCAGAGGACTCAGACAACCACTGAGCTCTCCGAGAGCCAAAGAAGGCTCAGCCACGTCCCTGTGAGAACAGTTGTCTACCTGTCTTTATTTAATGTGTTGTCAACAGTATGTTCTGCACTGTGAAGGCAAAAAAAGAAACAGGAAGATATATTAAGCCTGTCTGGTTTGGTGGCTGTGTTTAAAAGAACAAAGAGCATTTCACGCTGCCTAGAATTAGATGCCTAGGGTGGGATTTATCTTCCCTAGCTTTTTATGTCTGTCAAGTTAGTCATCTGTATCTGAGCTAGGCAACTTCGGCTGCCTGCATAGTCAATTGAGGAGAATGAGAGCTTCCAGAGTGCAAATCACTCTGTCTTATTCTAGACACCCGTAGCAGTCAAAAGGAAGACCCACCATCTACAAGGTTTTCACTATACACAGCCTCTAGTTTGGTCCCAGGGACAGGACATCCACAGGCAGCCAGGGCATGTCCTCAGGAGTCCCCTTCATGCAACCCAAGATGATTTGCAATATGATAGCGTGCGGCATGGAGGGGACGGGACTGGGAGACACATTTCAAAAGCACACTCCTGATGGAGGCAAAGATGCAAATATACACGCACACAATCTCTTCTTTATAGAAGAGAGGGCTTTGGATAAGCATCAAGTGCAGGTTGTACCTGGCAGGATATTCTCACTTGGTCCTTATGTATCACTGTCAAGCATAGGTGGTCTACTTGCTTAGCACTTGCATTGGGGAAATATTTATCACTTATTTGTTAAGGAGTAGAGAACAACGGTCTTTGCAGGCAGAAAATTTCTAACTTTGCATTCAGTAAACTCCTTTTCTGTGGACATAGATACAGCACCCATGAACCTTTTGTTCCATATTTTAGTCAGCGTTATTGCTGCTATAAATAAATATTACTGCTATTTATGCTTTCCTTACAGTAGGTGCATCCAGGATAGGAGAATGGGAAGTGGGAAGTGCAGTGCACAGATTCATTCTTGATTTATTTTGATTTATTTTCTGCCACAACTGAATAATTTTGACAATGCTACAGATGTACTAGATGTTGTACAATTGCAAAGATCACTGGTTTTGCAGATCTGACAGCTGCACAGAGAGACCAATACAACAGACAGGGCAGAAGGCAGAGCAATGTCACACTTTGTGGTGGAAAGGTGAGTAATTGCGTCTCTGAAAGCCATTTTTACACAGTTTTTCCGAGTGGTTTTATTCCCCCTACATGCACACTTAAATGGCTATTGCTCTGTGACTGTATTTAGGGGAACTCCTGTGCCTGCTACTGTGCATGGTTAATTAGGCTCAAGCTGATGAAATCCTTAGTACTAGGAGGAAAGATAATTAGTGTGGGTCTCAAGTCAATAAAAGCTCTTCTAGACATGTCCTCCCTTTCACAGAAGTTAATGCCAGGCTGATTTTCAGTAGTTCTGCAGTCTCTGTTCCTCTACGTAGTCCAAAATGTCCCCCGTGAGAATGCAGGGAGGCACCTTACAGTAGCGGGCGCTGCCTGTGTCAGCAGATGAGGCTCCTACACAAGCAAGAGCAGAGTACACATCCAATGCACCAAGACTCAGAATAGTTCTCTGGACTTGGCATTTAAAAATGGCAATTAAACCCAGTGAAACTGAAAGGGAGACTTGAAGAGCATTGATGGGAAGCTGTGTGTTGATACCTCATTCTGGAAACTGCCAGCAGGACATTTACACTGTGCACGGGGTCTCCCAGTTGAGAGTGCAGAATCACTTAGTGTCATGTGCTCCGCGTCAGAACATTTGGGCATCTCTTGGGAAGTCTTTTGTTCTAACATTATTTAAGATATGGGTTTGATAATGCCCTTAATGAGAATACCTAAAATGTACAAAGGGTCAATCACCCTGTAAAGGAACAGGAAATAGTTGCAAAATGCATAGGGTGGGGCTAGCGTTAGAGAAGTCCAAAGAAATATGTTGCCTTAAGTAACCGCTGATGTCTTCTGTGACTAACATATTAGTGTTCATAGAACAACACAGGCTATATGCTTGCCCATACTGCTTAATGAGGTATTGAACCAAACACTTCCGTGTCTTACAAAAACCTGTTATTTTTCTTCTGAAGCTTATGCACAAGAACCAGATTCAAGGGAAAGCTTCCCTTCTCTGAACTCCTGCAATGTCTGAGAAAGCAGTAAGATATGAAACGGTGAATCACAGAGAAGAAAGTCATGCATTTCTGTAGCAAATGCATTTTGTCAGTGCAGGAAAGTAGAGCTGGCACTGTGCAACTTTGAATTTGCAACTGTGCTCTTGCGCTCCAAATTGCCTGAGGGTGTTTGTAATCAGAGTCGGACAGGTACAAAGACAGAGTAGCAGTTCCAATGCAAAGAAGTGAAAATGTTGAGGGGGAGGGGAGGGATAAAAATATTTTAAAGAAGTGTCCAAAAAGGAAAGAGGCTTAGTGCCTGAGAAAGTGGAGATAGCACTCACAATGAAGAAACGCATGGTAAAACACTAGGAGGAGGAAGATCCCAAGCAAGCAGTCTGCCTGAAGCTAGGACAAGACAAGGAGCAAATCAGGTAGAAATGTAATTGGAGAGGAAAACCATTTAGGTCTGTTACTGAGGAAAAGTAGCAGAGTTTTTTGAATTGGAGCATTGGACAACTGTAGTAAATGCTGGGGTGACAACCAGAAACATGAGACTGGACAGTAGGCAAAAGGTCAGAAACAAAGAGAGAGATTTGTGAGTCACCATCCAGGTAGCACCTATAAATACTGGAGCACATGAGGTCATGAAGAATTGTACACACAGGAGCCCATAATAAATCTTCATCCCCCTTCACCTTTCAATTGGATTTATTCCAGTTCAAAGCCAGGGATTCTTTAAGGTCCTGGTTGTCTTCTACCTACCTTCAGCACCCCCTTCTTACATTCTCATCTTTCACTTTTACACTATAGCCATATTGACATGACAGCACAGCCACCTCTCATGCTCCAGAAATTGCCTCAAACTACTTAATGTTTACACACAGAAATATCAGGTGTAACATCTGAAGTGCATCCTCCTCCCAGAAAGTAACATACTGAGGTCAAAGCTCTGGCATTCCAGTGATGCTGTGTGGACATAGCAGGTGCCTCGGACTGGCATTGCAAGCAGGAACGTCTCCCAGTCATGCTTCACTACCATGAAAGGAGGACAGGTAAGTAGCAGCCTCCTTTCTGCTTCTCACATGCAGGAAATTCAACTGTTTACCAAGAGCACAGTTTCACAGCAACTAAATCCAGGTTTAGCAGCAATACTCAGGCTAACTTGTTGTAGCTTGTCACATCATTGAAAGTCAACCTATCAAATTCCTTTTCTAAACTCCTCAGGATATATGAATTTGTAAAAAAAAAAAAAAAAAAAAGGTTATATATAAAGACGCCCTTCATTTTTCTTTGGCTTTGATGCAAACTTCTCTTCTGCTTGTTCTTTTTCTCTATTCTTCTATATAGACTGAAAAACTGGCACCATTATTTTCTCTGTACTTCTTAGCGCTAAGAACATTGGCGCTGAGGTGCAGATTTCAAGCTCCAGGAGCTTGGAAACCTAAGTGAATCCCATCCCATAGTACTCTCCAGAGACACCTATTAGAACAGTCATTTGTTGAAAAGAGGAGAAGGAAGCTCTCCCAGTCCCTCTCTTTCTTGGAATAATAGCTTTCATAGCATACACAGTCTGAAAGAAAATAAATCCTACAAGAGCAAGTTTATGGCAGAAGGTCATGACATTTCCACCAAAAGGGTGTGATCTTATTCCTGTTGAGATCACCAGCTAAATTCATAGAATCATAGAATCATTTGGGTTGAAAGGGACCTTTGGAGGTTGTCTAGCCCAACCCCCCTGCAGTGAGCAGGGACAGCTTCAACTGGATCAGGTTGCTCAGAGCTCTGTCCAGCCTGACCTCAAATGTTTCTGGGGATGGGACATGTACCACTCTCTGGGCAACCCATTCCAGTGTTTCACCACCCTCATTGTAAAGAATTTTTTCCTTCTATCTAGTCTGAATCTACCTTCTTTTAGTTTAAAACCATCACCCCTTGTCCTATTGCAACAGGCCCTGCTAAAAAGTCTGCCCCATCTTTCTTATAGGCCCCCTTTAAGTACTGAAAGGCCGCAGTAAGGTCTCCCTGGAGCCTTCTCTTCTCCATGCTGAACAATCCCAACTCTCTCAGCCTTTACTCATAGGAGAGGTGCTCCAGCCCTCCGATCATTTTGTGTTCCCCTGGAATCTGCTCTAACAGGTCCATGTCTTTCCTGTGCTCAGGGCTCCAGAGCTAGACGCAGTGCTCCAGGTGGATTCCCTTGCCCACAGTTGTTGTCACTCCATCATAGAAAACGACTAGGTTGGTCAGGCAGGACTTGTACTTGGTGAAGCCATGCTGGCTGTCTTGATTCACCTCCCTGTCCTCCAAGAGCCTTAGCATAGCTTTTAGGAGGATCTGTTCCATGATCTTCCCAGGCACAGAGGTGAGGCTGACAGGTCAGTAGCTCTCAGGGTGCTCCTTTCTACCCTGTTCAAAAATGGGTGCGATGTTTCCCTTCTTCCAGTCCTCAGTGACTTTTCAAATATCATGGAGAGTGGCTTGGCAACCACATCAGCCAGTTCCCTCAGGACTCTGGGATGCATCTCACCAGGTCCCACAGATTTATGTATATTCAGGTTCCTCAGGTGGTCACAAATCTGATTTTCTCTTACAGTGGGAGAGGCTTTATTCCCCTGGTCCCCATCTTGTGGTACATCAACTCGGGAGGGGTGAGGAGAGAGGTTACCAGTGAAGACCGAAGTAAAAGTTGTTGAGTACCTCAGCCTTCTCCTTGTCTGTTGATACTAGGTCACCATTCTTGTTCATCATGGGGGATACACTTTCTTTGACCTTCCTTTTCTGGCTGACATCCCTGTAGAAGCCCTTCTTATTACTCTTTGCGTCCCTTGCCAAGCTCAGCTCTATCTATCTGCACCTTGGCCTTCCTGACCCCATTGCTACACAATGGGGCAGCATCCCTACACTCTTCCCAGGATACTCACCCCTGCTTCTGCTGCCTGTGCATTTCCTTCTTGCACTTCAGTTTGACCAGCAGATCTCGACTTCACAAAGTGTCCTTAAATATCTGCCAGCTTTGTTCTTCTCCCTTGTCCCTGAGGGCAGTTTTCCAGGGGGTCCTATTGACTAATTCGCTGAAGAGTTGGAAGTTTGCTTTCCTAAAATTCCGGGTCCTGACTTGACTCTTTGTCTGACACATATCCCTCAGGACTGCAGACTTCACCAGTGTGTGATCACTGCAGCCCAGGCTGCCTCCAGTCTTGACATCACCGATTAGCTCACTTGCATTGGTGACCATCAGGTCCAGTATTGTATCCCCTCTGGTAGGGCTGTCTATTACCTGGCTTAAGAAATTATCTTCAGTGCATTCCAGCAGTCTCCTGGATTGCCTACAGCTCGCTGTGCTACTTTTCCAGCAGATGTCGGCGTGGTTGAAGTCCCCCAGCAGGATGAGAGCCTGTGAGCGCGATGCCCCCTGTAGCTGGAGTAAGAAGGCTTCATCAGTAGGCTCCCCTTGATCGAGCGGCCTGTAGTAGACACCAACCACAAGGTTTCCTTTGTTGCCTTGGTCTCTGAGTCTTACCATAAACTTTCAGCCTGCTTGTGGCTGCTCTTCAGAGACAGCTCTTCGCACTCTATCCATTTCTTGATGTAGAGTGTGACACCTCTGCCCCTCCTTCCTCGCCTGTCCCTTCTGAACAGCCTGTAGCCATCGATAGCCACACTCCAGTCATGGGATTTGTCCCACCAAGTTTCAGTAATGACAACTAGGTCACAGCTTTCTAGCAGCACGGTAGCTTCTAACTCCTGTTTGTTGCCCAAAGTCCCATCAGCTTCAGTCAGAGTTAAAGTGGAATGTGAACAAAATCCAGAACAGCTCCCTAGGCTGCCTAATAAATTTTATGCAGTTGTTGCTGGTTTTAGGAATTTGGTTTTTAGACAAATGATAGAGATATGGAGGAGCTAGAAGAGAAACAGAGAGAACTGTTTTGTCTAGACCAAAGGAATGCTGTTACAACATGTTCCTTAAATAATAAATTGATGTTGTGATTTGAAATGAAATGAAAAAGTTTTCTTTCTCAATGTCACTTTGAAACAACCAATTATTTTCATCTTTCTTCCCATGAAATGGATAATTTTTGTCAGAATTCAAATGTTCTTGTGTAAAAATGCTTCCCTCCCATACTGTGTTTTAAGCAAACAAACTTTTTCACAGGATTCACAAGCTTTGTTTATTTGTTTACCATTTGGAATTTCCAAGCATATATCAGGTACATCATCAAAAACCAGAAACAGCTGTTCCTGCTCTGCTGAATACAAAGAGCAAATTTAAAGACAATGCTGCAATTCCCAAGCTGGTCACAAGGGTTTTGTGGTGAGGACAAGGATCACTTCCTCAGGCTTCAGGATCTACCTGGCAGCCTCTGGAAGGCAGTGAAGATGACAGAGTACAAGGATCATGATTTTGATCCTTGTGTCTGGCTAGGTGTATTTATGAAAGAGCACAGATGCAGGATGAAGGTCAGTGAGAAGGACAATTTTACCCGTGCGGGACAAAGATGGCATAAGCAGAGCAACCCAGGTGCCCACACCTGAGGGTACCAAGGAGATAAACTCAGCTGTGACTCATGCCCAACAGCAGACCCTTCTGGGGCAGCAGCAGAAGGTCAAGCAGCATGGCCAAAGGTGACCTCAGACCCCTCTGCGTAGGCATTTCAATTGCTCCTGGGGCATTTCGCCTTCCCCACATCCTGCCTCCTGACGCTGCTCAGCCCTTGGGAGCAGCACTGGAGCGTGAAGCCACAGGCTGCTTTTCCAGGGAATCATCCTCTCCTGGAGAAAAACAGCTTCCTGGGCACCGCGGACCAGAGGGGCACCGCATTGCCAGCCGTGTTCAAGTGCAGGCTGTGTCTGACTGTTAATAGAGGAGTAGTTCGGACAGAGACAAGCAAGCAGCAGCTCCTTTTGCTCATGGTTTATTCTTTCATCTTTTGATTGTGGCTGCTAATTGAGATGTTAGCATGGCTGTGGTTGCATCAAAACCAACATCAGATTTGCCCCTGGCTCTACTATGAACCCTGTGGTGTCCAAAGGAAGCCTAAGTGTTAAATGGAGCAACCTCTTCTAAGAGGCCACAGTCCTAACAGGAAAGAAAACAAGACAAAAGCCCATTATTTTTCAAGTTGAAAATATAGAGAGACACTGTATTTTTATGTATTTTTTACTCCTGATCTGTTCTAACTGAAACTGAGTTTCTCCAGCTGGATGTCCTCAGATCCTGCGCCTCATACTCACATCAACTAGGCCCACCACAGAAATCTGAAAATGGCCTACAGCATTTGAAGTCTCTACTACAATTACTGGAAGTACAGCAAGATCCACAGGGCTACCTAGCTTGATCATTAAATTGTATTGCATGCAGACTACAAAAGGAGAAAGCCAGAGGGGAAAATGAGACTATACATCAGCTCCTATAGTATTGGATTGTGTAGTTGAAACCCAAACAAATTAGGCAATCACATGGGCAAATTCAACATCATCTTAAGAGCTTGTTTTCCATCCAGTTCCTCGAGCACTTTAGGACCCAGACAAATAGAGGTTTTTTCAGTTGTTAACCAGTCATTGGGTTGCACACTGTGATGACTTCACTAGCCATTTCAATTTGTTCTAACTCAGCCCCAGGGAGAAAAAATCACAGCATAGTCCACTTCAGGAAGTTTGTTATTCAGATGAAAACATGAAGCATGAAGTAGCACAAAGACACAATGAGTCTATTTTAAACTGATAATCAAAAATACTTATGGCTTGAGTATCTTCATCAATGTGCTTTTGTTATTATTTTTCAGTGCTGTGTGGCTGTGACTGTCAAATTGGAAGCTAGTTTTGTTTTGGTAGCATGACCACTTCCTGTGCCTGTGACTACCTCCTTCTGATCGATGGTGGGAACTCTTGAGGAAGTTTGGGGTCAAACACATGGGATGATTTCAATGGGCTGATTAAGCAAGTTATCATTCAGGATGATGTTCCGGCCTGAGGTGGTTCCTTATGCATGGCACTTAACTGTATGTGTAATGTTAAGGGACTTACTGTAGCTTATAAGCACAAAATGACCAAATCAGGAAGCTGTGTCACACCTCCATTTTGCATAATTTGCTCCTAGAGTTTCAGAGGCTTGTGACACCACCACAGATGAAGGTATTAGAATGCAAACTTCCTTTAATTATGCAAAACAATACCAGCACTGCACTGCTTCTAGAAGAATTTAGCATCTAGCAATTGTGGGCAATTAAAAAGGTCAAGGGGTTCACGCTAGCTGTGATTATACTGAGATAGGCATTTGGGCCTTTCATACATTTCTCTGTTCTGTTCATCTCCCCATCCTTCATCCCCCTCCCTCCTGGGTCCTTTTAGGAATCACATGCTACTTGGATGATCCTTAAAGCACTAAAAAGCTGTTCATGGAGCTATTACAACAGCGAAAATGGATCCAGGATACACGATCTGACATCAAAACCAGTAACTATTGGCAGGGGATTCTCTTTACTCATCCCACTTTTGACTACTTTTATTGTCTTCTGATACTTTAAATCAAGGTCTTTCTGCTGATTGGCGTGCATTTCCAAGTTGGCTGCTAGGGACATTTGGTTTAGGCAACGTGCCTTATCTGTTTTTTCCCTAGGTCAGCTGGTGGGGAAAATCCCACCCCTACCAAATATTTAGAAGATCTCATTATCTGCCTATCTTTTTATTTGCATTGAGCATCCTTTGTTTGGGACTCAGAAGAGCTGTATGATTCAGGAACAGGAAGAGCCGAGACAGACAGACTGGGACTGTACAGGGAACTGAGGAAACTCTAAAGAAGAACAACGTGTCCTGTGTTGTGTCCTGGTTTGGCTTCAGGGTAGTAAGTGCTGATTTATTCTCTGAGGCTTGGACAGGAACTGTATGTATGTCAGCCAAGAGGGTTTGGAATATCTGGGCAACACCTGCGAATTGATTTGCTTTCTTAATATGCTGGTTTCCAGCCATCCAACTCTGCAAGAACGGCAGGCCCTATTATAGTGATTACAGTCACAGAAGGACTTTTTGGTGTTGTGGGACCAATGCTCTGCTTTCAACTAAAAAACCACTTCTAATTCTATTGAATCCTTATTGGAATTTTGAAAGGAGTATACATTTTTGTGAATGTTTAGAGTATGGTTTTCATTTCCGCTAAACCAACTTTGTGTTGGTCCACTGGTATACAAGGGTCTTCGGATGATCCTAAAGTGTATTATACAGTACAGATCCATCATCCCTAGAGTGGTTTGATAGGGGATCATCTGACTCTGAACACCTACTATTAAAACTGAAAGATTTTTCTTATCAAATTAAAAAAAGTGCATTGCAAGAAACTTTCTGAACTTCTGAGGAAAGCTTTAAAAATAGTAGTGATGGTTACTTCACTAGTAATCAGGTAAATACTTGAAAGTAACTTTCAAGGGGCCAGAGCACACAGGGTACAGGGTCAAGCTGGTAATGGCCTGCAGAGATTAGTTAATGGAGCAATCCATCAGGACTAGGCATTTGGTGTTTGAGAGATGTTTATTATGGTAATAGCCATTGAAGTCAATGTGAATAACTGTGACAATGGCACTGTGGAATTCCAGCCTTGTTTCCATATCAAATCACTTTCGGTGACAGGTGAAAGGGTGAGGCTCATGCTTGCCAAGCACACAAAGTCACAATGGGCAATTGAGATTATGTTGATGCTTTCTCTTTAATATGTCACCTGTGATCAAGATACTGAAAGCCAGATTCTGCCTTCAGATACAAGTATGCAAATTTGTTGTCTTAAAACTTTGTCATTGTTCCTGGGAATGCAGCCTCACTGTGCTCAGATTGTATCTTCAGTCACTGCTTGGGCAATCTTCACAGCAGTTTGCACAAGAATAAAGAGACTTTAGTTAAGAGTCCTTTCAGCCAGTTATGCATCAGATGAAAGTGAGGGACATCTACATCTGTAGCCAACCTGGCTATGCTAATGTAGCTCTTTTGCATCTCTTTTCATTATTTCCATTAGTAGCATCACAATCAGCACTAAATAGCATTTTGGCTATTTTGACAAGAGAAAAAAAGCTGCCGGGTTTTCTTTTTCCCCAGTCATTTTCCTGGCTGAAGCTACCTCTGAGCAATGTATTCACAAAGTAAAGATGTTGAGATGTTCATGACTAAAAGAGTGATGGTGGAATCACAGCCTTAGGAAATAGGCACGGAGAGTTTCCATAGGTAGATGGAAATAACATTTGTGAATGGAGAATCTATATAAATTATTAACAGAAAGCTTGGCTGAGACCTCTTTTATGATTAAATACCACTTCATTCTAGTGCAAGATACCCCATCTCACATAAGTGCACCTGTGAGCTCTGAAGAAGGAAACCATCTAATGAACAGTCTGATGGACCACCCAGGCTAAACTTGCTGCTTTTGGGGGCTGGAGATGTCCTTGAGCACTATAAACCCACATTGAGTAAGATCTGCCTATAGTTTGCCTTTTGAGAATCACTCAAAGACTTGACCAGGAACACCAAACCACCAGGGAAGTCCACTGAGTTAGGGCAACTCTTGTGAGAACATTGGGTTTAGAAGAAGATCATGTCTAGGATGACAACCCATCTGCCAAACCCCAGATTTACAAACCTAACATGTAGCTAGGTACTAGGCAGTGCCCCTTACTGCATAGGTGCCTGTTTTATTAGTTGCCTTCCTAGCCTGATACATCCCTTGGAACGGGTTTTCAGGCTCTTCTTACGCATGCTCCTCTGCATGCTTTGAGGCCTGATCTGGGAGATGGCTTGTGAATTGTGTCCAAAACCTCCCTCTCCCTGCCCTTCAAAATTGGAAAATGCAGGTGGATGGATCAATAGGAACCTTTCCATCAGCTTGGATGGACATTAGATCAGGCACCATCTGACTGGAAAAAGTGACATCACACTTCTAACAACACAGATATTATGACTAGCTTGGCTTTATGTAGTGTTTTCAAACAGAAAACATTGTGTAGTTTTAACCTCTGTGTGCAGAATTTGCTTTTACCGACCACTGAAAAGCAACCACATGTGGGGAGAAATGTGACTGCAATTAAAGAGTTCACAGCAAAGTTATATTATGATAGCGCATCTCTCCAGTTCATGAAGCTCCGGGCAGCAGATGATGTACTAACAACATAGCGAAGATATGTGGTGTAAAGCCAGTTGAAAAGCGTCATCTACATTATTTTTTAAATCTGAATCAGTTGCCCATGTTGGTATTTTGGCTAGAAAGGGCCATTAAGAGTTCTTTGGCATTTTTTTCCTTCTTGTCTCTCCTGCATGAACTTTCACTTCTGACCAAGTTCAGTTTCAACTGTCCTGTTGATCTGAATAATATTTTTCATTTCATCCCCTTCTGCCTTTGTAAAGTGATAATAAGTAAAACTGATGGTCAGTCTATGTGCAAATCTATTGCATAGTGACACATTTTTCAATAGTCTATATTTGAAATATTCTTGATATTTTGCCTCAGAGGCTGAAGAAATCTTTATAGATTTCAAATTTTGAAACACGTTCTGAATAATTTGCAGATGGCTCAAAACCCAAAAAGGAATGTATCTGCTTTAAAGAGACTATGTGTGTCCCTTGGGATATTCTAATACTGGAAATTAAAGGAAAAAATCCCTGCTCTTTCCTGCCTCTTTCAGGCAGCCATGTTCCAGCACAGTAATAGTAAACTTTTGGATTATATGCACCTGTCAACACACGCTTGCTTGCTTCATTCCCTTAATTTTAACAATTATTAGTGTGTTTCCTAGAGATGCTATACTGTGTTGAAGCGCTGCTGATTTGAACTTACCCTGATACAAACAACAAAGAGTTGTTTCCAGAAAGCTCAAGCGGCACAGGTAGAAGCATCGAGTGATTGTAACTGTCCAGGTCATCCACGTGTTTGGACAGCTGAGTTGAAATGCATGGGGTCTGTGTTATGAAGGGCTGCAGCTGCAGGGTACATATAAAGGGCACTGAGAGGCTGGAAAGAATTTCTAGGAGGGATTTTCACTTCCAGAATGAAAGCAGAGAAAATATTACAGAAGCCTGCCCTCCCCTAAATACATGTAAGGCAAGTGAAGTACTCAGGGACTGGATCCAAAAACCAAAGGCACTGGCAAAGTTAAAGCATTGAGAGATGGGAGGGGTTTTGCCAGCGGTAGATTGGTTTGCTGCAGGCTTCTTGCCATATGCCTGCCAATGCTGCCTCTACTGGGTTGAAATTTACTTCCATAGGACCATCAATTAATGTTATTAATAATGTTATTATGAAGCTGACATTAAGGATCAAAACCAAGCAGATAGGATGTAAGTCAGCTGCAGGAAAGGGGCCTGAATAATGTCTGTCCTTACGCAGTAAAAAATGAGAGCAATGGCTTTTTCCATCAGATCTGAGCTGAAAGCTTTGAGAAAGATCAGGCAGGACACCAATTATTTCCAGCATATGGACTTCTTATATCTCCCCCATTAGACCTCACACTCAGACTGATTTTTGCTTTGGATCAACTGGCTTTCAGTAGTAAATACAAACTTCTCATCCAAATTTTCAGTTCCAAGTGAACTTGACTGTCTTGTTTAATTTTACAACACATCTGCCAGATGAAGTCTGTGTTTTCTTGACCTCAGTGATAGTAAGGTTGAGCTCTTCACAAATATAATTAAAACATCTGTAACAACAGAAGCAGAGCTACACACCACAGCCACGACTTCAACAGTCCGCTCTTTTGCCCCCTTGCCGCCCCAGTTTCCCATCTGCTAGCCACTAGCATTTCTAAGCCAGAATGCAGCCTGAACTTATGGCTGCCGTATGAGTTCATGCTACCGATTAGTTTTATATGAATCCAGATAAACTCCAGTTTCGTCTCCTCCCTCAGAGTCTTCAGTTTTTGCTCTCTGATTTCCAGCTCCCTCTTCCCACACCCAGACCCAATGGAACACTCTCCTTTCCTTTTTAACAGGTTCTCCACCCTCTCTGGAGAAGAAACCTTCCTTTTGCCCCCTTCCTTCTAGGCTGTGACAGCAACCTAACAAACCATGCTGTTTCCTTCACAAACTCTTCTGTGGCTCTCAGTCCAGCCAATTCTTTTCTTCTTCCTGTGGTCTAAACTGTAGTCCCTGCTATTACCTGAGGGATTTCCCAGTCTGTATCATTCATAGCAAAATCTGCCTTTCCCTTCTTCACTGAGGTTACCCTTATATTTCCTAACAAGCTTGGTGTTAACCAAGTGCCTCCCACCAGCTGACTTTATATTTATTCCCTTTCCAGGACTTCTAGGCTAGTCCTCGCCAAGTGCCAGTCCTAGGCTCCCTTAAAAGACCAGGTCATTGGTTATGCTGGGGAAAATGGAACAGATTAAACTAGGCTGAAAGTATCATCATTAGTGGTTTTTATTTTAAGGTGAGAAACGTGTGTTTATAAAATGCCAAAAGAACACCACCTTCCTCAGTTTTCACATATAGTTCATATACTATACATTAATATTAATATTAGAAGGATGTTTACATAACTCATGTCCAATTAGCATATAAGTGATTCCTGTTATAACAGCGAAAAAAATCACTATATTTCTGGAAAAAGTTATAACTTTTCTTGCTCTCTTTTCATTAAGGCAATTAAATATGAGTTGCCACAAGAACCTAAGGCTTTCTGTCATTAACCTGAACCGTATTTGGCTATTTTCTACACTTTTAAGAACTACTCTGAGGAAAAAAAAAACAAAAAAAAAATGTCACACTGAATTTCCTGGCTTACATTTATTCTGCGGGAAAACAAACAAAACCCCAATTCCTTCTTCTAAGGGATATTTTAGGATGTGACAAATAGCATGCCCCAGAAAATCATATGTCTACTTTTTTGTATGTAGGGGTGGAGGACAGTTCAGGATGGCAATTTTCAGCAAAGCCAAGCTGCTGGCACTGAGAGGCACAAAGCTGCTCCTTGCTATGCGGTCCACCACCCTGGCTGCCAGCCCAAGGCTGGAGGATCCAAGTTTGGGGTGGCTGCACCTTCAGAGGTGAAGTCCTACCCTTCAGTGCTAGGAAAGCCATGACGTTAACCTCTCATCACACATTGCTTCGTACTCTGCCACTGTTACACTTGAACTGTTTTGGTCAGCAGCGCCACTGCCTATGCCAAAGGATGTCAGCTTTTTGCTTGCACTCAGAGACCTGGACTGGGCTTTTCAAGTCCAATGTTGCAAATTTGCTTGGCAGCCACAGCAGTCTCTAAACCATTTCCTTTCCTATGGGTGTTCAGGACATATTCCATAGGGGTTTTTGTCCCTTCCCTTTAAGTCAATATTTTAAAAATAAATGCTTGGGGAAATTGGACCTTTGGGATTAGGCACAGAGCGAGGGTCTCTGGCTGTGAACTCTGCAAATCAAAGCAGCAGCTGGCATTACCATGGGTACCTGTTGGGCCTTTCCTGCTGATACCGACACAGCATTAGGTCAGTCAGTGTCTGTCTGGCTATAACCAGAACTGAGCTATAATGAGATGCAAATGCTACCCTTGGCCACAGAGGCAACATTTTAATCTATTGAAGAATATGGATATCAGCTTGCACTCTTTAACTAATCTTTTTCTCTCCTCTTTGCCTTCATATTTGACGACACTGATTTCTGTTAATGATGTTATCCCAGAAGGTCCATGAGGTTTATCAGCTGGGAGGAGACAGAATCACTGGGGTGCACTGAGAGTCATGATTCTCACTTAAAAAGGGAACTGTAGGTTGAATAACAACAGTGTCTTCCTACAGCCTGTTAGACTGTGAATAGAAGCCCACAGCAAAATGAGTGGAGAACTGTAAAGTTGGGATGTTTAAAGTCAGCCCAGGACAACACAGTGCATGAAATGCTGTGTAAGGGAACAATCTTGCATTGTTACAGGAAGGGACTAAACGACCAAACCATCTCCAGCTTCTGTGAGTCTATGTATGTCTTGACCCGGTTTTAGCTTGTACAATTAGAAAAATTGTTTTATCAGTTAGTCACTAGAAACTCCTTTTTGCTGGAGAGATTGTTCTTGGCTAATGGCTCCAGGCAAGATCTGCTCCTGGTGTGACAGAATTATTCCAAAGATGAATAGAGCGAGTGTGTTCACTTGTGCCAGATACAGTTATCCGTGTGATAATCTGTGCTTAGTAAATCAAGCTGCTCTGCTAAATATATAAGAAGATCTCTATCCTAAAAAAAATCAGCAAGAAAGGAAAAAAAATCAGTAGAATTTGGGCAAATAAATGTCACGGGCTCGTATGTTATTCCGAGCTTGGAGTGCTGTACAGCGGAATTCTGCGTAAGACACAGTACAGCTCACTGTGAGTAGTAAAATCCAAGTCCTTTAACTCCAACCTCATTTTTTCTGCTGGAGTCAAGGCTTTTTTGTGACATCCTGGTTGATGACACAGACAACTACTCCCTGCTGGCTGAAAGATGGCAATAAATAAATAAATAAAAGTAAAGCTGATGTTCACAAGTTTTGAACTGGTGAGCTTTAAGTGAAAAATTTAATTTCAATTCAATTATGTGGTGATCATGATGAAAGTAACATGAAGGCTTTTCAGCTCTTTCCTCTCTAATTTTCCCTGCTGCTATCTCATGAAAAAGCAAGATAGGAAAGCAGGAAAATGGTATTAAGGACACCAAAAATGACCACCCCCCAAGACAAAAATGCTCAAATTGAATCAATTTTCACCCCATTTGAATGAAAAATGGAAAGTGTCCGGTGATAGGTTTTGTACAGAAGAAAAAGCCATACTTTTCCATCAATGTGTTTTCAAAGAAAACTTATACAGAAGATCATCAATGATCATCAGAAATATTATTTTATTAGTAGCAATGACAGAAAGACTTGACTGTAAAATAATGTTTATATTCCAAGATACAAGTGCTTCTCGGAGTTGCATTTTAGACAATGAGAAGGAGAACTCTTGGCTTAGTTTTTTTTATAGCGCAGTTGTATATAACAATAGATTTAGCCAGTGATCATGCACCATCTGATATCTGCTGTCTGATTCAGAGGTTATCGCTACTTTTTTTGTGACTGAGGCAAAGCTGAGTAGTTTGCAATATACGATTCTTGAAGGCTAAGCTCCCACTGCCTCCTACAAGCTTTCTACTGACATGTGAGATATTAGCATGTGAGAAATAGCATTTATTCTATATTCTGTGAATTGTTTCTCTTGAATGTCAGGAAAGGTAAGCTTTCTTCTGTACTTTCAACTGTAATATTATGCTGTTGTAAAAAAACCCCAAACTATTGGGGATTGATTTCTACAAAGGCATACTGAAGTTTTGCCATCTTATGGTGGGAACAGTAATCAACCACTCCAGTTACACCAAGGTCTGTACTGTCTAAAGCCCATAAATGTGTCTGGTGGTCGAGGCCAGCCTTGAGGGAGTGAGATCATCACTGAGAGGAGAGAAGATAAGATTATGGCAGAGAGGATGCACTCTATATCTTTGTCTGCAAAGGGATTTGCTACAACAGATAATATAAAATAGGGAAAAGGTTTGATGATACAAATATGTAAAACCAAATTATTTTATCTGTTTAACTGCGACAAAACAAAATTTATAAAAAGAGAGAAAGAGAGAGACCCAAACCTCAACTCTAATTCTGGCTGCTTTTAACAGCTGAAGTAGAGGTAATTTGGGGGGTGGGAGAGAAGGGGAAATTGTTATGAATTCAGTCTTCTGTCAAAAAATGGCAGCAAACATTTGCCCCAACAGTCTTTGGTGGCTCAAAGCTTGGATGGGCGACATATTACAGAGGCAGTGGGGATTTCCTGGGGGAGACCCTTCAGTGCAACATGGCAGACGATGCTGGACAATATCCCACATCTAGGTGCAGTTACAAGGCCATGACAATGACTGAATTGGAAAACACTAATGACTAGTTGAAAGAACTGATGACCTAAGGCCAAGAGCTCAGCCAGCCAGTAGCAATGTGGAAATGCCCCTTGCCAAGGTCCTTAAAGTTATTGTAGGATTTCCTTTTTTAGAGTTAGCACAATATTTTCCCTTTTTCTGTAGTTATGGATCCTGGATGTTTCTAAAAAATGTGTGTCTAGCACCTCCATCAATCAGAAAATTATAGTTTTACCACTCTCTTTACAAACAAGCTGAGCCATTTTTATTGAGTTTTTATTAGGAAAAAAAAAAGATTAGAAACTCAGTCTTGACCCCATAATGCCAATGTCAAACCTTCTGCTCATTTTGATGGAGGCAGAATGTCATGCAGACATCCTGAATATTTCTTATTTGTTTACGTCCTGCATCAGCTAAACCATCGGTTGTTTGTTGGTGGCGTTAAAATGAATTCAAGTAAGTCTCATTCTGTTAAGTGGGTTGGTCCTTCCTTCTTCCCGTGCTGGGTTTGCCCTTGTCATTACAGGCATACAATAAGAAGACTTCTCTGCCACAGATGTTTACAATACAGCCTGTAAATAATGAATTTCCATTGTTTACTCAGAGTAAAAAAAGACTTTTTATGCAGACCTACAAGGTTTGCAGAGCTGGCGTCAGCCTCCCCATGCACAGTCTCCTAGCTTCCTGGAAGAAGCCTGGGGCATCCTCCCCTCTCGTAAAATGTTTCTGCCAGAAGCATTTTAAAAACATTTGATGAAGAGAAACGTGCAAAATGAAGCATTTCAAAGGAGGAGGAAACTAGAAAAGGGGGGTGAAAAATGGAACCCTGCAGGAAAAACCTTCAATTTCTTTAGTGATACCAGTTGATAAAGTGTTTGAGGTCCAGTCTGTAAATGGTGACTCCCACACACAGAATTTGTCTTCATAAGTAGTAAACATTTGTGTTAAGTTAAAGCTGTATGTTTTAAAGCTCTGCTCTGCTAGCTTTGTGCCAAAGTATCAAAGACCTAATTTACATCAGAAAGAGTTTACAGTCTAAAAGATGTGGGTTTATTCCTCTGAATTTCTTTCCTTTCTAATTCTGGGAGAGAAACTGATGCTTGAGACCAGCTAGTCTGGAGATGGGGGCTCATGATTGTTTCTGGGGTTTGGGTGTGTTTACAGTGGCTTCCCTTTATCACTGTGCCCAAATGTTTGTGGTATTTTTTCGTTAAGTGAAATGACAGTTTGAGATACGCTGGTCAGCAGGGAAAAAAATTGTTATCATCACCCCCACACCTGTTTTATGATAGCATTTGTATCCAGAGGCTATTTTTCCACTTCTCGGAACTCAAGGGATATAGGCATGATGATACCACGCACCGTTACCCTCTAATTTCGAAGGTCCTGGCTATGAAAGTGGAGTTCACAGCCTTGTCTCAGCCACTTATTTTCCCAGTGCTGCAAATGGGGAATTTAGAAGCAGGGGGACTGGACACACAACACCAGAGCCCATAAAGCAGCCAAGAGGCAAGGGCTGAAGAGTGGGACTTAACCCTGTCACTCTCAGGGACTGAGATGCTTTCATGCGGCTCATCCCGAATAGTACGCCAGGGTGAAAGAGGAAACTGTATTCTGAAGCCACTTCCAAAACATGGGCCCATGAGTCACCTATTCAAGCACAGGCAGCCATCTCATTCTCTTCTTACAGGCCATACCTGCTGCTGCTCCTGGATGAGGAGATGTTGTCGCCCCTATTTTTGTTGAATGCTTGTGGTTAAAGCACTTACCTAGGAGGCAAAGACCTGTGTGTATTCAGGTCTCCTGAGGCTAAGGGAAGCAGGCTGTCACCTTCCATGTCCTCAGAAGATGGTCCATGGCAGGAAAAGTAATAAGGTGAGGTGTCTCCTGGTCAGGATTAGCCGCTGTCAGGCCAAGATGAAGCTCACAAGGCTGGAGAGTCACAGCAAGCTGGAGGAGCGTAACTGTATCTCAGTAAGATCTTTTGAAAGAGAGAGGTCCCTACCTTTCTGGGTTTTATTCATTGACTTTTTAATGCAAAATATACAAATGCATTCCAAAAGGCTTTAAGTATGAGACAGATGCAAAAAGTTCACTTTATTCACAACACCTACATCTCTTCTTGGATTTGGATTTAGCCTGTTATTAGTTTCATATCCTACCTTGAATGGAAAACATGAGATGCCCCTTTCATGCTTGGATAAGTTTATCTCTGAGCGCTGCCACAACCCTGAACTAGTCTCAGTTTTTCCTTCTTTTGGATATTGTTGATGTCAGTGTGGTGATCTCGTACATTCTTCCAATAATAACCAACTTCTTAACACCACAAGTAATAGTACCTCCATGGCAAAAAAAAAAAAAAAGGGCCAAACATCTTTGCTCTTTTTTTAAAGCAATTTGGCAAGCAAGAAGGTATAAACAGCAACACAGCCATCATGAGAGGTCATGCACAAAACATTTCCCAAATCTGGTACCCCACTGCAGAGGGAGTGGAAGCACACATATCTGAATTGTTTCCTTTGTTTCCTTTTGACACTAACGTACACAAAATGCACCTGTCCAGAAGTCTGGGCACTTTCGTAAGGTTTAACATTCACACAGCAAAGCATGCAGTGCTAATGCCCTAGAGCCATTTTCCAAAATCACCTTCTTTAACCATGTCTTATATATTTCTTCCCCAAAGTCCAAGAGAATGGACAAACCTTCCAGGATTTCCAGAAAGACAGCCAGGCTGGATACCGTCAGAGAGAAAATCTCATGACATTTCTATTTTCTTCTCTGGCCACTCGGCCATGGGGTTTTTTACCCATAACAAGCCTGTCTCAGTCCTTTCACCGCAACCAGCTGCCGTGCCTCAAGGAGAGGAAAGCAGTCTGTGGGGCGATAGAGGCCCACGCTGTTAAATGCCCTAGAGTTAGGAGATCGCATTCTAAGCACAGAACAGAAATGAACTAGAAAAGAGTGCGGGCTAGTGCTGAATGTTGGCCTAATATGTTTTTTTTCTTGAAGAGCAAAGGTCTGAAGTCAGACATATTCTGCACTAATCAGAGTGCCTGAATGGTCCCAACATGTATCTTGTCACAAGAACTCCCGAAGTTTTCCTTAAAATACCAGCACTGCCAACAGTGGGAAAAGGCGAAGCAACAAAACTGCTACTAGGTGGGTCCAGGGGATCGGGATGAGTCCCTCGGCTGTGGGGCAGTGCTCACACATCGCTTTGAAACAGCCGGCACGAAGGCAACTCGGGAGCCCTTCCTTCATTTGGCAGCAGGGAGCTGTAAAGGTCTGTCACAGGGCTTAACTGGGGGGTCCTGCACTCTCAGCTTAACTCTTGATCACCATCTTGATCAACCCAGAAACAGTCCCCAGAAGCTACAAAGGACAAGTGGCTGAAAGGAAGCTAGAACCGTTGCACTAAGGAGAAGGGTAAGATACTCCATTTAGCTGAATCAGGACACCATCTGATTATTAGAACCAGCCATAGCTTTTGGACAGAAGACAGAAAAATGCCTCTTGTCACAAAGATGATGCTGCAGAAGTATGTTAAACTTCACTACATTTCAAAAATCAGATTTAAATATGCTGTCTCAATTTTCCTAATTACATTTGATGCACTCAAAATATTTTTAATTCCTCATTTATTGATATTTGCATGTTCCCTTATGAAGTCAATATATCTAAATATATCGCTAAATTAAATCTAACATTAATATTTCATAAATTTTATCTGCCATTATACTCCAGTGTTTCAGCATTACTGAAGGCAAATGCTGCAGCATTATAGAAAAAAAATCTTTTTCCTTGATGTAACACTAAGAATCATGGAAAGTTTGAGTGTGTCAAATTTTCATTCCAGTTCAGAATGCAAACAGAAGTCAAAATCATTGTGAATTCTTATGGAATAGAAATGTTATCCCTGACTGGCTCTCTAGACTGTAATTGTAGATGGCCCTTAAGCTGAGAATATTTTGAAGGTCAGTACAAGTGGATCCGTGGCAAAGCACAACAACTAATGATGCCTTTGATTTCAAAACCAGCAATGTAATAACCACCTAGCCAAGCAAGAAGCAGTAAACAGTTGCTTCCTGAAAGGGGAGAGAGGATTAGAGAAAAGGGACATGAGATCACCGGCCTGAAGCAGCCTGAGTCAGCAAGTTAGGTAAGAAAGTTTGCTCCTGTCCCAGGAGCTACATCTGCCTCCAGAAACGCTGACTGGGCTCCTGCCGAGGCTGGCTCGCCACCAACCGGACACCCACGCGGCTGGGGGACGGTGGCTGGGTCCCAGCACCCAAGCAGCATACGCATTTTGTACTCACACTGAACCTATACTGTCCTTGCTGACGCAGGGCACTTTTAGATAAGAATTGTAGGAAACTGGTAGCTGGAAAGCAGTGAGCACAGCTTGCAACAGCATCTCCCCGACTGAACTGCTGCTTACTCAGTCACCTGCCCACTGGTGCGGCCAGCAAATCGCACTGGTGTCGAGAGGGTGCCGCTGCCGGCACTGGGACGGCCAGCGGTGACAGCCCTGTTAGCCAGTCCCTGCCCTCATGGGTACCTGTCTGACTTGCAGAGAAGAGTTTCGAAGTTGAGTCTTGGTGTAACAGCTGGTGCAAAGAGAAGCAGGTGGTTAAAATAGCAAGGTAGTGTCTTCCTGGGATCTAAATCAGAGTTTTTAATTGCAGTGGGAGTTGCAGCTGGATGAACTGTGTGTGTAATGTGGCCAGACCAAACCAAGATATATTTCCTGCTGGCTGCCTGGTGAAGGATTGTCCCGGGGTGCTGCTACTGCCAGTGGAAAGTGAAAAACTGCACTGCCACTGGGCACTGCCTGCCGGTGCGGGCAGGGAGCTGGGTGGTCTCTGCTCCCTTGTGAAAGCTCACGGGTGTGAGCAAAGGCTTCTTTCCAGCTCAGATATTCTCAGAAATTATCTGCGTGCTGGCACACGCACCCTTTGACTCCTTAATCCTAAACCCAACATTGCTTTATTTATTATTTTATATCAAAAAGGCTGTCTCATCTATGTACACATTAATTTTCTTTTCCTCTCTCTTTTCCTAAACATTTAAAACTTCTCATTTTGAAGGAACAGGAAAAGAGTTTTTTATCTCAGAGATACTGCCTTGCTTGTTCCACAGGCAAACTAAAATAGCTCCTGAGCAGAAGCACAAGACAGTTGCCCCATGTCGATCAAAATAACCTATCCATTTCTCCTTCCCCTCCAGCTTGTGTCTGCGGTGCAGGTTTAATCAAGTCATCTTAACTCTGCCACTCACAAGCTGCAGTTACACGGTGTCTTACAGAGCCTCCTATCTGAAACTGGATTACAGAGCAAGCAGAAAAACTTTCATTGGTTTTGGGTTGGGTTTTTTTCCTCTTTTCTTAGGTTTTGGGCTACAAGTGACTCATTTCTCCTTGTTTTCTTAGTGACAAACCACAACATGTTAAGAAGTTCTGGCCTGGATGCTTATCCTGACCTTAATGACAAATTGGAGGACCCTTTCTTCCTGTGACACAGAAACAACCTCTTTCTCAAGAAGTCCTGGCTGCCGTGGTAGCCAAAGTTTCTTAGGAAAGCCCAAACAGTGGCGTTCCCCCCTCCGCTCAGAGAAGCTGCTCTTGAGTCACTGAAGAGGCTTTTTCTTTCCACAGTGTATATTCAAGGGAAGAATCCTTTCCAACCTCACATCCACAGCATTTCTCATGTTCTGTGTGTGGTGTGGAGTGGGGATCTTACAATCAGTAAATAAAATAATAAAAAAAAAAAAACCCAGCCTGCTTTGAGGCCGGGAGACTAGGGTTACAGAAAAGACCACACTGTGTCCCTGAGGCTCAGGAGATGGGGACAAGACTGCAGCCACCTGGGATTCTCACTACATCTTGAAATTAATAGAAAGCTCCAGCATTTGTCTGGGTCAAAGGGATGTGAAGCAAACCAATAACTGTGGTGGGAGGAGGGAGGATGAGGGAACACTGAAGAAGTGCTTCAGATGATGGTCTGTGGGCCCATTTTCTTCTCTGAATTGCAGCAGTGGCCCATGCAGACACCTTACTGCTGGCCTGTGTTGCTCTGAGAGTTGCCGTGGTGGGGTGATACTGAGAATATCTCAAGGACAGCCTTGATCAGTGGCTCCCCAAGGGGATTTCCAAAATAGCCACAGGATGATTATGTCCCTCAAGGTCTATGACAACCCTACCAGGGAGGAACTGAGAGGCACAGAGGTGTCAGTAACATCAGGTGTGTGCCACTGCAATCGACCTTCTGGGCTCCCTGCCCTATGCTTTTAACATTGTGTAAGACTCCCTCCCTCTCAGTCCTGTAGTTCTAACTCATTTCTCTGTACAATACTTAAATTCTGGCTTTCAGGTGCAAAAACACCTGATGCTGTGTTGCAGACAACTCCGAAACAGGTCCAGAAGGTCACACTGAAACAAGAAGCGAACCTCTCCCAGAATAGGTAAAGCTGTGCTGGCATTTCAGACGCTTTCTTACACCTAACCTGATGATTTTGTCTGCCATCCAAATGAGATGCCACCACCTTGGGTGACCCCATTTCTTCAACATTCTTCAGTTTGCCCGGTATGTGTGTCCGGCTGGCTTCGGTGCGCACATAGGGTGCTGCGGGCACGTGTATCCTGCATTGCCAAGAGCCTTGGAGCAAGGCTCTAAGCCACTGCCATCCCTGGTTATGTTCCCTGGCTACGCTCACTGGCTGGATGGTCTCAGAAAAACCACCAATTGCAATGCAATTCAATTGCGCTTCAAACCCGGCCAAAGAGGTGAGCCAGGGCATGGGGAAATATCTCTGGACCCCCGCCAGTGTTTGGGGATTTTCACTTGTAGGAATGCAAAATAACACTTGCAAAAACCAGTCAGGGTGCCAGGTCAGGCCCTTTCTATCCCTTTTATATTTATAACTGTAATGTGAACTGTCATGGGGTTCGTTTATGCATGACTTTTAGAAGGCAGCTTACACGTTAGCTCTGCCATAGAGGTCCATGTTTTTGCAAGATCTTATTCTGAAGATATCTCCTCTCCCTCAACATCAGGCAAACAGCACTATAAACCAGGCAATTTCTGTGCAGAGCAGTGTGCTTTGAGCCATACAGTAAAGCAATTGGGTTTGTTTTATCTGTTGTTACCTTAATAGGAATCATTTCCTTTCTCATTTTGGGGGGCAGGAAGGGAGAGAAAGGAAGGGAGAAAAGTAATTGCCTCTGTAATTCACCTCCCCTGACAAAGCTAGAAGTGCTCAGTTATTCCTTAGAAAATGAAAAAAAAAATCTACAGGAAGGAGGTCAAGACTTTATCATTTTGGCTGGCTAATGTGTCCAATTGCAGCTTTCAGTAAATACAAGTGGAAAAATAAGTTCAGCTGCAGGCTGGACAGTAAGCCTCGAGGAGATCCGATTTTTGGAGGCTGTTTGAAGTATGTACTTGAGAAAGACCTGGGAAAGAGGCTGAAGCTGCCAGCCCCTCTGCAAGTGATTAGTACCCAACCCTGCCCTCGCCATAGAACAGCAACACTACGGGGAGGGACAAGGGCCAGATATTCCACTTTGGATGCTATAATCACCCTGGTTATAGAGGTATATATAAATACAGGATAGTGTGCAAAGGAAGCAGCTCTGCAGACAGAGATTAAGTTATAACTGGAAGGAGGGAAAATATGAGCGAGCTATGAGGCAGCGAGGAGCAGCCAAATCAGTCCTCCAGCTGCATACCTACCGGTGCTCACGTTCCGTATTCGTGGAGCCCTGGCAGAGGCATTAGCTGACTCTGCAGGTCCCGTCCAATACACGTTTTCAGCACTGACAATTGACAGCCAGGAATCCTTGGGGCTTCTAAATAACTGCTTATAGCTCCACTTACTCTCTAATGGCCGTTCATCTTCCATGCCTGGCCATCTCTTTTCTTACTCGCTCACAACCTCATTTTGCTGCTTTTTTCCCTGCCCTATCTGACTTGTTCTGGAAAGGTTTCTCAGTTAACAAGCAACAGTGTGCCAGTTGCAAGTCAGTATTATATTATATTACATTACATTATGGTTATAAGTGATGATTTTCATGTAGAAAGAGATAGCATATACCTCACGTTATCCTATTATAAAGCCATTGGCAACCATAAAATAAAAAGTCAACCTATATATTGAGCACATTTTGGATTAAACATACAACCAGCATTATGTGAGTAAGAATAAAAGACACCAGGTGTTTTCTTTGCTTACTGCGTCCTTTGCAAAGAAACCAGCCATGGCGTCTATTCATAAATATTAGAAAGATTGCTTCCCACCAGGTCTGGTCTTTCCAAAGGAGATAAAGAGGAATATGGACCCATGGCCTACAGCTACTGCTGATCCATTCACCCAAAGTGAAGGACAGTAAGGAGGGACTATTAGTTGAAATTGTTTTAGATGCCCAAGTTGCGAACCAGACACTTAATGTATGTGAGATGCAGAATATCCAAGTTCATATCCCCTGTGCCGGGTCTAGAACCAGAACTGCCAGGTTATTTACAAGCTTAAAGGCCGTGTCAGCCAAATGCTGGCGCAGAGCACCCTCCAGTTAATGAATCCTGTTAGACTGGGCTGCACAATGTGTGGCACTTACTGGCTTGGTTCTCTTCAATACATTACATTTCCTGGGATGAACACACCCGGAGTAGACCGATGTAACAACAACTATTGGCTGAAGGCTACATTCAAGCTTATAATGTTTGCCTAGACAACATCATTGGTTAGTATCTCAATGCATTTTTAATTGGAAAATAGTCTGTGTTTTTGCAAAATAACATTATCTATTCCAGTTTGTCTAGATTTTTTTTTGAACTAGCAATACAGAAAAACCCGATACAAATACATGTGAATCTTCTTGTTTCAGTATATATATGTTTTCAGGTTTTGTGGAATAAATCTGTATGCTTGCTACTCCACACTCATACCACTACAGCTTGGAGCAGAACTTGGCTCTAATTTAGACTGGATCTCTAGGGTATGGATGTGTTGTAACTAGTTTTACTGACTTTAGAGTCAGCCTTGCAATTCATTATTCGTAAAGGCTTCCTCAGAAGTCCAATGATGAGTGAGAAAACCCAACTTTCATTTCAGTGAAAGCAAAGAGGTTTTAGACACACCACTGAAAAGTCCAAAATACGCAAACCCTCAATTAATTAAAAAAAAAAAAAAGAAAAACTCAGCATAGCTATTCTTTAAAATCATATGGTTTTAAATCACATAACTTGGTGGGTGTTGGGGGTGTGGTTTCAGTTCTTGGTTTGGCACTGATGCACTCTGTATTCTTCTTTGCCCAGCGTTAAGCAAGCATTCAGATAGGCTAATAAGCCACAAAAGAGCTTACAAATGGCAGAGCTTACAAAGACAGCATAGCAACCCTTCTCCTCAGTGGTGTTTGTGCACCCAGCACACCCAAAAGGCAGATGGTGTTAGCAGGAAACATAAAATGATCTATAACGGAGTGAGAAGGTGAAAGGCCAGCCCCATGATGTACGTAGAGGGTAGGCTTGTAACAAATGGCTTTCTAAAACAGATGAATGAATGGGTGGCCTCAGGTCAGGGTTTATCTCAGAAAAACTGTCATGTCCCTTCTCAGTCTTAGACAAGACATGCCAGACTAAATAGCAGGAGCGAAAGACTCGTCTGTCTGCTGCTCTTCAAAGTGGTCCTTTCTAGTGAAGTTTGTGATATATTGATTCACAGCTGTAGTGAGATCTGGCCATGCTCCCATACCTCTTCTGGGTTCATGTAGAGCAGCAGTTTTGAGCAACCTCAAACCAGTGGTGCGCTTAAGGACTGGATCATCTTTCTGAAAGACTTGAGCACGCAGTGGCTTGAGAGGTCTCCCTAGGATTTTGGTTTTCTTCTTTACAGTGTCATTTTTGGTCAAGGGCTGATCTGCATATTAATGGTGTTGATTTGCATTCAGTTTTTGTGGCTACACTTTTGCTTACGATGAGCCAAACCCAAACACTTTGGAAAAAATGTGGCTCTAAATCTGCACATTCCAGTTTTTGCTCCTCTCTAGCTTGGTTCTTCTAACCCCTGGAGAACTTTGTGTTTGTTTGTTTGTTTGTTTGTTTTAAAAAGCAAAAGCCATGTATAAACTTACTGTTCACAGAAATGTCTTGAAAACTCCAAATGGCACAAGTTTATACAATAGCAAATGCCCCACTAATGCAATTAGGAGGTGGGAATCTCTCCTGCATCACTCCAGGGTTATGCTAGTGTAAGTCTCTTGTGCCAGTAGATTTTATGCAGTGGAAAACTGCAGCAGTATAGTGGTGAATCAGGCCCAGTGGTTTGGTTCATAGGCAAGTATGAAATACTTAGGAGTTATTGTGCAAGTTCCTGCTGTGTTTATGAGGGAAAATATTTTCCATGCACCATTCAATGTGGTACCCCTGCACCAAACAAAAGCCTGTTTCTTCCAATAGACACAAACTCTGAAATACCAAGTATCTAAACAAGCAGCAAGGGCTGGATAAAACTAATGCCATTTCCTTGTCTGAAATGTTTTTTTTTTCTTAGTCATGCACATCTTCACACACACAAAATAAATGTCAATATTGTACCAGAAATGTAAGATGGAGAACACTGCAATTTTATCTGGGTCATTCAAATAGGATACCTATAAATAGGAAAACACAGGAAATTGCTGCTGTTGCAGAATGTTCCCTGAATCAGCTTTCTCAGATGTATCCACTGAAAGATTTCCAGCACGTTCCTCTTCCTTGTCTGCCTGCCATTTGCCAACAGTTCTCACCATTCCCCTCTTCCCTCATTTCTCCCCTTTCTCTGCCTTTCTCCTTTCCCCTTTGGGATCATGTCTCCTTGTCTCTGACTGTGTTTTACCCTTTCCATTGCAATCTCTCCCTCCATCAAGCCAAAAGCAAATCACATACCCCTGCCATCCTGCTTTCACCTGGCCTGGCCTCTCTTCGTCTTGCCACCAGCCCTGGCTTCTCTCCAGTCCTTACACTCTTCACCTCACATGTCTGGTCCCCTTAACACCTTCATCATCTCATGCCTATTGCTCTCTTGCATTGTTTCTTGAGACCCAGCTTCATTTCTACCGTGGTCTGGCACCGTTGAACTCAACACGACCTGCTCCCTTCAGCTGCTGGCTATGCTAAACACCTAGACCTACCTGATGGTTTTTCCACTGCTTGTTTGTTCTCTCACAATCCCCAGGCTGTAATAATCAGCTTCTCCCATCTCCCATTTCGTTTCTTCTCTTTCCAGTTTTCCCCACTCTCCCTCCTACCTGACTCTTTATTTTCCCTTCTCAACATTTCTGTCATCCACTGACTACCCAGGTCCTTCCTCTTTGATTTTCATGTGCTTGGAAATGAGGACTTTTATTATTTACTTCATGATACCCTTTGCATCAGGTAGTTAGCACTAGGAAGTTTTCTATAAATAATAACAAGAAACTGTTCTTCACATTCCCATTATAATTTTGGGGGGTTTTGGTTTTGGTTTGATTTTTTTCAGAAAACTTGGCAATGGCTAAGCTGAGGCAATTATCCAAGACATGTTGGTCAGTACTGTGATACTGGACCTATTATTCTGCATATATCCATCTTTGCTCTCTCAATTTTCAGGTACCTTATACCTCTTTGTAAAACGCGTATGTCATCCCCCCCGCCTTCTTTGTTTCTCATGTGTTATTATATTGCCTGACACTACGAAGACTTGATCTTTTTCTTGGGTTTTCAAATGTCATGGCAATGAAAATGATAAAGAATTTGATTTCAAAACACATAGCATATGTGTTTTCAAGACATATGGCAAATAAAGAAAATGCAAAGGAAGACAAAACAAAACTAAAGAAACCTTACACTGCAGATATTCAGAAACATGGTTCCCTTCTATCTGGGAAAATATATCTGGGAGGAATAAGGTATAGTTTTCTGGATACATGAAAAATCACCTTTGAAGGATGATACTGTATTATGGTCTGGCCACTTACCAGTGATTTAACTGTTTCTGCAGTACTCTCCAAACCCCAGTGTGTTAAGTAACTGAGGTAAATTTGCTGAATCAGAATGAGGGAGCAGAGGAACGGGGCTGCATATGCTAGGAATGTATATACTAGAAAAAGGATATAATATCGGTTAAAACCAGCCCTGTGGTCCGGCGTGAATATGCCACGTAGCCCAGTCCTGTGGTCTGCTGCAGCCAAGGTTACTCAAGATGATAAAGAGGGACCCACCTCCTGTGGTCTACCACAGGCAAGGTTACTCAAGATGATAAAGAGGGACCCGCGGCCTTCCTTCAAAACAACCCCTAACGACCACCATTGCGCACGCTCAAGAGGAGGAACACCTGCTTGAAGAAAATTTAAATACGAGACGAACAAGGGGTGATGAATATTAATGTAATAGTTGTGAAACGTGATAAATATGTAAACTAGCTCTGTATAAATAAAGGCCAAAAAAATGTGACCTGGCGCGCCTAGGTGGAGCTGCGACTCCCCGGCCGCCCAGCGCTGCTTTTGCTCCTTCACTTTAAATAAACCCTTGATTGGACTTATGAAGTAGTGGTCTCAGTGTTTGACCATAACACCAGAAACGAGATGAGTTTTAACAGGCCCTTTGTTCGGCTCCCTAGGTGGTAGCCAGCAGCCCAGGAGGATTCCTGCAGCCCAGGCAGAGCCCGCTCTTTTTCCACTCTAGGGACTTCTACGGGCAGAGAGTGCAGAGCAGATTAGCCGGGCGGTTTTGAGCGAAACAGCCAGGGTACTGGGAGGTATTTCATTGTCGTAGGATGCAGCTCTCCTTGGTTTAATTTAACATGAGAAGGGGCAGCCTGCCGTGTTGAAATAACCTCAGCAGCACTGTGAGGATGAAAAAGGACTCTGATTTAATCGAACCTCAGAATCTTTCATTTGCTATTGCCAGAATAGCTCTAATGAACATATGAATGCAGCTTCAGCTGCCCCAGATTTAGATAGATAATGCTTTTAGTGTTAGAGAGCCTCAGGCAGACTTCCACAACATTTGGCGACCAGCAGGAGAGACAGAGGAACAGAAACTGAGTTTCTTCTGAGACATTTACATCTTTTCTCTGTGCTCTGGACTGGAAAAGTATCTAATGCTAACAAACGCCCTTTATACGTACTTCTGGGAGCCCAAACTGCAACCACTTCCCTTGCTTTACTTCTACCATTTCTGTTTTTAAACAACCGCAGATCTAGAAGTGGAACTGAAAGGACTTCGGTGTCCCCCACCTGTTCTAGGAAAGGCTGGAGGGATACGATGTCCTTCACCATTTGACAGCGTAAAGTGCTATGGTGTCTGTGCTCTGTCGTTTGTCTGGGGGTTGGATCCACCTCTGTTTCACAAGTTCTGCAAAAAGCTAGCTTTTACCCATTTGAAAAGCAAATATATAACTCTTGCCTTGGAGATTACGTTCAGTAGAAACATTTCTAAATGAAAATCCCTGAGGGGGAGACAATGCAGAAAGATCAAGATCCAGCACATAAAAGGTTATGGACTACAAAAGAAGTGAAGCTTGACTTCGAAGGTCCATCCCTGACACTATGCTCACATCAGTGGTGCTGGAACAACCTAAGCCTACTGAGACAGCTCCAGATCAACCTCCTAGGAGGGTTTTTTACTCAATTAGGGTTCACCATAAGTCCTCAGAATAGCATACTACTGCTATTAAAGCCACCTGCAGAGGGTCTATAGAGAGAAACATTTAACAGATGGGATTGGATTCAGCTCCTGTAGTGCCAGCCACCCAAGAATTAGGCAGCTAGTCTAGGGTCCCCAGCTGGGCAGTGATATGCTTCTAGTGAGTGTTTCATCCCCTTATAGGATGTGAGAAGAGGGTCTTTGTCCCATCTTGCATTGTGGTAAGAGGCTACTTTCTCTTCTGTGACTATATGCTGCAGACTGTTCCTAAAGTGGAGACTAAAGAAATAGCAATGTGCACTGTTAGAATAGGAAAAAGTGTCCATGTCCTGCTCCTCTGCCCCATCTTGCCGTTGTGTTAAGTTGTGTCAAATGTTTTGGAAATGCTGATGGAGGATATCTGCACGTAGCGATGCATTTTGGCAGCTGAACTTCAGCAGAAGAACAGCTCCCAGTCAACAACATTTCAAACTTTCTGAAAGGCTCTGCTGAGACCTTGTTCAGGAAAGCTGGGAACTAAGGCAAATCGCAAATCCTGATCTTCCCCAACGCTTTTTTTCTGGGAGATGTCTACTCCCTGCCAAACTAACTAGCAAGTTTGGAGAAGGGGATGCCTCAGCACCACGCACAAGGAAATCTGTCTGTTGGTCTCTCCTGTACCTTTTCTGTAGGAAAACAAAGGACTCACCTTCTGGACCATCAACCAATGACTTCCTGAAACTGCATTTACTTCATATATGAGGCAAACTGAAGCTCCACAGCTCAGCTGCATTCAGATTCAGGACTGAATTCCGAGCACCACACAATGCAATGTCTTTCAGTCCAACTGTTTGCCTGCTATAAAGATTTGAGTTCATTATTGAACATAGACCTGGCTGAACTCCCATGCAATTGGAATTTCAATTGACTGCTCCCTTGTGAACAATCTCTGGTACAAAACACACATGCACACGTGCACGCAAGCATACAGATACTGTGCTGCAAATTCAAGTGTTCAAGAAACCAGCAAATTCCAGAAATACAGTTTTCTATCCTTCCTTATTTCATCTGTCCTGGATGTATGCCTTACGGCAAAGACGTTTTTGATTACAGCTACAGATTACACTGGCCCTTGCCTCACTCAGGGCCTGAAATATGTGATGCTCTGTTGATGAGCAGCTACTGAATGTTACATTTTTCCCTCCTCATCTAGTGGCTCTCATTCTGCACAAGCCAAATCCCCTTCCAAGGTCAATATTATTTATTAGCTCATGAGCTAATAAATGAGCTCTGCAAGTCATCACCAGGAGATCCGAGAGCATCTACAGTCACCAGTGAATTTGTTCTCATATCGGGAGGGGAAGAGCG